>NW_008825614.1:6135003-6151918 GCF_000699105.1 Pygoscelis adeliae
GGGAGTGTATACACTCTTCTCGTACCCTCAACTTTAAGCTTTTTTCCTAATTTCTTATATAAAGGTGTCAAGAAGCAAGAGTAAAGAGATGCCGTATTTTTTCTTCGTGTAAACAACCCTGTCTGAATGGTGTGCCTGTCCTCCAAAAGAGATCTAGGATATGACACGCGTACACGTTTTCAGTGTTTAGGGAGGTGGTAGTAATTCAGGTAGAATCCATGGCTGCAAAAATGAATGTGTGTGTATACTTGTATTCACATGAATAATCTGATTGCGTGTGCATTTATACACAGCTATGCACACCTTTGATTTAAGTTATAAATGACAAATGTCAATTACTAAAACTGTACCGTGGCCATGATATTTCTAGGAGAATCTCGCCTTACAAATACACTTTCTGAATGAGGAGTAAAGCTGGAAAGTCTGATGGTATTCCTGTGTGTACAAAAACATTTGGAATTCACAGCTGACAGTATTCTGCATAGCAGCTTTGTTCCCTCTCTCATTCTGAACACAGAACAAGTTGCTATGCAATTCGGTCCCCACCACACCATGTGGTCAAAGCCTTAAAACCCAGTTGCCCCACACAAGATATTCCAGACCTGAAGAGCAGTGAACATGTGAGCAGATCCTAAATTATCTTTAAGTAACTGGATGTAAGATAAGAATTCCTCCCTGTCCAACAACAGCCTTCATTTCCACTCACCGCTGACAGCATCTGAGATTTATAGTCTACCAGAAAAAGGATACACTGGAAAAAACACAAGTTACTCTATAAACAGTTCCCTTCTCTCCTAAGAGCAAGAGTCCTTTGATGACGAGTAAAAGTGACTAGTAGCTCTTCTCTGAAGGTCTGTGGAAAGCTGCCTGGCAACAGCATGGGGGAAATCACATGCGTTTTGGGCTCCTGAGGTGGTAGTGGTCATATCCTGATACTTCCTGATGCAACCTAACTAATTAGAGAGCAAGTGCTCTTGATCTCCAGAACACTGGATAACTTCCACCACGCAGAATCCGTTTTCTTCTCTAGCAGAGGAGGACATGCAGCACAGCTAGACTTACATTGGCCCAGATCCGTAAGTTAGGTATTTAGGTAGGATTTAGGTGCATAAATCCTGCCTAACCCCAGCATGTGCTCTGCCAAACACCTTCCTTAGGCAACTAAATTTTGCCAGTACCTTCCCTTGCAGCCTTCTTTCTGCTTTGCATATCTTTAGAATTGCTGCCATCTTGGTAAAACCAAGAGCGCAGTACTTAAAATAAGTCAGAACCTGGCTGAATTCTCAGGCAAGACATTCCTCCAAGTGCCAAAGAGGCCTGATAAATCAGCCGCATTCAGGCCATACCTAAGAAGGACTTACAAGATTAGTTTCTGTATAACTCACAGCAGACAGGTTGGTGACAGAGTCACCACCACGAACACTACAGAAAACCTCTTCAGCCTGAAGGATGAAGGGCATTTAAAACCATGCCACTCACTTCCCAGGAAAATGCTTTTGCTCCAAGCTATAAGCTATTGTGAAGCTAGGACTATTCTATGAGTATACTGAAGGAGCTCCTCCTCCCCCTTTGAAGTCACATTACTTTGCAGATATAATTATCGGGCTAAAGGGTGGTGACATGACTTGGTGGTCTCATGAATAGGAAGCTCATCCAGGGAGTGATGGAAGATCTCGGTTCTACTCCATTGTTCAGGGACTCATGTATTTTATGTTAAACAGTCATCAAATAAAATCCGGTATTAGTTCTGGAACACATGGAAAGCACATTATGACTGTATTTACAGGAACGAATCCTGCAAGATGCCATGCACCATGAACTCGCAGTGATTTCTGGGAGCCCAGCATTTTACCATTTTGTGGAACAGAGCTCATGAACTCCAAACAGTATGAGGGAAACCACAGCTGCATCATTTGTGCAGGCTGGTGCTGGCAGTTTTTCTTTCCGAAGGCTGCTGTTGGTTCCATAGTTAAAACTTTTGCTTCCAACTTAGGGTAAAAGTTTGATAAAAACAAATTACACATCAAGTTTTCACAAACTTCACTAGAAGTATGTCTTTTCTACAGTCGGATAAGTGCTTGAATGCTTTTAAAAGAGGGACTCGAGAATAATATTTTTAAAAAAGCCACATCACTAAAAGGAGTAAAAATCTCTTTTAAAAGCAGTTTATATCACCGTAACAACTCCATGCATAATTTAAGATACTACATATTGTACCTTTCACATCATTCTTTTTTACTATAAAAATGAGCTGATGATTCCAAATGTGAAATTGGTCAATCTGATTTGTAAGACTCAGAGAAATCCATCAGGATGCTCCCATCTGGCCAACATTTTTTTTCCCAGAAGAGCTGAAGACAAACTATTGAAGTGGTGACCACCGCTGACACAACTGTTCTCTGCTTTCTGCATGTATGGCCTGACCTACCTGCTGCTCCTGTCACCGATGGGAAGTGGATAGAGGATGTGGAGCAAGTTGTTAATCTGTGTGTGAGGCAGAGCCCTCCCACCGCTATATTGGCCACCCATCACTGGGAGCCTGGGATAAAGTAAAAACCCGGCTCCACTAAGCTTTTTCCTGTGGTTCTCCATTCTGACCCCACCTTTTTTCCTTCCTCTTTCACCTCCCCATGACAGTAGCTTTCCCAGCGACTCCCTCAGGGTCAGGGAGTACTAAGGGAGCAGTAAGTTTATTGATGTTTTAAAAAAAATCATTTTGGCTCAATAATGTATTCATAATCAAAATATTTAAAATTCCTGAGGCAAAAGAACCCTGCCCACAAAACAATGAATCCCTTTAAATGGGATTAATTAAAAACCATCATTGGGAGAACATTCGTTGAATAAGACTCAGAGAAATCCACCCACACCTCTCCCAACAGGTATGAGGTGACAATGAACATACGATGAGCCAAGAAAAAAAGGACTACATCTAAGCACAGCATCTGACAAAGCCAGTAGCCTCTGAAGCAGGGAGTGGACTGTAGTCCCAGCACTCTACCTAAAACTTCTTCACAGAATTGTGTTTGTCAGGGTTGATTCTGTGTATTCTGTCAATATGAATCAAATTGGATAAGGTTATTTCATGGAGTCTGTGACTTTACATTTTTTATGCTGTTTAACTAGCAAGGCAATATAACGCTTAAGATCACAAGAAAAGACCATTGCTGGTGGTGCAGTTTTATGTTACACATTCTCATGAGGGAACTGCTGCCGAAGGGTGGGTTCCTTTTTGCCCCATCCCTAAAGATGAGGTTTTCTTCCCTCTGTACCGATATTGCAGCCCATGGTGAATTAGATCAGTTTGCTGATCTGGTAGAAAATAAATCACAAATCCTCTCAAACAATTCATTTCCCGTCAGATCAATAAGCTGATCCAACTCATTCTGAGGTCACTTGATAACTAGATCCAACACATGGGGTGGGAAGAGAAGAATCACTCCTTTTAGCCTACATTCCTCAATGACAGAGGGGGGAAACCAACAAATACGCTGATTGACGTTCTCTGGAGTCAGAGTATCTCTGTGTAGATGAAAGAAACAATTAGCCTAGGTCAGAGGAAATAAGAAAGAGGAAAGAAGCTGTCTAACACAGCCTCTGCAGACAGCTCTGTTGGTAGAATGAAGCCTCTCCTTTGCTCTAAACAAAGAGCCTGATAACAGTTCAGGGCTCCTGTCCGGTAGCTCTGAAGGCTGCAGGTTTTTCTAGGGGTCACTGGTACAAGTGGCACAGTAGTCCTCTTCTGGGTTAGGGTAAAGCATCGGTCTGACTGAACAAGCATTGGGTCATCAGCCTCGCTGTCATCAGCATGAAATATCCTAGCAGACTGTTTTCACAGGCTGTGAGATGCAGAACTAAAGCCTGCACTTACTCAGGCAGTAGAAATAAAGTGTTTATTTTACAGTTTAATAAGTTTTGCAATCTGTGCTTGGCAGAAAGAGCAGTTTTGCTCATTTAAATACTTTTTTTTTAGCTGCAATTAATGATTTCCAGGTAAAGCTATGTTGTGTGAAAATTTTGTTACCTTTGGGACAGTGAATCCTTATATGAGGCCGATTTCTTTTAAAGATCCTGTCAGACTAATAGAAAACAAACTCCAAAGCCAGAGTGTGAGATCTGCTTTTCCCTGGCAGGCAACATCAGAAAAGCAAAAGGGCTTATTACTCTCCAAACCAGCGTCATCTTGTCAGAACCATATTGACCATTCGGTGCAGTTTTGAACAGAGAACACTCTTTTTGTAACAAATCTCTTTTCAGAGACTTGTTTACCTTACTGTCCATGTCATGTATACCATGATGAGCTTCGCGCCCAGTCTTCCAGCCTGAAATGATGGATGCCATAATCGGGACCTTCAGGTTTCTTTTACTGATTGTATAATATTCAATATCTCAAAAAAGATTGAGGCCTCAAGATCAAGAGCAGCTTTGCTGAAACCTTCTTTTCATCCTTTTCACACCATTTCACAGCCTTCTTGTTTAGGAAGCCCTCAAACCTACCATAACAATGGTTGTCTGTGACTCCCGCACAACAGACAAATGACATTTTTTAATCACGTTTATTACCAGGATTAGTTTAAAATAATATTAGGAAGGAAAGAATTTGTGAGGGAAATACAATGATCTCAATATCCCACTTGTCCTCTCACTAGCAGTTGTTAGCTGCAGCTGGCTGAAGCCAGGAAATTTCATCTTTCAAATAACCCTCTCATTTGAATCATCCAGCAGAAAACCACATACGGTACAACGCAAATAAATACTCTGTCTCTCAGCTGGCTCCTCTGTTTCACAGATCTCTTCAGTATCTGGTAGACTTCAGCATCTGCTTTTCTTCACACAGTTCCCTTCATTGCTGCTGTCCAACTCCCCAAAAACCTGCTCTGTTTCAAACTCTAGGAGATGCGGAAGCTTTCTCTGTTCTGGAAGAAGCAGAAGATGACCTGTGTTTCTCCTAAGGATTGTCTTTGTTCAGTAATTGCTTGAACAAATAAGGAGAAATTTCATCTGTAAGGGCTTCACCTGTGGTTTGCATTATGAAAGATATACGGAGCCCTATGGCTGCAAGGGCTTTCAGTCATGTGATTTTTTCTCATATCTTTTCTCATGTGCATTCCCCCCCCTTTTTTTTTTTCTTAATGGGACTAGTAAGAATATGCAGTATCTTTGCATTTAATACTACCAACTATATAACGAATTTTAAGCTATCCCCATCAAACTTTCAGCAACTGATAGTCTGTTTTCAGAGTAAGGCGAAATAATAGTGTTTCACCCTTGAGATTTTTGTAGACACCCTTGTTGCAATCTTGATGACATTTTCCATAAAGACATTATGTTGTGGATACTTTGGTCATGAAGTGCTTTAAGTGATACTATTTTTGCAAGACATTTAACATCAATCAAATCATGGTCCATTTTCTGTAATTACTACAGTTGGTGTAATACGTGTGTTGGTCTTTATGGACTAGACATAAGATTACCAGTGTAGCAGTGATATTCTTTAATAGTGTTATAGTGGAATAACAAGAAAAGTAATCTTTTTTTAGTCTGTAATTTTCCCAGGGTCATAGGCAGATCCAGGCCACCTCTTAACTTGTCGATCTAAAGTTTCCTTGAGTATATTTAGATGTAAGTTAGTATCTCTTCCAACACGTTATGTTGTTAACAGCAGTCACCTTTTATCAACTTAGCACTTTCTTTCTGGCCTGGACTGTGTACTAGAAATTCTATTCTTATTTTGCTATATTTTCGCGTACTCCAGCTTTCCTATGCACATCTTTTTCATTTTATCTTAATGAACTCCTGTTCTTCCCTAGTTTCAGCTCTCCCAATGGGAGGTAAGACAGTTTTGTTCTTTCACATTTGTTCCCTTTACATCTGATTTACATTTTACTCACAGTTAGAATATTTTGTTCACTGCATAACATGAGTTTTACCTATTTGTGCTGGATAGGTATATAACTGAAAAAAAAACGTTATTGAAACTTTACTTGTAAAATTGTGTCCAACTCATATTGATTGTATCTCAGGTACTGGGATTGGATTTTTCTGACAAAATGAAGGTGTCTCCCCAGGCCACTTTTACAGCAGCAGTGGGCTTGTCAATGTAGTCAATGTAGTCTATGGTGCAGTTCTTCTTACTCTGATGTAGGTACCTATATCCGCTCAGTTGAATCACACCTTGAACTGTTCTGACTACATTGACTAGCACTCCGTTAACAGCAATGGAATTCTTCCTCAGGCAGAAGTAGAGACCTGTATCATAAAGTGCTGTAGTCAGAGGAGACAAATTCCATCTGAAACATAACTCTCATTTGAACAGTTCCCACAAAGAACCCCCCATATTGAATGTTTCTTTTAAAGACACTTGTAGTCACTGATGGGAAGCTTTTGCAAAATGTTTTTGCTTCTTATGAGTACAGTGCATTTTCTTCCAATCAGTCTCTTCCATTATTTCTTGAAAATTTGCTCTGGTTGATTGCATATTTTAGACTTCACCTCAATCTTCAGATCTGTTCTACTTCTTCATTTTGTGACGTGGTTCTGTAGCATCAGCTGGCTTCCCTTTCAAAACTTGTAATATCAGATCTAGCTCTGTTCTGCAGCCAAGTTAATTCTCACAGTCTTTACTAAGATAAAACTGTGTTCTTCTAGAAACCTTTTTCTGAGTTTTGGGTCTCTCGATCCCTATAGTATTCTGATCTCAGATCTGATTTTGAAAATTACATGATTGACAGTACTTTCAAACATTATAGATGTTGAAATATTGAAAGATTTCCTTTTTGGTTTCAGTTATACAACTGCTGTGTCTCAAATATTTCGCTCTTTCCAAGAGCACAATATTTTCTCAAATCTCTATAGCACAGGATTTCTCATTTGCAATATGGTCCTTCTGGTCTTGCAGTACTCAGAGAGTTACCTTAATTCATCTTTCTTTTCATCAGTCCTATCTCCTTTTTAAAGAAAAATTGTGTTATTGGATTGAATCTCCTCCAACCATATCCTCCATTTCTGGAGAATTTAATCTGCTTTGAACTTTTTTAGTTTCAGCTCCATAGTGTTCTCCACTTACCACTTCTTCTAGCCTTCTATTTCTCTGTGCCATCTTTTGGTTTTACCTCTGCTAGTGCTCACATGTAAGGCTTTTAAGTCTCATTAAAGAAAATGCTAGATTAGTGATAAAAAAGGTGTCTTTAATACAAAAAAAGGGTAACATGCATATATGTAAAAGTAATAAAGATACAAGAGAGGAAGGAATTTGTGAAGGAGAAACTAAAAATGCTCCACTAAGCCAGCTGCTGGCACCAAGTATTCCTGACAACAGTTGCTGTATTGGAGAGCATTCCATCCTCTAAGGCAACGGGTCACTCGGTTACAAGCAGAAACCCACTGTCATTCGTCTTGCTAGTTCTTGCATAATCTCAGTTGCTAGTCTGTACATTAAGTTTTATGCTGATATAGTTCTGTCATACTCTGTATATTCTCATATACTATTGTCATTCAAATGGCTTTCCACCTTTTTTTGATTTGTGGAGCGCTCTTTTCCAGGGGAGGCAGGAGCCCTGTGTGGCAGGGTTGTATTCACTGAAAACAGGGTTATCTTTCGTTAAACACTTACTAGTTCACAGATCACACGCAGTCTGTAGCTCCCTGGTTAAATATTGCTGTTAATGCATCTTTTTTTTCAGTTATTTCTATTTGTCCCAGCTTGTAGCAAAGGTTAACCCAGCTTGATATAGTCGTTTCCTTTTATCCTTATACTTTCAGTTTTCAGAAATTAAATTTTCTTTATTAAGCAATATTAATCCTAATTTTTTTCTACAGGTTTCTGCATATTTAAAATATCTTGTTTGAAGTATTTATTCACTTAGAGTTAGTATCCCTGCAGTCTCTGTAGGTTGCCCCCCCCCCCCTTCATTATTTGGCATTAAATACCCAAAAGCTTCTGTTTTTTTTTTTAACTTAAGAATTGCCATTGTCTCCTGCATCAAGTTCCCTAAACTTTTTAATTCAGTTACTGCACCAGTCAATTCCCTTACCACCAGAAGAATCTTACAGAAAAATAGCACTGTATTCTGTTTGTTCAGTATTTTAAATACCGCTTTTCACTGGCACATCAATTTTCTTTCCTTCTATTTCCTTTCTGCCTCACCGCTCCGCTGCTCCCACTTTTTTTACTTTCTCATTTTGCCTCCCTTTCCAACTTCCTTTTTCTACCTCTGGAATGGCTGATGCCCATTCTGCCTTGAACCCTACTTCCTCATTATCATCGTCTTTGCCTCTCCCAGTATTCCCCTTTAACTCGACTGCTCCCTCCCACCATTTACACTTCTGCTCCTAAAGAGGACCAGCATAGCACAGAAACAGGTAAAAGCTGTGACAGAATGACCTCTCCTCTGCTCTTCATTTTCCCCGAAGGCTGCAACTTCTCTCCAACACTGGCTGTGCACCTGTCCTCTCTTGTGATGATTTCTGCAAAACTCTGCACCTCCAGCTGGTCCCCAGACGAGTCAGGTCGGTGCTGTGAATAACGAGGCTTCCCTCCCTCCAGTCTGTTCTGGCTATCACTTCTTTTTTCTACCTGCATACTTGTTTTCTATGTTTAATGTCCGTGTGACACCATCCTTCTGCCTCTCCTGTACTAAGCCTTCCATTACAACTGGCTTCTGGCTCTCCATTTTGCTCTTTCTGTAGCTGATTATTTCATTTTCTACACTGAGATCTGTGCTCCTCTGTAAGTCTAGATCAGCTGCTTTATTTCTCCGGATAAGGACTCTGTTTGTTTTGCTTTCCTCATGCCACTTCAGCATGCTCTTGTTCCTGCCATCAACCAAGCTACTGAGAGCATTAAACTCTACTGTAACTTTTTAATATTTCAGGTTTTAGAGAGGGCAAGAAGGCATATGGCAGACTTGCAAATTGAAGAGATTGTCTTCTCGAAGCTTTGCCACCATGAATTATTATTCCTAAAACATCGTGAGAAAATGTATACTATTCTCAAATTAGGAAGAACACAAGAAAATCTCAGTGAGGTCAGGCTGCTGGGAAAAGCTTGAAAGAAAGACAAGAGAACTCTTGGGAAACTGAAAGAAATTAAGTAATCCTGAATCTTAGGAAATGACAGAAGAAGAAAATCAGAATTCCTGAGTAAGGGCAGGGGGAAGGGCATTTAAATAGATCCTATAACAAAGACAGCTGCAGAGGGGATTGGAAAAGCACAGAAAAATGAAGCAACGCTGCTCAATAGAAAACAGGAGTAAGCAGCAGTATGCCAGAGGCCCCGAAGACTGCTGGTGTTTCACAGCAAGCTGCAACAGCAGAGCTCCCTGCCACATGGCCACCGTGCTAGAGAAGTTACGTAAACCCTAGTGGGTGTACTAAACCGCATTCAAAGAAGCCACAAGAGTATCAGATAAATGTCCTAATATTTGTGGTAGGAGATGGGACAATGCAGTTGTTATCATCTGTGTGTCCCTTTACTAATGTCGAAAGGAAAGGAGAAAGTTTGCAGAGGAAAGGACATGCTTGATTATAGACAGATTTTGTTTCTAGCACCGCTTATAAAGATTGCCTGTTGTAACAAAAAACAAAGAGAAAGAATATGTTTTTTTAACAAGAGTTGTTCAGTGCTGTTTACATGATCGTGAAAAAAAAATGTTTTACCAGTTCAGCTATCCCAGGGAACAATTTCTTAAATTTTGTTGACCACTAGTGAAAAGATCATGTAAACCAGCAGCACTGTTTATGCCACCAGCAGAATATACAACATTTCCAGTAACACAATGAAGTCAAACAAAAGAAATATGAGAGAAATGAGAAAGATTTACAGTATAATAATATTAATGCCATAGACATGGTCACACCAGAACACCTTTAAAAAAGAGAATAATAACAATAAGCTGCAGAAGAGGCCATGGTTGTAGGCTGCCTCCAGCACAGGTGACAAGAAGGAAGAAAGGCAACAGTATGTAACCACATCGCAGCGGCATGCAAATAACTAAAAATACTGGAAACCACCCCATGAGGACTGACATCAGGAGATGCTTCCACATTCGCACGGGAGATAACATAATGGGATAGACAACACCATATTACACAAAAGAAATCTAAATGGATGAGAATTCAGATTGATTCTGGAATGGTTGTGCAAGGGACAATTGTGCCAAAAGAGTACAAGTGTTTCAGCCATATATCTGAAAAGACTATAGATTCTATGTTCACCCAGTAAAGCTATGTTAGGTGTTGATTGACAGTTCCTAGGGAACAGCTAGAACCACAATACAGAAGAATGAATGTAAGTGGAAGAAAGATAAAATCGGTTTTGGAGCAGTTGTCACTGGAAGAAAAACCACCAAAAACCCAAATCTGTTCAGTTGCAGACCTGAAAGAGACCTGATTCAATTCTGCACATGTGCAGTATTACTATACTGCATATATATATAAGGTGTTTATAGCCGGTTCCTAAGGAAACTAGAGGAAGGAAAGAAAATGTTCCAAGAAAAATATGAGAAATTATCAGCTACTTTTACTGTGATTGCCAGGAATGAAAGAGTTAGCTGTAGAAGGAGAGCTTGGTTACACTGGTGATAGAGAGGAATCTATAAATAAATCCATTTCACAGGTCTTCGCAGGATTAGAAAAAAGGAACAAAATAAGATTGAGATAATTTGCCACTTCCTTTGGTGTCATAGTTCTTCATTGCTTTTCAGTATCAAGGCACTGTAGTTATTTCCGGGACAGGAAGTATTGGATAAGTACTTTTTAAGTAAAAACCCAATTACTTCTATAGGCATCACAGAACTTAATACAAGTATGGTTTTGGAATGATACTTGCTTCGTTCAGCACAGCAGATATTTGTTAGGTTATCCAAAGCCAAAATACTATTGGAAATAAGTGACACAAGAAGCTTTTGGCAAATGCTTTCCTGTGAAAGAATCAATGCTAACTACAGCCCCTGTGTTTACAGTCACATCCCTTAAACATTTCTTCAGTGCTCTGTTAGTCTTCAGAAAGAATCAGCCTTATGGGGACCAGATTACTAGCATAATCAACTGGTAAAGTTGACAGAGAACACAAAGCTGAACAAATGTATAACCACATGTGGGTCTAACAAGACAACCTTGCCTTGCATAGAAGGAAACATAAAACTCTAGAAAATCTGAAGAGGAAATGAGAAGTGTTTCAAGCCTTAACATACATAACTTTTAAACAGGATCATAAGAATTACTTTTAATTTTCTTTTAATTTATGATTTTAACAGGTCATTGTAAATTTAACAGAATTATAAATTTTTAACAGATTCTGTATGTACCAAAATCTGTAGGGAATCTCAACTGAAGGTAATGCATAGAATCTAATTTGCTCACCAAAAAGGTCCATGCACTGTGTGCTTCAGCAACTGTAGAAAACAGTGCGTCTTTGTAACATTTAACAACTGTGTTTAAGAAGTAAGAACAAATGAAGAGGAAAACCAGAAGCCTGTCACGTATTTCAAGCATTGCAAACATACAAACAAACCCAGCCCAGCATTATGTCCCAGTGGAAATGAAAGTCTTAGTAATGACACAGACATTTGAACAGCTTACTGAGTATTTGGTATGGTTTGTTTCTGTTGTAAAAATGCCTCTTTAAGCCTTTAGTGGCACGGTTGAATCGAAAATCATTAAACAAATTTTTACCCAGAATACAAATGCTGTTACTGGAACTTGGCAACTTTCTTCTCAAACTGAGCACTTCCCAGAGAAAGCAGTCTTAGGGACACATGTTTTGTCAAGAGCTCCAGTTACGCAATAACACAACAGGAAAGAGCTTAGAATCAAGGAAAAAAAACCCACACAAAACCCGAGGCCTTTGCTGACCTTACAACAACAGCAATTTCAGCATCAGCCAGCTGACTGGAGCCAGTTAGGGATGCACGGTTAAAAAGCTTGCTGGAAACTTGTGCAAAGCTGGGTGGAGCTGAAGGAACAAGCCTCTGCCAGGTTCGCTCTCATCTTGGCAATGACCTCCCTACCACTGACAAAGTGTTTCTGAAAGAATAGCATATTTTTACAATTTCAGTGCTCTGAAAATAAGTGCTTTATGATATCCACAAGGGATGCTGATATGAACAAATGTAGGACAAAGATACAGCAAGTCAGGTGGATGGCTGTGACCACACAGACAGACTCATACTCTATCACACAGATGTAAAATATATAACCTAAAGAGAAAAAACAACCTCTTTTCCCACCCTGCAGAGTCACTTAATGGATTTCAGCAGCAAGTAGGCCAGAAAGCTGTTTTTCTGGAATGGAAATGCTGTAGTTATTTCTTTCTCTAAATATACAGGACAGGCAATAATGCTTAGAGAATCTCATCCATAAAGAAATAGAAATCAATATTGCAATACATGATACTCGTGAAGTCCTGATTTGGCTAAAAGCTCTTAATTTCCAGTATAGCCCTTCATGGCATTTGTGCTGCTGGCAGGAAGCTGCCCAGCAGCAATTTATCAGCAAGGAAAATAGGTATCTGAAGCTGGGCTTCTATGTCCATACTTAGTTACCAAAATAAATTGCCTGATTTTCAAGGTTGCCAAGAACTAGAAGCTCTCAGGAGCACGTGTGATAGAGAAGGAACAATTACATAGCAGATCAAAGCCAAAGCAGACTAACCACAGTCCGCTAAATTACAGAGGAAACCAAGCCTTTAGTGCCAGTTGGAACATATTTTATTTCTTTTTGCTTTTCAGTTCCAGGTGTCCAGTCTGTGACCCACCGAGAAAGCTACTAACTGCAGAATTGCCAGTGGGTGACCAAATTTGGCAAACTGGAGACCAATTCAGGGAGTTTTCACTTGACATTTTAGGACAGGTTTCTAAAGCTGTGCCGGATCACTTACATGTCCAAATATCTTCTAATCCAGGATAATGTAATGAATTTTAAATCACTGTCTCCAGATGTCTAACAGAATAGTTTAAGAGACCTTAAACTCATTTAGATCATCTTTCTACAGAAGAGAGTGTAACATTTTGATATTCATGCATTATCTGCGATGTTGCCTGCTTGATGCAACCATAAAATTAAAGGTCTGTCTTCAGAAAGTGTCTGATATTGCCAGAGCTCCGTGTTACTTCTTATAGCTCCAAGTGGCCAGAAGCGAAATCAAACTACCTCGGGCAGATGCTATTGACCCTAACTGGTGTCTCTCAGGCAAAAGAAAATGGCCCCAAAACACTACAATAAATCAGGATATTACAAATAATTTATTCACAAGTAAAGCTTCAGGCTTCTGTGGACTACAAACATTTGATGTTTCAAGATATAAATGAGAAAAAAAGTAGTAATAAATTCAGGCCTGTTTGTTGCAAAAGAAGTTTTTCAGTTTGGTTCAAAGAAATCCGGTTGGAAATGACTGAGTGAACATCCGGAAAACAAAACCCAAATATTCCATCTTCATCACATGCCACCACTTACATAAATGGACCCAGACTGTAACCATAATGAGGTCAGTGAGGGCCCAGTCTCATTAGAGGCTATGAATACTACTAGAATAAAAATAATCTCAGTAATATTTACACACTAGAACCAAAAGGCCTCAGAATAATAAATCTAGTGTTCATGTTTATTCTGACATATTAGAAAAAAAAAAAATACTGTTGCCATTTTCAGCTATATCTGATCCAACATTGCTTTAAAGTAGTGTTAGAATCACATACATAGCATTTTACAGCAAACTGCTAGTCAAATGGAGTCATAGAAGGTCATTCATAAGAAAATTATATAGTAAATCTGTTTCGGTAGAAGAGCGAAAAAATTTCTCCTGATTATATCCTGTTTTGTTATGTATTAAGCTTAGCTCTCCTCTTCCACTATAATTTTTCATTTTGACACAGATATGACTGATTTTAGGAAGGCAAAAAGGTAAAATGCTCAGTCTCAAATGGGCCTACACTAACTTGCAGCATACAGGTTAAATGCTATTCAACTCATATTACAGGGAAGTGGATGAGACCTGTAGATCTTGTAATACTGACTGTATCTGGCATGACTCGACTGTATTTTCAGTTTAAATTAGTGATGAGGAGCATGCAAGGTTCCTTCAGTGTGAGATTTGCTGTTGTTGAAGAATGACCTAGAATTTTTACATGTAAATCTATTTATTACCATAAGCTTATGATTTTTTTGGTGGTTCTCTTTAAATTTGCATATCTGTATGTAGCGCTCAAGCATAGTCTCAGCTGTCTGCTCTCCCATTCCTTGCGCACTGGTGACACTGTAAGGTTCTCAGCTCTTGCAAAAACATGACTCATATGGAAAAAAGTTTCCTTTTGGGAAGCTCCACGTCGTTAGGTCTTGTACGAGCCAGCCTCTTCTGACCATTCCAGCTCAAATATTAGGACACCTTTGTTCAAAGACTTCAGCTCTCTAATTCTCTGCCAACTCCTTCTCATGAAGGAAACTAGCCTCATAGTTTCTCTAGGAAGCCTCAGCCACAGCCTTCTGCTTCTGTCTCTAATTCCTAGACTCACAACTTTTATTTTGTTTAGAGAGTCTGCCGCCACCCTCTTTCATTAGCTTCTTCAGAACACAGGCAGCATTCTTAAAGCTCATCAGTGCCCAAGTCCTTGTCCATGTCCCCACAGACTGAGTGGATCCATCTGAGCCCCATCTGAATACCCTTCTCCTTGCCCTGGGTCTATCACATTTGGACTAACCACCTAATGCCCATTCTCATCTTGTCCAACCTCTAAAAAAATCTGTGGTCAAATCCTACACCAAAGGTCTGTGTTTTACTAATACTCCGGTGCTTATCTGAATACTGAAGTTAAGAACGTTAGCATTCGCACATCACAGATCTCAGCGTGAAACTTGCAGGCTGCCAGTGAAAGTCCTCAAATCCATTCTGCACATTTTTCCTTCTTAGAAATCTGTGCTGACCATGCAAACCAAGTATTCTAACATACTTGGAAAAATACACAATGAAACAACCCATTTGAATCTAAAACCTGATCCTGGAATTACCGCTTGTTTTATTTTAATGAACAACCGAGTTTTAAACATCCTGAAAAATAGGAATCATGAGTTTATTTTGCTATCTGTGCAACCCCAGTGTTTGTTGTTCAAATATCTGTGAGCAAGAGTTGAATATCCTTGAAAATAATAACACATCCTAGGGTCCTTAAATTTTTTTCCCCAATTCTTATTCATTAGCACCATTTTCTGATTTTGTTAGATACAAATTCTTTCTCTGCTCTTCTGCCATCCAGTGTTTGTGCAAAAAAAAAAAAAAAGTGACCTTATGCATATTCAACTTCAGTGTTTCCAGAAAATCCAAATGCTTAAGTTAATTCCCACAAATTAGTTGAAAACCATTTATATTGATTTTAATATTAACCTAGAGATGGTTAATTTAAGAGGCCACAGTAAAAAAAAAAGACAAAACCCACAGAAACAAACAGACAAAACCCCCAGCAACCTTACAGTATAATATTTTGATATAATAAGACAGCAGAGAGAGATGGGTCAGATTTCCCATTTCCTGTGCACGTAACTCATAATGGTATTTGCTTCTTAGCAATGTTGCTTTAAAGATATACCCTGTAGCATATCAACGACAAATGTACTTGAAGAAATCAGGATCGGTTAAGAAACGATTCATGAGCATGAAGAAGGGCTGCATTTGTAACAAATATTCAGCCATCTCTGCACATTTTCTGTTCTCACCTCCTGCTTACCAAGTAGCTTCTGTTCGAGAGTTTGCAGTATTCCCTGTGGAAATGGAAGTGCTAGTCCAGTCACCAACTACACCTTTTTATTTTTAAATACATGTATTTGCACCAGGTGACTAAGGTTTTTCTTTCCAAGTTAAACAAAATGTTTTCCTACATGATGACTACCCTGTAATTTTGTTTCCTGCTTTAAAGCTCCGTGGTGACAGCAAATTCTTATTTTACTGTGAAACATAGCAGGTGGAGTCACTTACAGGCATATGATGTAGTGTTGACCTCACTTTGCTACCTCTCAGTGGAAGTATAAGGGTTTCTCACCGCTGGGATTTTAGAGCAAGATAACCGCCATGACATACTTATCTCCCTGTATAAGATACAGCAGTGGAGAATAATCTTGAAGTGTGAATTAATTTCTTACTCATCAGCAAGCACGTAGAGCCTCTAGACCTTGTCATACACAGTTGCTGAACATGTTGCACAACAGAGCCACAGTAACTCGCACACCTATCATGAGCGAGTCTTGTCTCCCCGAGCGTTTCCACAATGTCATCAGTGTCAGAGCTGAAGAGGAGGTGTCGGAAAAAAGATTTGAATTTTTTTGTAACAAAACCAAGGAGGGTAGGCAAGTCATAGACTGGGGTAGGAAGCGTGGTTGTGACTTGCTGAGAAGATCAGATCCTTGGAGTGTATTAAGCCTGTGATACAGTAACACTTTATTTCAACAGCAGAAAGCACCCTCAAGTTATAATCTAATTAGAGACGTTAAGATTCATTTGCATGTCATGGGACGTATTTTAGGGACAAGCTGCTTTGATCTTTAAGAAAAGGCCGATAAATGGTTGTCCTCTACTGTATCTAAATCAGGTAACTTGAAGTTAATATGAACTGAGTTTCAGTATGCTAGAATTTACATAGAGATGATTAACATTTCAAAGGGAACAGAGCAAACATTAAATGCAGGCATGTTATGTGTTTATGACTGGCAGGAGGCTTGGTTTATTGCTGTCCTAGGACATGAGTCCTATGTGACTTCAAAATATTTTAAACAGAGTAGACAATATTAAGTCACATTCAAGTACCCCAAAAATGGGTTATAAAAAGCACTACATGCTGGGTGTAAGTACTTGAGAGAGGGGGAGAGGGAGCAAGATTTTACTCTCTAATGGAGGCTATTTTCCTGAAATACGATCATGGATTTTTATTAATCT
>NW_008825614.1:6152702-6169767 GCF_000699105.1 Pygoscelis adeliae
ATTTCTTCTAATCTGTATTCAGGACATTTGACCCAGAAATAGTTTAGGAATGAGAAAAATATTCAGGTCTCTCTTCACCTTTGCAGAGTCTGGAAATTGACTGCAGACTGTGGGCCCAAATGCCTCATGTTATATCTGGGAACAAGTTACAGTCAATCCTCTGTTTTAGTGCACATGTTTATGTGAGTGAGATTATTAAAGATCATATATAACAGAGCAGCCTGTTTGTGACTCTCTGTGAAGCACAAGTTAAAATAAAGGGTCTGTATGGCATACAGCTCTTTCCTCTCCAGCTGCATTTAAGAGGGGGGAAATTCCCCTTTTTCTATTTAGCTTGCTGAACAGTTTCCACACTAAGCTCTGCCTCTGTCTTGGGCAATGCACTGATACTTCTTTTTTCTGTTTCTATACACTTCTCTTTTCCTTCTGTACACCATCAGCAGTCTGGGGTCCTCACTCTTGACCTCCTAAGTTATTTTCCTGTTAGACATTTATTTTACAACTGTGCTGTCTGTCTGCCTGCCTGCTTCTGATGCCATTAGCTGTCCACTGCATCTACAGTACGCATAACAGGCTTTTCATATATAAGCCAGTTGCTGCACTAACATAGAAACTGTGATGTGCTGGAGATACAAGTGCTTTGGGGTAAATATGGGCTCTTTCTTATATGGAAAACCCAACCCTAGCAGTCACTCATTGCTGCTCATGTTTTGTGCTTGCTTTCGGAGAGCTGGGTGAGATAGTGCAGAATAATACCAGCATCTTTTCTCATGCATGTTTACTTTCTCCAAAGAAGATTTAATAGATTCCTTGCGTATTGAGAAAGGCTGTGTGTATAAGCACATAAGGGAGATGATAGGTAGACAGGCTATGAAAAATAGAGAGAAAGGGAAGATTATAGTAGAAAATATAAGTAAAGTAAAATCTACTCATATAACTTTTTTTTTATAGTACTGTATTATCTATTGAGCATCTAAAGCCCAATGTCACTTACAATTGCTTTGTAAGATTATCATCGTTGAGAAAGACTGTTTCCCTTTGACATTCCACTGCACCAGTGACCTTCTCTATTGTTTTCAGTTTTGTACATGGGCAACAAGTCCTTTGAGCTTTGAGCTTTTTCAAATTCCTACTGCTATTAATAATTATGGACAAATTATATGGGCCATAACAAGTGAAAGGCCAACTGATTAGATCATGAAGAGGTGAAAACCAGGTCACTGCTAAGCTTATCTTTTTCTCGAGAATCCACAGATTTAGATTGTGTTGTATGGTTTTGAAAAGGTGTTTAGTTGTATCTTATCTCAACTTGTATCTGTAAACACAATAATAATTAATAACAATACTATATGACTATTGCAAATATTAACTGCTTTCGGAGCCTCAAAGGAACAGTGATAAGTAAGGACACAACATTATTATTAAATATGACAAGTATTGCCTGTAGCACTAAATAGGCATTCATACATTCATTCATTCATTCTGTTTGCACCCAGAAAACAATCTGGGCCAAAGCCTGAGGTCTCCATCCAGGTTTTAACCTAAGTTTTACTCAGACTAGCCCTAGGTAAAAAACAAGGGAAACAAACATTGCTAATAATGCTAACCGAATGAGTCAAGATACGCTTCTTGGCTGTGCTGGCCTGTTCATTACAAAGGTGGCCAGAAAAGGAAAATAAATAGCATCCTCCTCACCCTGTTTTGTTCTTTAATGACAAGTAAGGAGTGTCTGAAACAACTTTTTTTTGTTTCTTTTTCTGCTGTGCTTTTTACACCAGGAATTCAGATTCTTCTCATACTGCCAGACCTGTGAAAAAAATGACAAGATGATAATAAAAGGCCTAGAACTGGGGGCAAAGGTTTTCAGTCAATATTATATTGAAATCTTTTTGCCAGAGACCCTTGTCTGTTCCAGACTTTATGCTGCTTAAGTTATCCAAAGGAGCTAAAAAAGTACCTGGCTCTGGCAAGGTGGCAATTCTCCTTGTAGATAATTGGTTTCGGCAGTGACAGCATTCCCACTCTCTGTGTCCTGCAGCGTCCCCCCTCTTAGCTCCCAAAGGAGGGAGGGCTGAGGCTCACCACTGGAGCCCATACGCCTCTCCCCAGCTGGTGTACTTTCCCTCTGGGAGCATTGCCAGTTGGTGTAGGTTAGAACAGCCCTCAGGCTTCTTATCGGCCGCTTTCCCTTCACTGAACCGACTGAAAAATCTGCCAATGTGTGGTTCCATTTTGAGAATAGGTATGTGTGACAAGCGTGGGGGTGATCCTGGGTGATTTGTAATAGTTTGGAAAAGGCTGTCACTCTTGTGGCGTGTTTGCATTATGAGCAGGATAAATACTTCACACTGAGAGATCTGTCTACTTAGCAGAACTACACATCTAGGCAAAAGCAAATTGACCTTTTGTCTGAATACAAGAAGGGTCTTTAAGGTGCAGAGCCAGAGCAAACAGCGAAAGGAATGCAGGGGAGGGAGCCACAGCAGACAGGTGCAAGCAGGCTGGCTGCTAGGATGCGTGCTTGGGTCTGTCCCTGTGCTTTGCTCGGAAAGCCAGGTGGGCAAGGTTAGCAGGCAAGTGAAAGACTGGATGAGCTTAAACATGCTTGAAACATGGCTGCTAATTTTGAACCTTTCTTTCTCTGGTGCATTATTCTAGCTACTAAATAAAAATTATTCATTATAATAATGTGTTGGTCAGTACGTGTATGCCTATATCACATTATATGTGCTCCAATGTTGGCTTGGGTTTTCGGAGCCAAGCAGTGTGATCCAATTGCACCTGTACAGACAGTGAGGTAGAGCATGAACATGAGCTGGTGCCTTTATCTTCCATGGCAGGACAATAAAAAATAACTCGCATCACTGTGTCTTGTCCCTGAGAACAAGGAAAGGTCCCTTCCTGGGGAAGGGGTGGATTATCAAGTGTGAAAGGTAAGGGCCAATGCAAAACTTTCAGGGTAAGACTGGAAGAATGACAGGAGTATACCTGGGGAGAAGTGCATGGGTGTCCACAGCCTAAGACAAGACAGAAGCAGAGCGGAGTAGAGCTGCCTGTTACCATGACAATAGGCAACAGTGTATCTGTGTGCAGAACAAAAAGATTAGCAGTCATCCAGGAAAGGTTCTCATCAAAACCCTACCTTTCCTACAGTCTAATGAACGGAAATTTAACCTTTTATTGGAAAGATTGTCAACTCATTGGAGTCTTGCCTTCATATCCCACCAGCAACTAATACATCCTGTAGCAGTTACAAATTTTTGTATTACAACATTTTTCACATCCAGCTGAAAGCATATTAGAATTTGATGATAGCTGTGTGATGTGAATGTGAGGAAGAACTTTTCCAGGAAAAAGAGTCTCTCTGCAGTTTAAAATTTTGCTCTATTACTCTAATGATTCCTAAACAAATTTGTATTTTTACCCTTGATGCTACTATGTGGTTGGTCCATTAATTCATTATTGCCTTTCACATATGCAATCATTTGCATAAGTATGAAATGGTTGTAAAATACTATCAAACTGATGAGGTGATATTTTACCTCCGCTTTGCATTGTTGTGGTAATGATTCCTGGTTCAGGGCCCTGGTTAATAAAATTTAAAAGCTTTTTCCACTGGAGCTGTTTTTGTGATCTTTCAGCTATCTCTGCTCTCACGGGGTGAATAGAATGATATATCCAAGACTGGCATGTTCTAAGGCCTCAAACTGTCTACCATATGCTTAATGAGAAATGTGAGCTTAAAGTTAAGCAAATGGTAGAGTAACCTGGGTGATGGGTTAAGCTTGATAAAGGGACCAGCTAATTAAAAAAATCCGAAGGTGAAAAAATTACTCTTAAAGTATAATGTTTTACTGGATAGTAATGCTATATACTGTAAATTAATTGCTTATTCTTATGTTGTAAGTAATTTTGTTTAATTCATGTTTGTCCAGCACACAGGTCTATATGCATGTTATGAAACAAATCAAAGGAATGAAAATGCACTGATCTAGATGTACAGACACACACAAAAGAGCAGGTTAATTTGAGTGGCTTTATACAAATACCTAGGAAGGCTTGTTTGGAATATTCATGCTAAGCTATTAGTCATCTTCCCAAATATTCATTTAGATTTTGTTAGGCTCTTAGAGGAGATACAATCAAATATTTGTGAAGCCTGCATGCAGCACTGCTGGTGGAATCGTGTTTTGGATTCCCTAACATGAGGGCAGAGTTATGTGGGTTGCTGCTGTGCACTCTGTAACAGGCTTTGCGAAGCCTTCTAATTTGAGACAGCTATTATTTCCCCAAAGCCTGACACAGTGTGTTCACGTCCTGATTTTCATTACTTTCATTTTTGGTGACTGTAAGCCTCAGTCTGTGTGCTGCACAGGCTTCATTCCAGTCAGACTTTTTTGTTTTAAACTTTACTCGGCTACTGTTTGCATTAGAAGCAAAAGAAAGGCATAAGGATTGTGCTTTCCAGTCAGGTTCCTTTCACATACATAGCATATCCAAGTCTCATTACTTTCTCTTCATACATGACATCATTCATAAGACACATTTGTCGATGACTCTTAGGATGTTTCCTAGTAGTTTTAGAAAGTTACTGTTTGGCCTCACAGTCTGTTTTTTTAATCATGATAGGTATAGACAGCCTATTTCTTGAAGTTTAGACAAGGTTTTATTGTAATAAAGGTTGTAAATAGACATTTTATTTCACAGTGCTCTGCTTGCACTGGATACAATGGAAGAATTACAACCCTACATATTAGTATATATATTCCATATAAAAATCTATAGAACTACATGAATTATCATAAGAAAGAAGTCATCATTCAGTTTCTCAAACATAATAATCTTTAAGTACCAATAGGAAGACTGTAAACTACATATAAGGGGCAATTTCTGCGGTGTAAAAATTGGCAGATACAAAATTTGCCTAGAGATACTCATAATGTACCACTTAGGATCCATGTAGTGTTCTGCAACCGATTCTTTGTATACTAAAATGAAGAGAGGTCTTTGTGCAATAATGGTAGTTATTATACAAGGCTCAAGTATGCATGTAAACATTTTCAAACACTTCTGTATGTCTTGGAAATTCAAAATGCATTGGCATGAAAATCAACATTGTAGCAAATTCAGAATCCCGACCCAGTCAAACACAAAATAGGATCAATTTGGTTTTGGTTTAAGAATTTAATGTGTTTTTAAACATTGAACTCTATTTGGACTGTTTAAAGCTGAGTATTGAGGTGAACACAAGAAAACCATCAAAAATGTTGTCAATATTTTAGAAACTCTTCTTTCTGACTCTGGCTAAGCCATAATTCAGAATACAGAAATGTGGAAGGAGAATTCAAAAATCACAAACGCCAACTTTTAAGGCCCTGCCTTAACTCCCATTTACTTAAACAGTCTATGTCGGTTCTGTGGCTCCATGAATGTTCCCCAGATCTCAGGTCCAGGTGCATATCCAGTCATGTCCAATTTCTTCTTCAAGATGAGACCTGGGTGTGCACGTATGAGACCTGGATGGATGGGCTAGGATACAGCTGCAGTGCTCTGGAAATGTTCAAGGTAACTGGCGGACCTGGAGTGTAAAATATGCCATGAAGCGTAACAACCCCATGGTCTAGACAATGTCATTAAGACTTAGGTGCTTAACTTCTCTAATTCCCCTTGAAATTCCTTTGCTGGTGGCTAGAATAAGGAAACCACGGATCTCAGGGTTTTTTTTAGTTTTGTTTCTGGTGGCATTTAGCTATGTTGTCTTTGCTAGGCATCTTTAAAACTCAGTCTATCTTATTGCAAAAAGGTAATAATGAAACCCACTTGCAAAATGGTTTAAGATAGCTAAATCACTTTTATCCAAAACATTAAAATATGTAAAACACTACCACTGTGTGAGCTGCACAAATGTGCCCCATTGCTCAGGGAATGACTGGTGCTTGTTGTATTGCAACCCTGTTCTAATAAGCTGTTATCATAGTTCAAGGTAGAAAATGTAAAAAGTAATCAGCTGGAATCCTGATTACCTTTGCTCATGTTATAATAAGACCTTTGTGATAAAACAGAAAGTTCTGAACAATAGCGTCTGCAGCGTCATCAAAAGCCAAGATTAAAATAAATGTTCGGTTATGTTTGGGAAAGTCTGATGGCCTGATTTTCCAAAACGCTCTGTGTCTAGAAGCAACCTTTGCATTCAAGGTGCAAATGATAGAGAAAGATAAAAGTAAGGTATTTACTTGTAAAGAGTAGTCAAATGGGAAAAAGTTAGAAATTGACTTTTACAGAATGAGTCCTTCAATAAGCCATGGTCAATAACAACTTTAGCAGAAGGGAGACTAAATTTACTAGCATATATGGAATGAGTGATTTAATCTATCGCTGAATGACTGCCAATGCTGGGGTGGAATACAGCAGATGTTTTTCATGGAAACTTTAAATATAATTTTCCAATAGAAAGTGAAGCATAATATTGTCTCGAATTGAAATAGTAGGAAAAACTTCAGTGGGTCCAGTAACTACTGTCTTCCTCCTAGTAATATCATTTACAGCCTTCTTTCTCATTTCAATTTTAATCATTTTTTCCTCTAAAGAATCAAGATAGTTATGAATAAAGTAAACAAACTATCATAGTAAGCTAAAGTGGAATTAATTCTGCAGAGTAGCAACAGAATTAGCTAGGCTGAGGTGAGTAAGTTTGTGTACTATGCAAAGCCTACATATTTAGACTTGTTACTTATCTCAGCTCTTACATAGATGGGAGAACAAGCACTTGAAAAAGCTACTCCACAATTGCAGCACCAGGTATTAGAGGCAAAACAACAGTGCACAATTTAGGTCATTATCAAATATAAGACTGTACATTTGGTAAAGGCACAGAAATGCCAAATGAGTCACTGGAAATTGTGATCTCCAATGCAGCTGTTCTCATCACTTCTGCAGAGGATCCCTTTGGGGTATACCCAAGATGGGCTCTGTCCCTAGGGCTGTGCATTGCCAGCTCAAATCCTCTGAAATACTCAGTTTTTAACTTAGAAATGTCTATGCTAAGATGCACAATAAGAGAATACAAAGGATCTTGACCCATAAAGGTCTTGTTTTACCTAAAGTTTCCTAGGATTAGACAAGAGGAAATATTTAGTACTATGCGAAGTTATGGGGAAAGCTTTCAACAGATATATGTGTGCATGAGGAACCAACATCATGAAATGCTCTCAAGGATGAGCCAAAAATTTTAAATTAACGTTTATATTGTATGATCACAGGAAACAGAAGAATGACAAACAACAGTACATTAATCCTGTTGGTAATCTTATTAATTTATTTGGGATAAGTATCTATACAGGTTTTAAAAGTCACATACATTAATGTGTTGATGTGGATTATCCCACAGTTCATGCCACGGAGATATAAGGGGAACATACTTGATTAGAAAGAGAGAGAGAGAGGAACCATAAGCAAGTCCACAGCCCCCACACTGTTGCTCACTGTAGAGCTATTCCAACTCATTTAAAATGGCTCAGTGATGAGGTTTTCATGACTTCCTCTGGGAGATTATTCTACAGAATTGCAAATCTCAGAAATGGGAAGTGTAAATATTCCCTCAGTTAATTTAATTAAGCTACTCTCCATTCTTGCCCTTTCACAACCTAGTAATTTCTCTCTTTTCTTACTTTACATATTCCTCTAAAACTATATGCTTGAATGGCTACTAATCTGACTGGAGATTGGAAGAAATCCTTCTTTCTCTTGTTTCTCCATGTTTGATCCACTGCTTGACTTGTGCTTGGAAGGAAGGGAGAAAATCATGCAGGGCATCGGGAGGCCAGAGGAATGCACTCATTCGCTGAGGGGCTGGCTCAGCTTGCACCGCCCACAGAAGGATGCCGGTGGAGTTTTGCGTGGCTTCTTTCACCATGCTGAGTACTTCAGTAGTATGCGTGAGTTTATCCCTATAGCACTCCTGTAAGGAAGCAGAACAACCCCATTTTAAGATGCTGGAAGTAGAAACCAAGGCATTCGCATAAGTTGTTAAGCAAGCAATAATATGCCTCCACCACACAGTGCAGTACCAAGCTGAGATACTCAAGATACTTCTAACAGATTAGGGTAGGGTGGGTAGGGTGCTGGAAGCAGCATCTGCCGGTGTGCTCTGCACAGAATAATTTGCTCTGTAAAGAAGCTAACTTGGGTATCTTTACACTGCACTAAGAAGTGCAAGCATGGTATCTGTGACAGATGTTAAATGAGCTCAGCTCTGTTAGGCAGCTAAGAAAGGAAAGACTAAGGGGCTCTGGTGGAGTCCTGGTGAGAAAGCTGCTGACTGGTGTGAAAATCACAAAAGATGATAGTGATACAGGACCTTTCTTGGCAAAAGCCTGGGATAATGTCATCTTAGCTCTGTAAACTTAGGGTAAAAATCAGCGAATATTAAAGCTAAGGTTTTCATAGCAGTAATGTCTTGCCTCTGTTGCTTGGTTACTTATTAGGCTGCTAATTTTCTACTTTTTTATATTCAAAAGGCTACAATCTGCTGCCTTTGTAATAATTGGAATCAGTCACGTCCTTGATCCAGTAGAACTATTGAAATTTTACTCCAGTTTCACTGAAAGTGGGGTTTAGTCATTATCCGTAAGGGGGAATTAGTGTTTACAGGCTCTGTCCACATATGAATAAGAATGGTTATGCTCAGCTATTCCTGTCACACTAGCGTTGAGAAAATGGTATGAAACTAACAGGTTAGGAATACATGAAGGGATTCAACCCTCTCTGTCTTTAGTCACAGCAGTCAAGATTAACAGATGTCCAATATCTTTTGCCCTAAATACCTTTTTTTTTTTTGTTAAAAGAAATGTTCTTTTGCATTTCCTGTCTTCCTGCTTATGGCTAAAATCCAATTCAGAATATCAGTGGATCTGATGGTTCGAAATAGGAATCACTGGCTCTGTTAAAGAAAAAAAAATCAAGGTCAGAGGATGAAGGTTGCTATAGTTAAGTTAGTAGAGTTACATCAATGTTAAGCAATTATAAATGAAAGAAGAACAAAACTCCAAATACACTCTGCAGGATTTGACCTTTAATGCACAGCTGTTAATACTTCAACTCTACTCTTTGTACTTCTCATATCTCCACTCATGCCTGTTGTCTCCAGTTCCTTTTTCTACTTGGCCCCAACATGTTCAAATCTTAATATCTACCCAATGACCTTCTCTATCCACAAATTTTTTTTTCCCCTTTTTGGTCTCTATTCATTAACTTTCTCTTAAATTTACTAGATGTCAAAAGCTTGTCAAACATTCTCCTTTCTGTCCTTTACTACCTTCAAACCTCCTCCCCACCCTCTTTAAAATCCTACTGTTCTTTGCCTGTCTCGTGCTGGCACTGGTACATGTACTCAGTAACTTAGAGGAGGCAGTTCTCCTTCTTCAAGTTCAGTAAATAGATCAGCTCAGCACAGAAGGTCAGGAGAATAGCACGGCAGTGACAAGGAGATGCTATTAAAATTGTCCAGTAAGAAATGGAAGAATGAGCATCTAATGGTCAAGTAAGAGGGGGTAAAATCAGGTGGCAAATCTCTCCTGGATTTGCTTTATTATGTTAAGAATACATCCTTGTGACAAGTAATGTGCAATATTTTCTAATAAACTACATCTCATGTTCAGCATTTTACCCTTCATGCCTGCAAGGCATGTTTTTTTAGATTGGGCTTGTGACCTTTCTGATTCACGAAATATAGAAATTGAAAGTTCTTATAGGATTTTTTTCTGGTGGTGTTGAATTTTGAAAGCGTATTAGTAGTATGAAGATTTTTCTTTGGGAGTTACAAGCAGTGTTTACTCTGACAGTTTGTGAAGGGGTGTTCTATTCTCATGACAGCCTTTTCTCCAAAATGCTAAGTAACAACAGAAATTAAAAAAAATTACAACTGCCATCCTGTGTTTAAGTACCTGTCCAGATTTTGTTTTTGCTGTGATGCTCACCATTTCATTAATTGTTTTGTTTTTTTTCATGTATAGGTCATCTTTACAAAGAATGCAGTTTTGCAAAGAATGACCTTTACCAACACTGTTTTCAGGTTTGTAGAAAATGCCATTTTGCTCTCAAGTGAGGTGAGATTCATGTGGGAAAGACTACTGCTCTGCAGTCCTGAAAGCAGTTGCACACTTCTTTCTTCCTAGACAGGATAAGCAGATGCTTTCTTCAGGCCTGTCTAGAAGAAAGTGTGGCTACCCACTCTTAGTCAAGACTATTGTTGGGACGCCAGTTAGTCCTTTTCACAAAGACATATTGCACACTAGAGTAGTGGTATCAAACAAAATGCTCTCACATACTTACATAGCCTGCAATATTGCCCTCATCATTTTATACCTAACCTCCCGATAGACTTTAATCAATGTATCTGCACTATGCACTATGCTTTTGGTATAAATCCAAAAGTAAAAATTACAGAAGTTCCCCAGAGGGCACAGATTAATCCTAACATGTTCAAAACTACCCTGTAACAAAAAGGGGATACCATTTCATCAAGCCATTGGCTACCCCGTATTCTAAACTTTTTGGAGAAAATCTCTATCCAAAATGCTGATAAGATTGAATAGGAATTTCAAAGAAGAAACTGACATCAGCCTTCTAACATGTTTGCCATCAAGTCTCTGAGTGAAGTGCAGAGGCTCCGTCACCTCTTCTGCTCGCATCGAGGGCTTTGGCTGCCCACGTTCAAAGCCAGTGCTGGTACGGTACAGCGGTGACTTTGGGTGAGACTGCTGGGCAAAGAGCTGGGTGAACAAGAGCTGGGAGAAACCTGGCTGGGGTATTCCCCTGTTTGTGCAGGAGCTACATCTAAGCCCAGGCCCTCCCCCTTGGTCCTCACCTGAGCCACGCCACAACCTTGCCTATCCCAGATACGGATGAAGAAAGATTGCTTAAAGCTACTTTTATTCCTCAAGACATTCTCTATGGAGGGGCTTTCATTCATGGTGTACACACAGCTTCTTCAGAGATATACAAAGACTTTCACCAGCAACTTCTTTTAACCTGATGGCATAGCCTCTGCAATGTGCTTCCTTCCTGAAAACTATGGTGGGTGGAAAGAACCTGGCTGCTACTCAGCATCTGCACTCCAAGAGTGGATGTAGGAAAAGGGGCACAGTATGACAACCATGCTCAGAGAGCACCTATAAGAGTAAGGTGTTGTAGAGTGAGTGTTTCAGTCCTCTGGAGTAAGCAAAAGGATCCCCTTTAGGATATTTAGCTGTCATTTGATTTGCAGGCTGAAGTTTGATTTTACAGATGGAAGTAATGAAAAAAGGTAAGATCTTAAAGCTGTTCTTCCTAATGTGAACATTTAATTTCAGTGCCATGATAAAAAACTAAAGAATTGTTAATGTTTGGATAGAAAACCATGCAGTTAGTTACACATCTCTTATTAGCTTGGTTGTGAATACGTCATTTGTTTGTGAATAACATACTTCACTCATTTATACATATATGGATCAGTTATTTACAAGGGGTTACAACACTACAAAGATATAGTCTGATTTTATTTGCAAAGTTATTTTTAAATTGTCAGATTACTTCTAATACTTACATGTTTTTCCTGTATTTAGTCAACAGTAACCAGTGCTGATGTAGTCCCTGATCTGTTAGAGATTTAACATATGCTCAATTTTTTACAATATGAGTATTCCTGTTAGCTTTGATAGGACTAGTCATTAGGCATAAGCATGTGCAAAAGTCTTAGTGAGAGCTGATGCCAAGTCCTTTGCTGTCTAACTCTTGGCAGGAGAATGACCCCAGGCTGGATTGGTATACTAGGAAAAAAAAAAAAGAAGTGTAAAGATGCTGTTACTATTCTCCTGAGTCATACAGACTAAAAATATTTTAAAAGCTGCACACTTCGAAGTTAAAGAGTGCATTAAAACCTTCAAATTATTTCTTTTAATAGAGTATGTGTAAATATACACCTCTAACTTTGTTTTTCTATCTTTATTGAAAAGTATTGTTCCTTAAGTTAAAGACATGTTTGTGGTTAACCTTAAAGGAGAACATCTGTTTATTAACTAATAGAAAAACAGTAGTGCTTGATGGCAGCAGGAACAGCATCATATTTCAGTTTGAACAGCTGCTATCACCATGACCAGACCTGGCAATCCTTTCTGAATGTACACACAGAATAGGCCCAAACAAGAAGACGTGATTCAGCAGCGTCCCTAGAAAGACTTTTATGACCTATACTGAAGCCACACCTATGTGGCTACATATGAGTCAGCGGAGCAGAAATTAAATTTTCAATGAGTCTAGTGAATTCAGCAAGCAAATAGAACTTGTCATTTCCTGGTAATTCAGCTCCCCATTGTGTCACTGACCTTGGGCAAGTTATTCAGCTTTCCAATATTTCATCTTCTGTGTAAAATGAATTTAACAAGACCTAATCATCACACAGTATTCTGTAGACCTCAGTGGAACTGCAGTCATATAAATGAAGGCAGAATTTAGCACGCAGCTCTGCCACAGTATTTTGGGGTTCTCAGATGACTTTTGACCAAAATGAAATATAAATTATGCAGGAACCGGCTAACATTTAATTAAGTGAAGCCTCTTGCTATTTCGAGAACAGTTTCTTAACAAGCAGAATTAGCAGAAATATTCTGCTGGTAGAAGCCAATGGCTTCTCCAGGCAGAGCTGGTCTCTTCCCAACCTGATAAGGCTGTAAACTCCTTCTGTGTTTTATGAATCACGTATGTCCCAATTTCTCATATTACGGGTGCAATTTTTCCTTTGCTTAGCACTGAAGAACCAGCGCAGCTAACAGGGTAAGATGATGGCTGTTATTTTTCGTACGCACACGAGCAGAATTGCTTAGTAGTTTAAGCCACTTTGCAACTGTACAAACACACTGTGAGCATAGGAACGCACTTATGTCCCCAAGGACCTAATCTGGCTTGCAAAACTTCCACTAGTGGCACAGATGTGCAAAAAGCAAAAATCCAGCTTCACTCTCTGGTTGCATGTGCAGAATGTGGCTGTAGCTAGAAAATAATATATTAGCATTTCTACACTGATTTTTATTCATCTTCTCAAAGAATTTTATTTACACTGAGTGGTAAGAATCATATCAGTTTATATTTCATATTTGGAAACTGAGCCAAAAAGTGACAAACTGATTCCTTCAAAATCATCCAGCAAGTCAGTCTTAGAGAAAAATGTGCCTGTTTCACTAGACTGTATTGCTCTGTATATATCTTCTTATTTATGAACAGCTCTGACTATTAGAATCTATTATTTATATTTCCACTAAGCTTATTTTCCGCCCTGCAGTAGATATTCTACAAAGGCAGAATTGTTGTCATTTTTCTGCAGGTACTGTGATTCACTGGAGTATTATGGACGGTAATGAAGCAGCACTGCCGATACTGTTAAGCAAGAATCTTTGTAAAGCCATTTAAAATTTGTAACCTAAAAACAGTGTAGCACTTTAAAAAAGAATTAAAACAAAAATGCGTGGGTTGTGGATTTTCAATGATAAATTAACTCAGAACAGGTTTGTTCTGTCTGCATCATTGACCCCACACTATCAAACATTTTCAAGCAGTGTCGGTGTTTATCCTCAGTGCTAGCAGTTTGATTTACATGCATACACTGTACTGACAACACGTACACTGAGAGCTGGTTACAACCTTAAATAGGGAGAATTTGTCACCCGTTCACAATAGTGGCCAGAGGTTTATGCTGGTGACACAAAAAGCCTAGAGGATTGGCTCCAGGCCCAGAATTTCAAATCATCAGAGGCTGGCACCCCACTAAAGAAAACAATAATAAAATGACAGAAATGGTCACTGCCGAGCTACAGAGCTCCCTAACGCAGAAGAGGTGTGTATAAGGCACTAGTGATGAGGGGAGCTGTGCTGCATGCCCTGTGACCTGTGGTGGAGCTGTGTTTTAGGAGGTTGTGGCTGTGGGGAGGTGGTAAAACAGGCTGTGTGAAGTGCATAAACTAACTAGCGTTGACTGAAGACGCAGACGTCTGTTTTTAATTTGCATGAAGCTGCTAATTTTTAAAGGACGAATTAGCATATCTCTAATTTTAACTAGGGAGTTGTAATTAGTATTTTCAGAAAATGTGGCAGTCGCTGCAGGCTTTGCTGGAGCAAAAACCAGGTTCCAGTTCTGCACTGGTCACCTGGAGGAACAAGCCCCTTTGGCCAGCAGGAGTAGGCAAGATACAGTGGCCATAGCACATTTTGTTCAGTAGGAAAAAACTTCGAAACACAGCCCCCCTTTTCCTCCCTCTCTCAGAAAACAACTTGATTTTCTCTTGGAGAGTGCAGCATTCTGATTTTTCCCCTGAGTGACAACAGATGGATTTGAAAGAAGTCTCCACTATTACAACAATATTTCAGTCCCTTAATTGTTTCTTCCCCTTTAGAAAACTAGTAGCTGATTTTATCCAAGGCAGTTTCTCCTTCATAGTCTTTCACAGCTCTAGAATTTATATTCTGTTTACTGAACTCCTGTGGTTTATCTTCCAGTTTTCTCAGCTTCAGGGGTCCTGTGTCTGTAGAGCGACTTCACAGCCGTCTTACAGCGGCCATCCTGGTCGCACACCAAGAGCTGGGGAACCGTCTGACTGTTTCTCTGGTCTCCAGTGGCTGTAGGAGTAGGTTTGGAAGAGACTGCTTCCTTGTGATGTTGAAACATGAAACAGTGTAGTGCATTATCTGCCCCTGACAAACACTTGGAATACCTTCCTTAGACTCTGGCAACACTCCTCTAGCTTGTCATGCCAGTAAGACATATTTTAACTGAATTGGAATTGAAACATTAACTCGGTTCCCAGAGGGGATAGTTTAGTTGTCTAAGTGTCACGTTTAAAATACCCAGACACTTTCAGTCTTGCAAGATCCACTGAGCCATTCGCTATTCTGAGAGTTTCATACAATTTACTTGGTATGTTTTCTTTTCACATGAGATCTTGAAAACCAAGTAATGCACCCTGTGGTAATTTTTGGGTAAAGATTTCTCCTTTTTACCTATATACGAAAGGAGCTTTAAAAATGTCAGTCATCATTTTCTCTGGTCACCTCTGCATTGTTTATTGGATTACACCATGCAGTGATAATCGCTTTTTAGGTGGCAACCTGTCAGCATTACATAGAGTAGCAAACTGAACCTTGGCTATGAAGACATAGCCTCAGTTTTCCACCAGCTGCATTTCCTCTGCCAGCTCTTGACACTGGTTGAGCTTGTCCCCATCAGCAATTGCTTTTAAGTGGTTAGGTGGGCTGTGTATATAATTTGTAAAGTAATTTGGAATTCTTCAGAATGAAAAATGTAATATAATGTTATATCATGAGCCAGACACTCAGCATACTTCTATTGGCTTGAGACCTGTTCCAGATGAGGATTTGAGTGTCAAATATGCTCCTATGAAATCCTATGACATGCTCTTTAAAACTGACTTTTCTTAAGTTTATAATAATTGAGTTCATCCTGGTCTACAGGATTTTTTATTTGTGAAGTTTTGCATTCCAAAACCTTGCTCAACTAAATGGGGCAGCCCTTTCTCCCACAGATGACTGTCAACACTACGAGATAAACAAGGGTGGTACTTCCAAAAGAACACTAGATTCTTGTATCCACCTAACATCAGACAGAAACCAACCTCTCTCTATTCCCATGCCACAATATCTCCGTTCATCACACTGTTGTTTGGTTATAAAGGAATAAAGGTGGCTTAGAAGCCAGGACAGTCCTGATGGGAGGAAATGTGTGATTTAAATTTTGATTTAATGGCCAGATTGTGTCTTTTTTGATAAAAAACATGGGAAGGAAAATTCTTAGAAATGCCCTGACTTAAATCCTTGCAGCGAGAGGCCAAAGCCAGAGCTGTGTGCCTGGCTCTGAAAAGCCATGGCCTCCTTCTCTGCCTGCTGGGTATCCTGGAGACCTGCTGGAAGGTAGAGCACCTACTGTATTTTTCCACCTTCTGGCAATAGGTGGAAATAGACTGGCAATAGACTTCCTTTAGAGCTATGTGAGTTAGCTAAGGGTCTTTTTCCTGGATATATTACTGACATCACATCTCTTTGCTGGTGTAGCCTGTACTAGTTACCAAGCCTTGCTATACCCTTTCCACTCTTTCTCCCCTGGAGGATGAATCATAGATCACAGGGGCTGATGGGGAGAAGGAAGAAGAGCTGCACAGAGGTATCCGATATTCTGGCAGAAGAACAACTGTTCTCATGGGGATCTCTGTGTACTGAACTTGGACATAATGTCTGTATTCTATTTTTAAACCAAAAACCCCAAACCAAACTAAAAACAACAACAAAAAATACAGTTTTGCAGCTCAGTTTTGCTTTCACCCACTAGCTTTACCTATGCTTCCCTCATTCTCTTCATAGCCCCAGCTATCATGACCTCCATTGTTAGATTTTGGTAAGTGAGCCTACCAGGGGAGGTGCCTCGCTCGACCTGCTGTTTACAAACAGAGAAGGACTGGTGGGAGATGTGGTGGTCAGAGGCCGTCTTGGGCTTAGCGACCATGAAATGGTAGAATTCTCAATTCTTGGTGAAGTAAGGAGGGGGGCCAGCAAAACCGCAACCATGGACTTCCGGAGAGTGGACTTTGGCCTGTTCAGGACGCTGGTTGAGAGAGTCCCTTAGGAGACAGTCCTGAAGGGCAAAGGGGTCCAGGAAGGCTGGATGATCTTCAAGAAGGAACTCTTAAAGGCGCAGGAGCAGGCTGTCCCTGTACGCTGTAAGAAGAACGGTCGGGGAAGACGACCGGCCTGGCTGAATGGGGAGCTCTTGTGGGGACTCAGGAGAAAAAGGAGAGTTTACCACTTGTGGAAGAAGGGGCAGGCGACCACAGAAGGGTCAAGGGAGCTCGGCTGTCGTTAAAGACAACAAAAAATGTTTTTACAAATACATTAATGACAAGAAGAGAGCCAGGGAGAATCTCCATCCTTTATTGGATGCGGGGAGGAACATTGTCACCGAGGATGAGGAAAAGGCTGAGGTACTTAATGCCTTCTTTGCCCCAGTCTTTAGCAGTCAGACTAGTTATCC
>NW_008825614.1:6172529-6199266 GCF_000699105.1 Pygoscelis adeliae
AATACTGTGTTCAGTTTTGGGCCCCTCACTACAAGAAGGACGTTGAAGTGCTGGAATGTGTCCAGAGAAGGGCAACGAGGCTGGTGAGGGGTCTGGAGAACAAGTCTTATGAGGAGTGGCTGAGTGAACTGGGACTGTTTAGCCTGGAGAGAAGGAGGCTCAGGGGAGACCTCATCGCTCTCTACAACTACCTGAAAGGAGGTTGTGGTGAGGGGGGTGTTGGTCTCTTCCCCCAAGCAACTAGTAATAGGACGAGAGGAAATGGCCTCAAGTTGTGCCAGGGGAGGTTTAGATTGGACATGAGGAAAAATGTCTTTCCTGAAAGAGTGGTTAAACATTGGACCAGGCTGCCCAGGGAAGTGGTTGAGTCACCATCCCTGGAAGTATTTAAGAGACGCGTAGATGAGGTGCTTAGGGACATGGTTTAGTGGGCATGGTGGTGTTGGGTTGATGCTTGGACTTGATGATCTAAAAGGTCTTTTCCAACCTTAATGATTCTATGATTCTATGATTTTCTTTTTATAACATATAACCTGTAATCTACAGATAGAAATTAATAATGTCAGAACCCAGCTGGACTGCTAATGGGAGATGTAATCCACTAAATAATGCCGCTTCAAGAGTGTCAGCTGTGCTTTTTAGGAGTAGCATGGAATTTTCAGTAATTGTTCATTCTCACAAGAGAAAAACTCATCTTGTGTTGTATTTGCTGTGTTTTCTTTTCCTCCAACTTTTTTTACAGTATTCCAATATGTGTAGGAAGCATGATTTCTTTTTTTTTCTGAATGTCTATAGCACTTCAACTAGGTGAACAACAGAGTAATACCTTTCAGTATCTTGATTTTAATTGCATGTGCCTATATCATGAAGCAACTCATATGGCTAGTTAAGCTTCCATGACATCTGGATTTTGCAATTGGCAATGTTTTTGTGTTTGACTGCCTGGCTTCACAGCAGAGTGAAAATGAAAATACATTAAACAAAAAGAATGAAGAAAAAAAGTCTGGTTTAAATGCTTCCCCTTTTTTTGTGTGTTTTTTTTTCTTTTTTTTTTTTTTTTTTGTCAGACAACACAAGCATGATAGTTATACAACAATCTCGGAGTATAATGAAGTTATCATCTGAAACCAAAGCTCCGAAGGCTCCATGATTATTTTCAAACTGCCTGCCAAGATCCCAAAGTATGATAATTAATTAACTTTAACATATATGACAAAAAGCCTAATTGAAGTAGGAGGGGTGCAGGGATCATTAATGAAATTAAACTGATTTTTTTAAGTATCAGTTTTGAACCACTCAATTTTATCTTTAATTATTAGTTTTAGGGGATAGCCTTGAGAAGTTCAGTGACATTCATGGTACAGTCAGAAGCATTGTGGAGAACTGTGGCAAGAGACAATACCTCCTTAAGAGAGTTTTCAGAGAAGTCGCCAATCTTGCAAGTCTTCTGTATGTTTTTTGCAGACTCAGGGCCTAGAACAAAAAAGAAATGGTAAAAAGCATAAGGAGATGAAACCGCTTGGGTATACTTCACAAACAGAGTAGGCAGGAGAGGCAGGACTAGGATACAGCTGTTCTGATGCCTAAGCCCAAGGCACTACCCTTCAGGCCTTACTGACTCTTTCAGCACTCACATTCATATTTACAATGGAAATGTGACTGCAACAGTGATTAAAACCAAGTTATTCTGGGTGAGTTAGAAAAAGAATAATCACAGAAATAAATGGTAGAGTAGTTCTTGCATGAATGTGGCTGGGATTTTCTTTTCTTTTTCCTTTCCTTTCCTTTCCTTTCCTTTCCTTTCCTTTCCTTCCCTTCCCTTCCCTTCCCTTCCCTTCCCTTCCCTTCCCTGTCTTCTTTTAACATGGTTCAAATGTGTAAGAAGATCTTATAGAAGAGAAAAGCCACTACTGATACGACAAAAGAGAGTAGTTATCTTCTATAAACCTTTCTTTTTCTGATTAAATTGTTGGTTACACTGATTTTGCATACCTATGTACTAGCTAGCTGACAAAATTTATGCCGCCTAAAGAAAAAGTGGTTTAGATTGCCTAGTGTATGGAGAGCGCACCAGGAGGATGGTGCAGGAGTGAAGTAGGGGCCCAGTGAGGCTGTGGAGTCTCCATCCTTGGAGGCCTTCAAAATTCAGCTGCACGAGGCCTCCAGCAACCTGAGTTACTTTCAAAGTTGACCCCGCTTTGAGTGGGAGGTGGGAGCAGAGGACCTCCAGAGGTCCCCTCCAACATGTGTTGTTCAGTGGGTTTACTCTCTGGAACTGGTGCTGCTGTGTGCACCCTGAATCCGGATTCAGCTTCTCCTGAGGAAAGTGGAATCCCTTACGCAGCATTTCATACTAACGCGAGCAGAATTGGCTGTGTGTTTATGCTTGGATCAGGAAACTGAAAAGTAAGTACGTTTGAAGCAAAACGTCACAATTTTCTAATCACCTTTCCCTTTTACTTATTTGCTTAAATAAAACCTGAAGAAAAAAATGACCTTTACTGCTGTTTTTCATTTGCTTTCAATTAGAAAATACAATACTTCCAGCACGTAGAATTTGCTAATATTTAAAAGGATTCTAGACATAGTCCCTTAACTGAAGAAAAAATATTGTCGTTTATAAGCTAGTCTGAAGCAAATTCCTTTTCTAGTACTCCATATTATTTTAGAAATCCTTAAGACCAGAAGGAAGATTTCCTTCAGAACTATTGCATATATTAAAAATGAGAACAATGCAAATATTTTGTTATATGTTCTACCATCTTAGGCTGAAAGTTAAGAATGCTATTTGACTCCAATAATACACATTTTAAATTATACCTGAAAATAAAACATTTTTCTTTTCAGGACTAAAGAGTTCCAGGTTCCTTCAGATTATTTTAGAGGATTAGAAAACACGAGAGTGAAAAGAAAAACAAAAATGCAATGATGCACTAATAGTCATATTCCTTGGAAAAGAAGCAAATGCTGCTATTAAAGAAAAGTTTAAAAGAAAGGTAAACAAGCCCAATTCTTTGGCATTCTTTGCCTGCCATCACTCAGATTTTCTCCAGCAAGACACTTGAATCCTCATCGAGAATGCAATTACTATTGCCATTTGTACTCTTCTAGTGCCTGGAGCTCTCAGTCAGGGACTGGGCCCTATTGTGTATGTGCTGTACAAACACGTCCAAGAGCTCATTGTAAAACTCTTCTAAAGCAATAGCTAAGCGGAATATGAGAATCAGCTGAAGAGCAGACGAGGGGTGGTACACGGTCAGAGGGAGGTGATTATGATCACAGCTGAAGCAGCAGTCAGTGCAGCCACAGACTAATCATTGCTGAAGGGCTTTTTGGCATTTAATCTACGCAGCCATCATTGGCTTATATAGCCGCCAGCGCTGCAGTAAGTGAACATCTTTAATGTGTTTATCTTCACTCTCCCTCCCTGTGATAGGAAAGCATTATCTTCGGTTAACACGGCGTTCACGTACTTAGCTCGGTTGGGGTACTCCACCCTTCCAGGAGCACCGCAGGCAGATTCCCTCCCTCTTCCCTTTGTCCTGGCCCCGCAGGGCGTTGGGGGTGTCTGGGGGAGCTCCCAGCCCACCTGCCAGAGGGGAGGCCTCTGTATGACCCCACATGCCGAAGAGTTTCTCCTCAGACCACCAGCACCTTTCCCCCATGGCGAAGGAGGACGCAGCCTAGCAGGCCCTTGGCCATGGCACTCTGGCTCTGGGCACTGCACGCGGGCCGTGGCAGGGCTAGGGCAGCCGTAATACCAGCAGCAGCGCTGATGGCTCAGCCGGACTAACCCCATCTATTTACACATTACCACAAGCATGTGGTATTTAGATAGCAAAGGCAGTGGTAAAAAGTATGACCGCCTATATCTTCCCCTTCCTGTGTTCTATCTCAGATTGCATTTGTGAAAATTAAGTATATATACATTCATATTGACAACTCCAAGTCTTGTTTTTTTTCTTTTTTTTTTTTAAATAAATGGCAAAACACTGGGACGCTTGAGAAACCATTTATTTACCTAATTTGCAAGGCAGGTAAAACATGAAACCAGCGTCTCCTCAAGGTCTCCAATGATTTCCAGTGCTTACTATTTTGAAACACAACTGAATGAAAATCTTGTGAATATATACTAGATATAGACTCATTTGCTGAAATACTCTTCAGTTTAATTTTGTCTGCCTCCTTTCAATTTTAATACCTGATTATTAACTAGATATACAATGCAGATTAATTGACTCTATGGTTTACAAAAAACAGAGGCGTAATCAATACCCTTTATCCAATTTATTAGGCCTGCATGACATTTAGGTAATTAGAAAGCGAAACATAAGGATCAAAAAGCAGAAAAATATATTATTAACAGTAAAAGGGACTCTGTTTTCTTTCCCAAGTGAAGTGCTATTAAAATAGCTTTAAAGAGATAAAAATAGAAAGTTTGGCAGACGCATTTTGCCCTGTGTGCACTGTTGAATCCCTGTGCTTTCAAGGCCATTTCAAAGTTTTAATATCATAATTTAAGGCTTTTATTCCACACTGAATAGGAAAACAAACACACACAAAAAAATGGAAAACTTCATGCTAAGTAAAACAAAGAATTCTTGCTCTTGTAGTTTGCAGCCAGACAATATTCCCATTGAAACTGAAAGTCCAAGCGTATACACATTTGGGGATTTTTGCCTTTCCCCCAAACTCCTAACTGTCCGCTTAAAACTACTATAACAGCCGTTTCACACACATGAGTATATTGAAAACCTTCTACTGCCATTGGTTCCTAATGTGCTCCCTTTTTATAATCCACCACTAACATTTACCATGAACAAGTGCAAAATTGCTACTGCTGCTGCAGGTGAGTTGATGACTCGTTGCATTGCTCTGACAGCTCCTTGCGCGACTCAGCCACCCGTGCCTAATGCCGAAATGTAAAACACCACTAAGTGACAAATTAAAGAAAACCATGCCCCTTAACCGGGCCTCCGTGTTTTTCCCACCTTGTCTTCCCATGTCCCTTTCCCATGTAGCCCACTGTACAAGAGGGTTATTTTGTGCAAAATAGAGCGCGGCAGTCTGATCATATAAAACTACGTGTGGCTGTCACCAGCTTTGTCACTGGCATGTAGCACCTCCGAGCCTTTTAATTAGTGTTACTGCAAATGTAGCGTGCTCCTGCTCTCCAGGAAGACCAGGCATTTCACCCACTTGTTCATGTTCAATACTTGCACCTGGCACAGCTCCAGAAAGCGGTTATTGCTGCATGTGGTTACGTGAGTTTCTACTCAGTTTTTGCCTATTAGCACACATAATATTGAGCACTGCATTGCGTTTTATATTCTGGAAGATTACCAAAACTTTCTGCTTTATGTTGGCCAGAGAACTGGAGTCCAAGACACAAGCGTTGCTCTGTTCTACATTGGCTCGATTTCTAGGAGTGATGTTTGTATAAGGAAATACAGTAAAAATAATAAGTCTTTCACTGGAGAAGCATGGAACTACATTTTAGTTTCACTTTCTGCATTCTATTCAACAAATTGGGAGTTTTGTTTGGACTTGCTCAAAGCAGGAGGAGTAAATAACTCCTCTGCTTGTTGCTCCAGCTTATGTTTGCCAGAGAGGAAACATCCCTAACACCCAATGTTTGTGTGCCAGCCCTCACATCGTCCCTAAGCATCTTGGCAGAGATACTACCAGCTTATGTTTGTGATATTTCTGCAAACACAGAGCCTTCAAAAGTCTCCACATGCTCAGCTTTATTTGAATTTGCTACCTTCATCATGGAGGTGGAGTAACCTGGGTTTGCCTATTTCACTTCACTGCACTTTGTGCTCAGAATACTAGGCAAGGGTAGTAGTTAGAATAAGTCCCCCCTCACAATCACACAAACACACACATTTGCATTTATTGAGCAAGATTTGATGGCAGGATATCAGCCAGACTACTGGTAAACAAGCAGAGCAAACATAAGTGCAATCCTAGGTTCGCTTGATAATTGGATACCTTTCTAATTGCCCAGTGTCTGTTAGCTAGAATACCTAAGGGGCTCTCCAGCCTTTAAAACTGCAGGTTTAGGATATCTGCTGCACTACCCAGAGACTGTGCAATCTGAAGACTTTCTTCATGCCCTACTGGAATACCGCTGGAGTTTGAATTTCAGGTGTAAACGTGACTGTTCCTGACAGTTCTCTGGAGAAGGCTTACCAACCCTTTGGGGTACTGAACGGTGATTTCTTCTCTGACATAATCATTTGGGCAGACGCGGGTTGTGCAAATTGTTACTAAAGAGTCTGAGAGTGTGAAAGTTGAAAAGCTTTAGCTCCTTTGTTTTTAGCTTGCTGAACCCATGACTGCCTCCCATCTCCACCTGGGTAGAACCTTTTATCTGGTCTATGGCTATGTTCATGGTAAGCGGACCAGGCACTGGTTACACAGACTCACTGCAAAGGGTGAGACTGTGGCTAGGCTGCACATTGTTTTAAAAAGAAAATATGTGTGACATGAAGTATCCGTGTGACAGACTGAAGCCTAGTATGAGCTTTAGGGGTGCAAAGCCCCGTATAATATAGACCCTTTAACATTTTCAGATGTTTTGAAAAATTGTGTTTTGCATCTCCAGTCTTTTTTTACTTCTGTCACATTGCCACCGGTGGCCAAAAGTAATTGTGTAACTACGGACTCATTTCTGTCAGGTTACTCTTCAATGTCTCTATTTTTCATCTGGAACTATTCTGGGAATAAAATGCTATCTACTAGTTCAGAAGAAAATATCCCCAAGATTTGCAGATGAATGACAGATGAATTGACTTTCAAATTCTTGACTTAGAAGTGTAAATGATTTTTAATTAAGTCTAAATACATTTTCCCTCTTCTCCTTTCCATTCACTCTTTCTAGAATCAACCAGTTGCCCATATCAAGTTCCTTGTCATTTTTTGTGTCTGCTGTTTACAAAGCTACAAACTTGAGGGCTGGCTGTATTACAATATCTCAGGCATTACAGACAGCAAAATAAAAATGGCCTGGTGGGCATGTTTAGTAGAGTTTAGAAGAAATTTTAGTACCACGTGCTGTAGTTAGCATCCAGAAGCAATACATCTGTTCATATAATCTAATTTTAAAATTAGAAATGCTGAACAAGATAAGTCTATTGCACAATCTAAGCACTTCCAGCGGCACATTGAGGTTTAAACTTGATCTGCTTGTAGCTATCATGATTTTTTCCCTTTATTTGCTGTACTTTCTTTATTTTTAAGAGTGTGTGGATATGCAGAAAACACTGCTCAGATTTTATGCTCAGATTTGCTTTTATTTCTTAACATATTGGGAAATACACCCTGTGTGTATATATATATACACCCTGACTTCAGGTAGAAATCTTAAAGTTATTCTTCCTTATTTTTTGTTTTGATTAAAGTAAAAAGCAATTAGCATTTTCACCTACTCCAAAACATTCCTGTGTTTGAAGATATGTTATACAGCAGCTTTAACAGTTACATATTTTCATTTAATAGTCTGGATGACACTGAGTTACTGAAACTGGAGAATCTTTCTGGAATTTTTTCATGGTCTACCCTGGTTTGCTGTTGATTTCACAAAAATTGTTCTGTCCCTTTTTGGAAAGGGAAAAAAAAAAACCAACCCCAAATTTTAACTTGAGATAACAAAAATAGCATTGTATTCACTTAAATATATGGACATCCTGAGGTGGAACTTTGAATTTCCCAACCCACACCAAAGAGGACTGTCATCTGATTTTGTAAAGGTAGGTTTGCTTTGACTGCAGTTTTCAGGCATTCAAAATCTCGGTGTGTTTCACAGAGAGTGAGTGATCCTTGGTAAGCAAAGAAGAAAGGCAGTGTTCAAGCTTTCTGGCAGCTTGTTTGGTTTTGCATATGCTTGTAGCTTGTTTTTCTAATAAGTAAATCTTTTTGTTCTTTTGGTTTTGCTTAAAGAAGCACAGTTGGAAAATCCCCTCATTTTATAGAGCAGGTTCTCTGCTTTATGTGACTTCCATGTAAACTCTGTTGGAGTATCCTAAATGGTCTCTGTCTTCCCGAGTCAAATGTGTTATGAAAGGTCCAAAAGAATTGGTTACATACCAACAATTTCCCCCCGCCCAAGTCTGTATTCTCCCATCTTTGTGCAAATTATCTCTTTTCATTTACAAATGATTAGCAAGTCGGTTTCCACAGATGGTGACTGTTGATACACTTGCTGAACAATTTACTTTGTATATGTGATTCTTACACTCTAATGAAGGTTTCTACTTTTTCTATTATCTTTTCTTAGATCTTCTTCCTGCTTTTCTTTCCTTGCTATCATTTTATTTCCTTCTAACTACAAAAATATATTTTCTTCTAGATAGGAGAGATACTTGGTAGATCAGGTATTTAAGGCAAGTGTGACACTGAGCAGGGAAATCGTAGTATAAGGGTAGTGTGAGGTGGAGGGTGCCACACAGAGCACAGAAAAATCTTACTTTTTAAAGGAAAGGTGTTAGGTCAGCCCTTGTGCTGGACAAAGTCATTGTAGGCTCCTGACCAGGGAACTGTGGCTGTGAAACGGTGGCCGGGTGGCCGTAGCGCAGACTCTGGTCATTTCAGGGGTTACTAAGTAATGGGGAGCAATAAGCACGTCAAAGCCATAGCACTGGTTTGAAACCCCTTTGCCCATTTAACACTCTAGTCTTGTGTCAGTCGTAGCACAGGAGGAATAGACCCTACCTCTAACTCTGTTTCTCTAGATATTATCAGACGATCTGTCAGCCTGCAGAGAAACTAAACAGTTTCCTTTTTACATAAGCTTGTGCAGAATGAAGAATTTCTCCCTAATATGAAATGATTTAAATGAATTTCATCATCTTTGCCTTCACTTAAAACATGAATTTCTGTAACTTATTCATTGCAAAAAAAAGCAACTCTTGGTGACTAATGTTGATTGTACTGTGAGGTTCTTAGCAGATAATTATATTTAAATATGTGGGTTTAAGAATAAATAATTGTAGCAAATTAATGCAAACTAATAAAGTTGTTTCTAGATGGAAGTAATTTCTTGAGGGAAGTACTGTGGCAGTAGTTTCTTTGATTTCTACTGTTTGCCTTAGAAGGTTTTTTAAATTGTGACACTAAGTAAAAGTAGAGGATAGAAAAAGGGTGCAAAATTAAGACTGAGCTTATTTTTTGGAATTCAAGTGCAGTTTTCAACAGACTTACTTTAAACTAGTCCAAAAGAAGAATCAGGCCTGTTGTCTTCACATCAAAGCAACTTTTGAGCCTGACTTTTCACTTTGCAAAGGAGGTTTTGATATACCATGTAGGATTACAAACAGCGAAGATGAATAGCTGTGCATCTAAGACACTGTAATTGCTATCTATGAACAGATGCATATTCTGGAGCTGTAGTATTTTGGACAGTGACCATATTAAACTTCTCCCCTCAGATTAGCTCATAGAAGAATATAAATCACAAGTCAGTTACTGTGGAGTGATTAGGGCCATGCAGGGCAGGCTCTGCGTAAAACATGTGCAGCACTCACCTCGAGACAGCAATTCTGCTGTTTGCATCAGAGTCTTATGACAGTTCAACTGCATCTGAAAATGATGCAGAATGAATGCAATGAAGAACAAAATAAGCTGTCCTTCTTGTACTAAAGCGTAGCAGCCCGTGGTAGGGAACACTCTGCCTTGTCTTAGCTGTCAGCAAAAATGTGCTCCTGATTGGTCCTTCTCCAGAGGAAGAAGGGAGAAAAGAATTGTTCAAGAAATGGAGAAAACTTTCCATGTGCAGTTAATGATATTTATTTTTTTGTGTTCTTGGTTATTCTTTGTCCTTCTTGTATACCTAAAGATATTCTAACCAAAACCTAAGAAAATCCTAACAAAGTGCTCATGCTCTTTGGATTTGAAAACTGAGTACAATGTGTGTAAGATGTCGACTTAACCCATGGAAGCTCAAGCATTTTAAGTTGTTCAGACTTGTCACAATGTCTCTGCTTCAGTTTAGGCTTTAGCTGCAAAAAGTTTGGTGAACCAAATAAGAACATTTATGATACTAATAAAACAGTGAAGCTGAGAAGAAAAAAGCATCCAGAAGCCAATGGAAGAACGTGCAAGGTAGACTGACAAATCTTTTTATTGTACAATGAACTTGCAAATATAACATTCTGTGGCCATATTGGAAGAACAAATAAAAAAATCACCAACCATTGTTAAAAGCAAAACAAAAGCTTACAGAATTCATGCAATTATGCCCAGAGTTAGGTGAAATCAAAGGCTTAGGCAATCTATGCTAACTAACCCTGAAGAGTCGCGGGTTGAATGTCAGTCAGTCATTATGTATTAGTTCCAGTACATCTGCTTCAAGAGATACATCCATCCAGACACCCTTCAAAAAGTGGGTGAAGATTTTAAGTTTTCCCTTCTGCAAAGAGAAAGGAAAGTTCTCTCTCCCCCCCCCGCCCCCTAAAAGCTTTTTAAGTTTCTAAAGCTCCAAAGAGCTTTACAATCGTTAACTCTCACAAGATTCAATTGAGGCAGGCAGTATTATACAAAGTGTATAGAAAAATTGTGGCACTTACAGGCTAAATTGTGGAATGGTTTGAACTTGTGACACGCTGCCTGTGTCTATACGAGTCCCACCAAAGTGCTTCTGGGAGGCTTGCCTTGACACTTGCCTTTCCCAGGACTCCGGAATCTTATCTGTCTTTGTGGCAGGGGGGATTAGGGCTCTTTTACAAAGAAAACCAGAGTTCAGAGGTTACATGGGACGGCTCGCAGTCCAGAGCCCTTTCATACCACATGCAACTGCTTTATGTTTTGGGTATTGCTGAAGAGTGCTCTATATGCCAAGGTTTTCCCTAATAATTGTAGGAAATCCTCTCCAGAGCTGGCCCTGGGAGTACTCTAGATCTCATCTCCTGTGGCCAAGTACCAGTTTTGGCTTTGAGAGCATTCCTGGAGCATTACCCGCAGCAATGCAGATGTATCCATAAGGCTAGATTTTCAGAGGGATGAGCACAAAATATATCAGGAACACCCAAAAAATTGGAGTGAAAATATATGCTCCTGTCCAAACTGCTAGAAGACATCAAAGACAGAAAATAGAAAGCTCTGTTTTGGCACAGTTCTTAGAAAATGTGGTAATAAGAAATATAGCTAATAATTTCACCTTAATGGAACTCCAATAACTTTTTAAAATTTTGGTTACACCAAAGAGATTTTCTGTTTTGCTACCCTTAGTGAACTTGAAGCAGTGACTAGTATGTAAACGAAGAAGTGTAAAGTTTAATAAAAAGAAAGGAAAGCTTTATGTTCTACTTGGAATAAAGGCTCATAATATTTTGTATTCCTCACATTTTTTGCTTATGTTCCTTATGGACATATAATTAACCTTACAGCTTTTTTTTTAATACCTCTTTGAATAGTACATCTTCTCAAATGTGAACTATGAGACTGAGATGGATATTCCCTGCATAAAAGCACAAACATGATAGTTTTAGTGTTGTGTGGTAAAATATTACAGGGCTAAACAGGTTTATTATTCATTTTGGAAGGCAAATACACAGGTGTATCCAGTTCTACTATTTTTTTTTTTTTCATTTTGCCAGTCTTGTGGTTTTTTTACAAATGTTAAAACTTTGATTTTTAAATAGTTGTCCTCATGGAGCAGGCTCCAGATTGATGACTAAATTCAGACAGCAGAAAATTTCTTTAACATACAGTGAACAGGCACTAGTTAAACTTTGGGGGGTGAAAAGGTATGGCAATTCCTGGAAAATCTTCAAGCAGGAAATCTTGCCCCTGTCTGAACAGTGTGAAAGGTCAAAAGGAGAAGAGATTTTCACTGTGTATAAAATTGGATATTTAAAGCCTGAAGAAGTTTTTAAATTGCATTTGGTTGAGTCTAGCATAGGAAATGGCTGGTTTTTTGAAATGTGATTTGTCTGAAATAGGCAGTGCCCAAGAATGTAACTGAGCAACGAAGTCATTGTCTAAAAGTTTTTTTGAGTGATGCTCAGACTACTCTAAGCTTAGTTAAAACTATCCATGGTGAGTGTTTTAAAATTAAAAGCTAAAAAACCACTTGTCTAGCTAGTCCTTGAAAGAGGATTCCTCAAGATTTTGCACACCCTAAAAGCTTATCCAAGCCAAGGCTAGTTATAACCATTGGTGAAATAGTCTGAATACTGTTGCCCTCTGATAAACAGGCCATGAAAGCTAAATAATTTCCTCCACCTACTCTAACCTACATCCAGTTATGTTCATTTATTTTCCTTTGGACCTTTCTTTTGCTTGAGTTTCCAACTTCTTTTAATAACAACGGAAGAGAATGCGAGTGCCCAATATTTAAGATACTGGGGCAATCGTAAACGGCTGAACAGTTCTCACAACATATTTGAGAGTTTAGAGAGAAGTCATGTTGCCAGTGTGACTTGCTGGCTTACAGTTTTTGGCAGTGCAGCAGGATTCTGTTGTGACAAGTGAAGTCTGAAACCGTCTTGACGTATACATGTTTCCTAATCAAACCTCTGCTGACTTCTAAGTACCTGTGTCGGGGCGGATAAATCGCAGCTACTGCTCCCTCCTGAGTAAAGGGACGGAGGAGTAAATGTTGTGGGCAAGGCTGGGTGTGGATGAATACAGCTTGTCCACTTCTGACTGGGCAAGACCTGTGTGTAGCCTTTTCTCATGTGCAGCAAACACCTTCCTTCAGCTTTGGTTTATATTTTCTGCTGCACCAGATGTAACAGACGTCTCTGGTGACAATGTTTTCTGTCTGTCTTAGTCTTCCATCATACAATAGGATGAATCTGCTGACAGAGATAACTGCCTCTCTCTTCTTTCCTTTCTCTTTCTTCATGAACTATGGGAAGGCTGCAGATGAGCAGCTGTGAGGTGAAGCCTCCCTTGAAAATCCACAGTAGGATCTGAAAAGTGGACCAAAACTGCCCCCTTCTCTTCAGGCAATGTTTCAGAAATAAAAAAAAAAAAAGAAAAAAAAGAAAAAGAAAAAAGGTAGTTCTTGAAAGGAAAGAAAGAAACTACTTCCCAGCACCTCCAAGGGGCAAGACTGATGACTACTGTTTTCCTACTGCTTGGCACTAGCTCGTGGCTTTTTAAATGTGCTGGTTTTAGACATGCTGTGGATTTTTTGCATACTAGTTGTTCCAAATCTTATTATGAAATACCTCATGTTCTCTATGCAACATACTGGCAACTAGTATGCCTAACACAGTTTAGGGAGGGGCAGGTGCTTAGAAGTTACAGATATGGATAACCCAGTCCTTTATTTGATAGGGACCCTTAATCTTACTGGACCTCTGTTCCCAACTCTGTAAAGAAAGGTTAAAACCAGCATGTTAATACATGCTCACTAATATATGCAAACAATACCTTTTTGAATCCTACTTAAGACAAAGCTCCCCTAGAAAAATCACCACTGGTTTTGGAAGGTTAAATTACAGCCCTCACCGTAAGCATCTATTACTGAACCAATGATTATGCTAGCTGTAGTCATAACCATTTAGGTATGAAGGCCTGTAGCCAAAATGTTGATGCTACTCTTACTGTTGTATGACCTTTCCTATGTTTCCAAGAAAGCTTTGCTGTGCTGAGGAGAATCTCCTGACCTAAGCTTTTAAAAAGATTGGCAGACTGTTCTTAGTGGGAGGCTGCATGAGAGCAGAGGATAAATATTTGCAATACAATGGAGATAAAGAGGAGGCTGGAAATGTTACTGCAGCATCAAGGCTTTATTTTACTTTTGAATTTGGGTAAGTTCCAAAAGGACTAAATCAGCACACTGGAAAATGCAAGACTGAACTTTCTTAAAAGAAAAAGGTAAGTTACTAGCACCAGGAGTACAAATTTTATTCTGAATATGACTCTTGGAATTTTTTCTCTTCTGAACATGAAGTAATACCAATGGAAAAAAGTACTGTGTTTTTATTTCCAGCCCATATATAACTGCCTTTATAATTTACATAGTATTGTAGTGGAATATTAACTTCCATTATTTATGAATCTATTGAACTTTGCAAGGATGTGCTGACAGTTGAAGGATTATAATTTTAAAGGTAGTTCAGTTCATATCATAAATATCCTAAAAGGTCACATACTAACTTACAGTAACATCTGAAGGAGAAGGAGCTTAAAGTCAGAGTTGTTTCTGTCAGTTCAGAAGAAGTTTCAACAAAATCATCATAGTAGAAATCAAAAAGTACAAATTTATCACCCTATGGGAATATTTTTATACGTGTTTTTGTGAAGTTCTGTGCTCCTATGGGTATTGTGTTACTATGTGGAGTCCCTCCTCTTGGTTCTTACAGGTCCTCTTCACTCTGGAGTTACCAAAGAACAGAACTGAGATCACAGCGTTCAGACTACTTTCATACAAGATGTACACTGCAATATCAAAATCCACTGGTTTCTTAACATCTTTGTTTCTGATGTCTGCCTACCCTTGAAGGATCATAAATAAATAAAGGCACTCAGTGTTTTCTGGCAATTAGGTCAGCTTCACATTGTGGAAGGAGAGGAATCCATAATATGGAAGCAATGAAACTTACTGTTTACCTGAAAAGCTTGTGCTTGACTTGAATAATGACAAGTCTGCGCAGCAGTTCAGTCTAAGTAGTTTATACGGGAGTTGTTTCCATTGAATAGCGATCAACACACTGGTGATCATCACACCATTGTATCATTGAAAAAACTTTTACTAGCCCATGGATAAAATATTCACAGGTAAAACTGGAAATAGTCTGTACAAGTGCACTGACTAGAGTAAGGAATATTACTTCATTTATAGTAACTGTTCAGTTTTTTTTCTTGATAATCTAATGGCAAATAGTGACTTATTTCCATTTACCTGTTTGCAACAGAAAGGGAAAAACAAAGCACTTACTAACTTGGTGTGTTAAAATGGATGGATAGATGATACTGAAAAAATTGGAATATTCCATTGCATTAAAAAAGGGTGCCTGTAAAATTTCTTGTCATCTCAGATTTACACATGTTGTGTTATCTTCCATAATAAATAGTACTAGCATAGATTTATAAGAACTCTTCATTATAAAGATGCAAAGGAGACGGACAAATATAAACAGACGCATTTTGGCCGGATTATTAAGTTTTCCTGAGAGAGTTTAAAACAGCATGCTACACTCACATTCATTGTCAGCAACTAAGAATATGGCCCAATGTCTATACGAGTCATATTGCAGTCATATTTTTGTTTACCACTGTTGGAATGAAAGTCAGAAACATCCTATTTTTTATTTAAGCCGTTCCTAAATGTGAGACTCTCACCCTGTATGAGTAATTCATACAGTTTAAAGGACTGGTCTGCTGCTGCAAAACTGGGCAATAGATCGGTCTTTAGTAGCTGCTTGCAGTCTGCACACTGCTGCATAACGTGTGCTAACAGGGCAGGCGCCAAGTTGAGAGCCTGGCTTTGAACAAACTGGCCTATTCAAATATTGGGAGCTGAAGTATCCCTATTCACGAAAAAAGCTGGCAAAGTTATTTTTTAAGGAGATCAATTCTTCTATTATTTTAGTATTTTCATTATCATGCTAAAGGCAAATTATTTTTGCTTTTTAGCAGCAAAAAGCACGCACATCAGTTGCAAATTGCAAGATTTCTGGTTTGGGGTTAATTAAAATGCTATAAACTTACAAGGAAAAAAAAGCCTGTGGTTCTCTTTTTTTCCCTCTCATAATTGAAAATAAGCCCAAGTAATCAGTGGGTTCTCAGAGGTGATGGTATAAACTACTTGGACTAAGGGAACAGCAAAGAGAAATACAGGGCTGTCCAAGTGAAACTCCAAAGGAATTTAGGTAAATAAACTCAAGAAATCAAGATGGAGCCACAACATCAGATTACTATACTTAAACACTTTCTTTCCTTAGGGAACAGTGTGTGATATAAACCCACAGTCCTTATTGAAAATGTGTACTTATTGACTCCTCTTAACTATTTCAGAATCAGGATTACACCCACTAACTTCAGTGGGACTACTTGTCAGATAAAGGATGACAAATCGGGTCCTAAAGTGGTAGACTCTCTTGATGAATGTGCATCCTAATTCTCGATGACATTTAAGTGAGTGAAACATATGTACAGAGAGAATAAAATGCCAAAATGTGTTGCTTTGCCAAGTTGCCACAGTTGGAAGCTTTCAGTAAATTTCCATGTGTTTGTTGATAAATCCTCCATTTTGAATAAAATATTATTTAATTTTTAGAGTAGATTTAGAGTGACAAGTCCTTAAGGCTAAGCAATACCTTGCTTTTTTTGAAACATCTGTGAAAGAAAGTGATTTCTTCACTTTTGTCTAGATATCTGCAAGAAATCTGAATTTTCTGGTAGCTAACTTACTTGCTATACAAATTTACATTTTTAAAAGCTCAGAGGCAAATATCAGTTCAGAAGTCTTAAATGTTTATTGCTAGAAGTAGAAATGAGCTTGGTTAATTGTTAAACAATGGACATTTTCCTGGGTGATTCAATACATCACAGGAGATGATAGGTAACCCTGATTAGGAACTCACAAATAATTGAACAGGATAGATTACAAAAGCAAGCGTAAAATGCAAAGAACATAAGAGAGGAATTCACTCTAACATAAAGACTATTATCTTTATATTTCATTATAGGGGTTTTTTTGGTATCATTCTACAGTGTGTTTCAAAGCTTGCTGAAGTTATTGAAAATACAGTGAGATGGCAGCTAATATTTGGAATTAAAACATTATTATTTAATTATTTAACTTTACAGTAGCCAAGGAAGAGATCTATGCACTCTAATTAAAATTTAATACTGTGAAACAATAACAAACAATTTTAATTAGTATTAGATTGCTTGATAATACCAGTTAACATAACACCAGCTCCTTCACATCCTTAACAAGTGATTCTGTGACGCAGTTCACATAGCTCAGCAAGTCCTGAACTAACAATGCTGTAGCTGTTTCATCTGTCAGAAGCCTTGTATAAATCAGGGGGCTCCATAATGGTTATACAAAGAGTCACAATATTTGGAAACCAACACCGTACTTTTCTCGGTTAAAAAAATCCATTCCCATGTGCATCTATTAACCTCTCACCCTCTAAATCTGCCTCCTCTATCAACTCAACCTGCAGAATCAATCAGACAAGAACCTAGGATGGTAAGGAGATCCACAACAGCTCTCAGCAAGGGGCTGTGCTCTCTGACCACCTCTACTAGTAGATGCCCAGAGAAGATGTAAAGACATGGTAAATATGCAGTATATACCTCCAGATTATTCCCTCAGTATCCACCACTGTCACTCAAGAGCTTCTTATTTATTAAAGTAAGCAGAATCTAAGTTCATGTCTGGATGTTGGCAGAATTATATAGCAGTTTTTGGAAACATTCTTAATGTATTGCCCCTTTCAAATCATGAGCAGTGGACCTCTCGGTGCTCTGAGGCACCCGTGAACGTCCACCTTTCCTTCTGTCACCATGTTCTTAAGGTCACTCCCCTCTTTGCTTTTATGGACCACTATGCATTGTTTGTGACTATTGGCTTCTAACAACAGGTTCCTCCTCCTTTTCTCTAGCAATATTTCTAACAATAAGCAGTTGTTGTATTTTCTGTCCAGGAGGTACCTCTATAGTACCTCAGTTTAGACATTTTCTTTGCTACTTGGTGAAAAACCTTGAAGTTGCAAGGAAAATTACTGTAAAAAATTGGAAGGTTACAATGGTTTGCTTACCAATTGTTTTATAAAGTTTGAACATTTGTAGCGTCTCAGACCAAGTGAAGGTTCAGTCTGATAGAAAGCTGAGTATTTTTCTGCAGAAGCTTATAGAAATAAATTGCAGGCAATTTAGTTACAGAAAGAAAACCAAAGCCTTTGAAATGTCACACTGGCAAAGCTTTTTTTTAATGTAGTGTGGCTACTATAGATAATATGTTATACCTAGATAGGTAGAGATTATAGGTCTATCTCTATCTGTGTCTATTAATCTCTGCTTCTCATCTCTGTCTGTATGGTATCATAGAAAATACTAAGAAAGCAAGGAAATTAGGATATTTAAAGTATTTGTGCTGCTCATGATTATTATTTATCAACGAGTATGTTAGGGAATTTCATTTACTAAGAAAGGAAGAGGTACCTGGTCCAAAAATCATGGATTCTGTGGTGTTACTAGTCTGATGGCACATATGGTTCTCACCTCCTGATAAATCCTCTGTGTCTCATCAACAATTACCTGCCCAGCCTTCTGACTTACTGGAGTTACCAGCCTTCTAACATTTCCTCTTGCTCCTTATATTCCAACCACCTTTTTCTCTCAAGTTAGACTCAAGTCCCAGTCTGACTAATAGAGTCTTTTTAACTCACAGCAACAGTTCTTGAACTGTACTTAGATTGAGATCAGTGGCTTCTGAATGAGAACTTGGGTCCCTCAGAGCTGATATATCCAGCTATACCACTGTGTATAAAGGTATCACATTCTCTTCTAAGCCTTGTTCTCATCCATTAATAAATCATTAGGGTAATTAATGTAGGGTATTTCAAAAGCTCTTGTAAACTAGAAAATTTCTAAAATGTAAGTAGATTAATCACAGTTTCCAATTTGTCCAAATATCCCATTAAATATGTGTTATTTTAAACAGACATGATCACTTCTGAGCTCCACATAGATTTTCTTTTTGATATCTTTGCCAATATCAATCCTATTACCATTTAATTCACCAATATGACTGCAAAAAGCTGGATTTTGCATTACTGAAGATGTTAGTAGATGTAGTAGATCCAGAAGATCCTTGTAAAGTCTATGTAGTCAATGAGCAGATGAAAGACAATTTTACCAAATACACATTAAGACATTAATCAAAATAAAGTTAAAAATATATGCCAATTTTTAACGTACATAATGAGTGAAGAGTGATGGTGTTTTAGAAACTTCTTTTTAAAATATATTAGCTTCAATATACTCATATGGTAAACAGCGTTACTTCTTGCTCACATCTTGCTTTTGCTAGTTGGGTCAGCATCTAATTTTCACCACATACAGTGATAACCATGCTACCTAACTGTTTGTGATCATAACAACCTCTCTGCCTTGGGGAAGGGCGACCTGTTATCTTGGCTGACAGTCTCATATGGCAACTTGAGCCAAGAAACCAGCAGCACTGGGGATGTTATCTGCAGAGGAGCCAGCTGGTGTCCCAGAGAGGACACTGCCCTCTCACTGTACAGACTAATCATAGCAAACACACGCCCCAGTGGATACACCTCCTTCAAGAAGCCTGGCCCTGGTAACTGACACAAGGCTACACATGCACCCACTGCCCAACACCCTCCTTTGTCCTGTGGGCCCACACGGGGGCCCTCCTGTCCAGATCTCCTGGAAGCAGCCTTCCTGCAATATGATCTGCAAGGTAGAGCATTGTTGCCAACGATATGCAAACACAGGTGTAACCTTTGCCCGTAGGAATGGTGGCTACAGGCAACAGTTCAGTGTACATATGAATCTTCAGACATTATACAGGGCCAGTCCTCTTTCTTTGTGATGCTACCTTCACAGACACACCTGAGGAGGTGCGGAAGCAGTTGGACCCTCTTGGAGAGCTTGGAGATGCTGTGGGCACATGGAAGACCCACACAGGCCCCCATACTGTATATATTCTGGAGACCCACTAATCAACCCTCGCTAATTTTTTTGAAAGAGATGGCAACTGCTCCTGGGAGATGGAGTGGCCTGAGCTGGAGAGCAACAAGCAGATGCTTGGGATAGTCTCTCTGCCCCTCCTGCCTGACCTATTTCTGATTACATTCTTTTGGAGTTGGGATTCTGAGCAGAAATCCAATTTTTTTTTGCATGACCTTATATTAATCTAGGCACTGGGGTATGTAAAATGAATATATTCTCCATTTGTAGCCCATGCCTAAATATGCAGATGTGGGAAGGCCTTTCCTGGGGTTGTCTGATTAGGGAGTAAATATTTAAGAATTTTTTTCTGTTTTGTTCCTAAGCAGAGATGGAACTACTTTGAAGTAACTTACTCTGAAATAAAACATATAATATTGAGTGTTTTGTTTTACTCCACAGTAGACTCATTTCTGTGCATTTCATAAGATCATGCTATCATTTAATTAATTTAAGGCTGAATTTGGAAAACATTAACACACGAAGAAACCTCTATATATTTAGTATCTGAAATGATCCCAAGCAGCAGAGAAGTTTTGATTTCAAATATGGACTTTCACAAAGTTCAGGATTGTCAGAATCGACAGTGTTGGTTCAAGCCATTCTAATAATGAGTATTTACAGAAGAGATGGAATGACTCACAAAAAGAGCTTTCAAGCCAAACTGTAGCAATATATTTCTAGAAAGTAGCTAGTTTCTTTTCCATTGTCAGCTTCTCACTATGATCAAAAAAGGTTCAACAGCAGCGATTTGTAGCACTCTTCATTTTCATCAGTTTCGCAATTCATCAGTTTCAAACCTAAATAATACTGAATCCCACTGCAAATGTTCCTATAATCCTTTCCTCCTCCAGTGACCTGATCTGCAGAACTACAGGGGAAAAACCCCCACTGTTCAGCACTAAATATAAATCCTGCATGAAACAGATGTCTTCCCCTTTATCTTTTCCATTGCTTTGTTATTGCATTTAATGATCTGTCATGATTTCCCTGATATTATTTCTTTTAATAACCAAGGAAGACCAGACAAATCCACTGTAATACACTCATCTCTTTGAAGTGTCCCACTTGATAATTATAGATAAAATGATGCTAAAGAATATTAAAAAAACAAGTTTAAGGGAGTAAACGTGCAATGTATCTGTAATATTATACTCCATTGTACCTTGCTGTTTATTCTAACCCTCCCTCTTTGAACGTCATACAAGAACTCTGAGACACCAATTGATATCAGATTTTATTATTATCATTTTATGGTGTAATTTCTGCATATTGCTGGAGATATTTTAAACATTGAATATTTTTAATTTTTAAATGCTATTTAAAGAAAAAAAGAGATTGATACATCCAGGACGTATGTCTCCTTTCCCAGTGCTCATCTCTTTAATACTTGATTGTATATACCCTTTAGGTCTGATTTCCAAAAGAAATGAAAAAGCAAGGCAGGAATTTGAATGTCCCACTTCCCTTGCAATCCCTGTTACTGCCTTAGTTTTGTTGAAATTCTCAGCATATCCTACAGAGTCTTTCAAGGTGTTGGCTTCCTTATCAATGTCAGAATTCACCACATGTCTGAGAATTATCTCCTACCTCTCTTTGTTCCACGTGACGATGGGTTCCGCAATACCGTATCAGACTTCATCCTTCAGAAAGGCCCTCAGCATGTATTACAGCTGGGCTTGAAATGTTTTTATTTCCTGCACAGAATTACGGCCAAGTAATAAGCTAGACTCCTCATGTTCTATAAGCAGCGGGTAAGCTGAGAGGGGACTGAATTCAGAGGAGACGCACAAAGTTAGTCTGGAATGGAAATCGATTCCTGCAGAAACCCCATGGATTCAGAGGACACCTCATCACCCTCCCTAATCTCTCCTCTTGTTCAGAGAACAGGGGTGCTGCAGCAAGTCATTTGTAGGTTCTTGAACTTGTGCAGCTTAGTATAATTTAGATACGAATTTCTTATCTATATAATTTAGAGAAGCAAATTTTGCTAGAGGAGATCCTTTAGGGATCCCGTTGTGAGGCTCTAATAGGCTAAGTCTGTTCTAGTTTGTAACAGAAGCCGGAGTCCACTGCCTGGCCCCCGCATCGGGTGATGTGGCCAATTTGCATTGACATGTCCAAGCTTTCTTCTGGCCAAAACAGGATGATCACATCCAAAATCCTGTTCAGAACCATCTTTGGCATATGGTATCCCCTGAAATGTGCCCAGCATAAGGAGAGAGTGCTTGCAATTAGCATATACTACCCAAAAGTTAGATATGTAGCGTAAGTTCAGTCAGAAGAATTGCATCGTCTCTGCCGTAGTTTTCCTGGTGGAGGGCAAATTATGCATGGATGTTTAAAAAGTTTTAAAAATAAGGATTTCTCAAATGTTATCCAAATGGGAGATACATAAATCAAAGGATCAAAGGATAGTTCATGTTGGAACGGACCCCAGGAGGTCATCTTTTCCAACCTCCTGCTCAAAGCAGGGTCAGCTTTTGGATCAGACCAGCTGCTCAGTCCAGCTGCATTTTGACTACCCCCAAAAATGGAGAGTGCACAGCCACAACTGTTAGAACCCCTGAAGCTATCTCTTCTCCAAGCTGTCAGCCTCTCCCCACAGGGCAGGTGCTCCAGCCCCTGACCATCTTGGTGGCCCTCTGCTGAACTTGTGACAGTTTATCAATCTTTTTCTTCTATTGGGGGGCAACAAAACTGGACACAGCCTTCCAGATATGGTCTAACAAGTGCTGAGCAGAGGAGATGATCCCTCTCTTCCCATGAGCTACGGGCCATGTCCCCGTTGGTACAGCCCGGGAGGCTGCTGGCCGTCTCTGCTGCCAGGGCACTGCTCGGGCCCAGCTCACTGCCCGCCAGGCCCCCGGGCCTTTCGGTGTGTGGCTGCTGGGGCTCGTCCTCCCGGGGGCAGGGCTCTGCCTTCGGCCCTACTGAATGTCACTGGGCTCCGGGTGGCCCCTTCCCTCGGCCTGTCTGGGTCTCTGACCTAGATGGACAGCGTATACCTTCCTCTAGTGTTTCAGTTAATTTTGTTGAAAAAAATTCCTTTTTCTCCTTGAGATTCCTCTACTAATCTCTCTTCTCGTGTCCTTCTTCTCTCTTCTATGCCTCTGTCATCTGTGACATAAATCCAATAGATGACCATTGCACTCCTCTAGATACTTTCCAGCTTTCACTAGGCTTTCTTGCCTGTGAGACTATGTCTCCTGACATCTCTGAGGGCGTGAAGTATTTTCTGCTGTTTCAAAATGTTGTCTGAGCTATTTAGTATGATATGAAGAGGGATTCATTGGCATGATTTAATAGTTAGATAAGAGATATAAAAAAAAAGTTTTAAAATCTGTGCAAAACAGCCATCCAACTTTCAAAGGAAATTTTAGAAAGAGTGAATCTGGTCCTTCTATCAAACCTGAACATGCTTTTGCCATAATACAAGCCCTTCACTGCTACTGGCAATATCTGCTCCTAGAAGATCTGAAATAAGCTACATCTTTCAAGCTGGAAAACTGGTAGATGGGATTGGCAGTTTGTGAAAGCACAACGTACAGAAGAAGGCAAGAGCTTGATATATTTGCTGACATTTCATCTTTGTTCTTGTATTTGTTAGACTGATAAATAACTGTGGAATGCAGATGCATAAGGAAACCTTTTTAAAGAGAGCAGTGAATCAGTGTTCGAGACTGACGTTACATATGACGACAATTTCCTGGCTGTCTACAGTATTTCTCCTGTCTGAAACAGTATTCTGTATGTCATTTCCCATAGCTTGTTTTCCTTTACCTCAAGTCCCTTTCCCCCTAGTTTTCTTATATAATAAAGCACTCTAAAATATACTGCTTATACCGTTCTGTTCTGTTTTCTTACACTGTCACTAGTGTCCTCCTTCCCACATGTATGCATCTTTAACATGCAAAATTTTAAAAGTGGGAGCAATAGCTTGGAGGTCAACAGCAAGCCATTTAACCTGCTTCCCTAAGGAGAGTCATTGTGAGCTGCACAAATACAGATGCATGCGAATAAAGACACTAATGCTTCATTATCACTGCAACAGAATAATTGGTACTCTAATTTACATCCTCCCAACACTATCTATCTATCAAGTTGTAATGAGATATTTAACATGTACGCACATGTTTTATACATAACAACCTGTTATCTGTCAGCTTAAACCAGCACTGTACACTACAATTAGATTCTTTCCCCCGTAATTATCCTAACATATGTCTGGGCAACTCCACTAAAGTCAAGTAATATGCACTGGATATAAATCATGACAGAATAAGGCCATGAACTCTTTTAGTTTGGTATTTTATATGATTTCACTTTCTTGAAACTCCAGATACTTAAGAGAAATGGATTTTTAAAACGAAAAATCTATTCATTCTTCTAAGCAGATGACATAATACTTATAAATGCTTTCTTTATATTCTTATTCAAGAGGAATAAAATGAGCCATTCAGCAGGGTAGAATATGGTTCAATATGTGTTTTCAAAGGCTCCTGGTTTTATTTCTGCTGAAGTCAGAAGGTGTTTTGCCACTCATTTCCAAGAGTGCAAGATCTGGTCCAAGTAGCTAGAATTCATCTCAGTCCTGTATATCTCCTTTTTAGGTGCACAAATACTCCAGAAATCTTGAAATTCCATTGCCTGTGAGTAAACTGTACTCAGAAATGTGGAGTTCCTCCATAATCTGAAAATTCTGCCATTACACAAAGTCCTTCCAGTTATTCCATTCGAATGGCTGCTCTTGTAAATAATCTTTCTCAGTAAAATTACAGCAGTAGCTTTTTCCTCATTCCCGATGATATTAGCAGCTGTTTTTTTCATGGTCATATACAGTAAGAGGTTTTCTGCGTTCTATGCCTCTTTTGTACAAAGAAGTGCAGTGAACAGAGTAGTTGTATACTTAGTAGAGATGACGCATGATAACATCAGGGATGAGTTATAACTGGTTATCCTCTCCACCTTCCCTGGCACCTTCTGTGTGAGCAGAAGGAATTTTTTCTGACAACAGGTAGGCATACTGATTTTCCAAAATGCTCTGTCACTTCAAATTCAAGAAACAGAAAAATGAAATTATTCAGATTAAAAGAGAATGATTAATTAAAAAGAATGAAGAATGTGCACTATTTTGAAAAACATTAGGTAGAAACAACCCCAACTACACTGAGACTGATGGGACTGTTCTGTTCTATAGGCATGCTGTAATATGTCGACAAAGTCATTTTAACCCTCACTTTAACATTGTTTATTTTCCTTGAAAAGGAATCCCTCTCCTGCAGAGAATTTCTGGGGTTGGTCTTTTTTTTTTAATTACACCAACTGTACTTTAACTGGAGTGAAGGAGACCTAGTGCATCCAGTTCTTTTGGACCTCTCATAATAACTTTGTCTGTTAGCTGCTTAGACATCAGCAAGTAGCAAACTGTTATACAATTTTATTTTCTTAAAGAAAAACCTTACTTTAATAATAAATGTGATCTTCACAGAGATATTGCTTTTGGATTTTTAGGGACTTCAGAGATGAAATAATTTTTAAAATTAGACTTGTTCACAGTTTTCAACTACTTTTGCTTTACAAGGGTAGTTGATACAACCTTGGGTGCACTCAGCATGGAGCAGCATTGAGATATGATTAGGCAAATGCTCTAGAAATTAGCGCACATCCCTTTGGCGTTCCAGATTTACATCTTAATTTCCCCTCCCTTCAGAAAATGTTAAATATATTTCCATGTGTTTTTGTCCAGTTACCATGATGTGCCATGGTGTATTTTATAAGTACAGACATTTTGCTGAAATACAGCAATCTGTAGCTATTTGATAAATAGGTCTGGATGCTTTCTTGTAAAAACATTTCACTTTCATTTCCAATTTCAGATCACCTTAGTGGGACTCTATTTATTCTCCTATAGACAAGAATGTTAGACAGGTCAGTCCTTCCTTCTATACAGTAAATAATTTGGAACAGGGACTATAATTTACTCAATATCTGTATCATTCTCAAAATAATGTATTCTCAAATTGATTGACTTCTAGTCGCTACGACAATATGAATATTAAAACAGGGCTACATTTCATATTAAGGCAGGTATTAACCAGTACTCATGGAAAGCAAATTTAATACTGGCTTGGATGAGTATCTACACTACACAGTTCAAAGTTGCAGTCATCAGATGTCTGAAAGGAAGTATATCAAATACCTAACTGGGCAGTCAAAACAGCTCAGATTGCAACTATCAGACACTTACAATGAATTGCTCATGAATAAGCAGTAGGTTAAGAATTACTGACAGAAGCTATTCGAAGAGGAGTTTTGAACAAATCTGGGAAAAAAACCCCATGCTCTTTCAATGACAGTTCACAAACAGAGAGATGACATTTGGCAAACAGATAATTCAACATGAATTACTCACTCAAGGCTAGTAGTAATACCTAGCAATTATATAGTGCTTTACACATTCAGTGGATTGTACAAACTCTGACATTAATTAAGTTCAACTGCCTCTTCTTGTCTACTCTTTACTTTAAAATTCTCCTTAGTAAAAAAACTTAGTTTGGCGCACACAGATTTTCACACAGACCAGCTGTGTAACTAGCAAAATCTCCATCTTTATGTGTAAAAGCAAATACATAAAAAGAAACAAGGTTAAAGTCTGAGGTAAAACCACAAGGCTAGCTTGTCAGTTTATAGTACACCATGAATTAGGAATGATGCACAGTTGTTGTGACAAGCCTAGGGATGGACTTGCGATTTCTCAATTACTGTCCTTATTACCAGGAGGAGGAGAAAGATTTGTCTGCTGAGTCGGTACCAGCTGAAACCCCGACAGCTGACTCAGTGGAGCTGCCTGGTGCAGAGCCTGTATGTCCTACAATGCCCATCTCCATTCCTGCACAACAAGAAGCACTGCCACCGTTGCTGGAAATATTTACAAATTATTTAGCATGTGAAGTATGTGTCAAAACACTTCAGAGGGACAGGAGAGAAAAGGCCTTTGCATGGCCTTTTTTCTCCTTCCCTTCTCCCTGCCTCCTTTCCCACTGTATATATGGGGAAGATTATG
>NW_008825614.1:6200352-6204600 GCF_000699105.1 Pygoscelis adeliae
CCCAGGGAAGTGGTTAAGTCCCCATCCCTGGAAGTATTTAAAAGACGTGTAGATGAGGCGCTTAGGGACATGGTTTAGTGGGCATGGTGGTGTTGGGTTGACGGTTGGACTCGATGATCTTAGAGGTCTCTTCCAACCTTAATGATTCAATGATTCTATGATTCTATAGAAGTTATTCAGGAGAGTATGTGAAAAAACAACTTCAGAACTGTACAATTAAGTCCAGCGTAAAAGCTACTGGAAGAAAACAGGAAGACTAATAGGCTTGGGTCAGCCTCAAAACTAAAGGCAGTATTTTCTATCATTTCTCCTAAAACTTCTATGAAATTTATTTCATAAATATTGTCAAATCATCTACCCTCTCTGTTCAGATAGATGATGAAAGCATGAAGTTGAATAGTCTGTAAGAAATATACACTGAAATAATACAGGGCACCCAATACTGGTATAATCCAAATTTTTGTGGATGCCTTGAATAGATTAGAAATTAGGAATTGTTCTTAATACACTTGAGAGACTGCATTTCAATTTATAGAGATGATACATATTCTAAAGAGACAAAGAAAAATAAATTAGCCCCAGTGTTTTTAGTTGATGGGGTTAGAAGGCAAACTCATTAGCACATTCATAAGACATTTGCTTATCTGTACACCAGCCTTCTGTTGCTGAACAGACCTCCAGAGTATCCACTGGTTCATTTCTCTGCCATCGTCAGCAGTGCCACATGTATAGAGTTCAATATTGTCCTAGTTATTCAGCACTGGTGAGTAATCAATGTGCCCAGTAGCCACTCGCTCATGTGTAAGAAAATCAAATGGTTCAGAGTCTTTGATCTCATTGCATTTTACTGGTTATGTAATTTATAGGGCTGATAATTGAAAGTGGTACGGGTTCCCTGAGTTAAATTCTCTGCTCATTTTATAGTGTACTTTGATAAATGAAGTAGGTTGGTAAGCATAATGACAGTTCTGTTTTTTGATATTTTTCTCTCTCTTGTTAGGATTATATTTAGATATAGTGGCAGTACAATTTTAAAAACAGCTTTTCTTTAACTACCATATGCCGAGTCTCTCCCAAGGCTCAACTCTTTTAGGTACAAACTCTTAGAGAACGTGCAAGTTTCTGACAGACAACCACCTGTCATGTATTTGAATGTATGCATTATAAATTGCGTGTCCCTTTTATGATTACAGAAAGTGAACACTCATACTAAACATTCAAGGTTCGCTAATAATCAATAGCTCCATCTTTTCCTGAAATTTTGGTATTCAGATAGAAGGGAATACATTCATGAAGGTGTTCAAGACAAGTGCAAAGTATGTCTGGCTACATCTACATTGCTAAACTCATCTGCCTCAGCAAGCAATTCCTGGCTCTGCGGCCCTGAGACATAACTAGAATATTTTGTGTTTTCAAAGTGATAATAAAGTGAGATAATCTGAAAAAAATGTGAAATCTGTACTGCAGCCTACCAGAGCAGTGTCTCCAGAGCACAATGCCAAAAGCATGCGTTGCTTGCCCTGCAGCCTGCCCTGAGGGTACGTGCATGTCTTTGCGGGCACAGGGCCTGCTGGCATCATGTTGGAAGTCTGTCCCAGGCTGAAGGAGCCCGTTTTGGCACCATCTATTTCGTGTTTTCTGCCTGGAGTGAACCCTGGAACAAACTACTGTGCCAAACGTGCCTTGGTTTCCTCCTGGGGGAAACAAGTTTATTCATTCAGAAAGGAGCCTGGAAAGGCCCTGGCATACCTGCACTGTGAATAACCGGCAACCAAGGCTGGGGAGCTGGCTTACTTAATAGCATAGAAGCCCCTTAGGATATCATGTGGTCTTGCTATACTGACTAAGGGCTACCACGGTCAAATAGATAATTAAATACCACCCACACCACAATTTCCATGACTTGCAGAGCTTCTTTTCCTCATCTGTAAGTCGTAAAGAGCAAGCTTTTTATCACCTGCAGTGTAAGATCCTGGCTCTAATACGACGATTCTTATTGAAGGACATGGTGTTCACATTTCTTCCTATAGCATGATTTTCCATTGCATATTAAATAAGTTCAGGAGAAAATGGAGAGAACTGGTGAAGAGTACTGGATCTTCACAAAGTGGCTATCAACATCTAGATGCTCCCTAGAGATCTGCCTTCCAAGCACTAACCAGGCATCACACCCTTTTCTGGATAGCGCTTTCAGCCTGCCACTTTCACAAATATTAAGAGTAATTAAAATGACAAAAATAAAAACATTGACTCCTACACACCTGTTTTTTAAACTGTTGCTTAATATTTACTTAATTTTCATAATAGTATTTAGTGCATTCACTTCTTTAGATGGATCTGTTACCATAGCAACAACATCATCATCTCATAACACATTCTTCAAAAAACCACATTCTGGAAACAGCACATTGTTCCAACTTGTATTGTTTACTCTGACGCTTTGGATAAAAAGTGACTGAACCTATTCTGTTGTTGCTCCAATAATGATACTCTGCAGTTCAGTAGCCCCTTTCAACAAAAGCGCTTTTCACTTATCACTAAGTGGTCCTCAAAACTTTTGTTAAAGCTAGTCTGTGTTCCTACCGAGGTGAGGAAACTAAGGCACAAATATATTAGCTGACTTGTCTGCTGTCAGACAGAATGTACGGGCAAAAAGAGGCACCAGCACACATTTTCTACACTTCCAGGCACAACACTTACTGTTCATCAATTAAGCAATGAGATGTCCTCTAGATCCTAAGTGAAAAAAAAAGAAAGAAAGGAAAAGAAAAAAACCGAGAGATTTTCCTTTAAAAATCAGGCTGAAGCAGAATAATTCCAAAGGTCTGAGTGCAATGCAGTTTGGGTAAAAATTTGTTCCAACATCTCGGTCATTGGCCATAAAACACACTTAGAAAGCCAGTGTGGGATTTCTCTTGCTTACACTGCTATTTGTTTATGGTAACTCTGTTGAATTTCAAATTTATGCTGATTTGAGAGCAGAACTTGACCTCTTGTTTTCATGCAAACATCCACCACATAAAAAAAAGAAAAAAGCAGTAAGAAAATCTGAAAGAAGCCAAATAGTTTCTCAACAGCATGATTTTGGTAGTTCCTTGTGAGGCCTCTCTGAAGGGTGCAGTTGTGCTGCTTTTTGTGTAAAATGACATATTTTTGCCCTTACCCTTTTATTGCTATTCCCATTAGAATATAATGGTAAACATTTTTAATGATTATATGTTTTCACCGATTATTCAACAAATATACGCAATGTCAAGTTAGAGGTAATGAGGCATGAAGTACTGCAGGCAGAGTTCATACAATGCACCACAGAGGCTTGAGAGCAGCTGCTGAAAGCCATTGTGTTAAAATTTCACTTTGAAAAAGGTACACTTCTGTACAATAGTCTATAATGTTTCTAAAAGAACTGTTCAAAGCCTTTTGTGTAAATCATTTACATTCCCATTGTGTAAATAATTTCATTTTAAAATGTCTAGTCAGTTGAAATGCCACAAATATTTGTATGATTGGCATTTGGGCTTGAAAATGTGAAAATACAATTAAAATATCCATTATAAAGGCTGCAGATTGTCCTTGATTCTCCCTGCTTTGGAAACAGAGCATGTAGGATAAGATATTCAAAGTTGTCTAGCACAGTAAAACACCTATTTAGTTAGAGCTAGGCATGAAGGCACCTTAGTAAATCTCTTCCTTTCATGTAATTAATCCTTCTTTAATGCCGTTGTTTTTAATGGTACATGAGGAGGTGTTTATATTTTCATGTTACCAGATTTAGAAAGTAGCACAATGATGTCATTTTTATACTAATATACCTTCTGGCAATGCTGAGCATGGACTGTCAAATGCCATTTCCGATGACTCATGCACATAACTGTGGTCATTCCTTTGCCTTGCTTTTCCTTTGATGCTCTGGCCTTTCAACTTAGTGATTTCTCTGCTCTTCTGAGCCACTGAGTCCCCGTCTGACCCTCGCTGACTCCAACCTCTCTGCCTCTCGTATTAGGCAACTTGCTTCCTATCATCTTAATTTTTTAATTTCTTTATTTCTGCTTCTATTCATGCATGGAGCTTCTCAGACTTCTTTGGGGCAAGGGGGCAAATTAGTTTGCTTTACTGACAAGAAGCACAGTTTTAGAGCTGTGGATGCCATGGCATTCATGAATGCTGAATAAAAGAACAAGAATACAAAGGACCATAATATGTGACTGAAGGACACCCTACCTAAATGAGTGTTAAGGAAGGGAAAGA
>NW_008825614.1:6204783-6207160 GCF_000699105.1 Pygoscelis adeliae
TTGCCCTCCCCCCCTTTTTTTTATTTAAATAAACTGAAAAAAGGGAATTCCTCTTAATTGAGTATTGGCATCACAGCCAACAAGCAGTAATGCAGTCCAGCACTTTCCACAGAGCTGCTCTGTAGAAGGATGGGACACTTTGTCTTTGGATTTTATCTGCTGACGGCAGAAAAATGAGAAGACTCAGAAACAACCCTAACCGGCTCCAGCTCTTTCCCAGCTCTTCCTCTGGGCTCCTTGCCCAGCCAACCTCCAGTCCATTGCCCCCAGCTTCTTGTCCAGTTTGTTTCTCCCTTGTTCCCATACTCTCCACACCATGCTGTTCCCAGTCACATAGACCCTCTCTTATGGCTTTCTGGGGGGTTTCCTTCCTTGTGCTCTGCCCTGTGTCTTTTCTCTTGTCCCTGTTAAATGTTCTCTGGGATCCCATGCTACATCAAGTCGAGATAACTTGCTGCAGCTCCCTTTCCCTGCATCACTTTTCAGTCTCCTCATCCAGCGAATCTTCCCTCATGGCAGAACTACCTTTCATTGACAGTCATACATTTCTCTTTCCCAATCAGCATAACTTGAAAAAAATGTTTTTCATTATCCTTAGTCACTGATACAGTTGGATCATGTGGCTCAGGTTGTACTTAACACTTGGACTGAAGCAGATATCTAGTATGGCAAATTTTAGCCCATTTAGTAAAAGGTTGCCAGATTAAAAAAACCTGTTTTATAACAGATAGTGTCTGGCAATCTTAATAATAAGCATAATAATTTTAATAATAATAATACCACCAGCCGTCACTCGTAATACATATATTTTCCTTGATTGTTATGGAAGATTTCCCTGTGATATTCTTTTGAAATTATATTATCTTTTCTCTCTATGAGTAAATTATAATTGACACTACAATTTATCATTTGAGAATAGAAGGTTGCTTTTATTCAGATCGCACAACGGGACAGAATCTACACAATAGAAAAGATCATGTAGTTGGTCTTTCAAGGGCAGCGAGATTACAGTGAAACAAGCAAATTTGGTCTACTATTGAGACACTTAGTACAGCTGTATGCCATAGCTCTGTTTAAAGATCTTCATTACATTCTTAAATGTTCCTGTTTCAGCCAACATCTCGTCTCTCTGTCCCTCCCCTCTCCAGGTCAAACAGATAGTAGAGGAAAACAGTTTGCAACTGTTATTCACCACCTCAAAGAAAAAAAAAGAAGGCAGAATGTAAAATGAAAAAGAAGGCAGAATGTAAAATTTAAAAAAAGTATACTGCATTTAGTACTGAAATTAAATATAGGTGGATTTTGGCTTTATGTTTATGAGGGGCTGACCAGAAAAATATTAGTGTGCAATCCAGGATATTAATGTAGAGATAACAATTTTCAATATTTCTTACAACTTAGGAGAGAGTTTCCCAGAAGTGTGCAGGAATTTAGAGGCTGTGTTTACACTATGAAGGACCCCATTGCTTAGGTTACTGGAAGCTTCAACGCTACTAGTATAATTTAGGTAAATTTTTTTTTATCTTCAGTTTACCCACAAGGTATATATGTGTTGGTAAAAATATCTACATCACAGAGGTATTATAAAGCTTTACTAATGTGTAATCAAAACCTTAGAGAATACATACCAAATGCTATAATGATTTTCATTTCTTTTCTTCAGACATTTTTAGTCATAAAATCTTTTACATAGTTTCCCAAATCAAATTAATACCCCACGGTAATACTGAGCACGACATACATGTTTTCCCTAAGTAAGTCTAATTTAGCACATAATACGCAGAAAAGTTTTGCACTCTTCCTATAGGATATTTTGCTGAAATTACTCCACATTAATCAAAGAGAAGGTACCAAAATAACTTCAATGAGTCTCCTGTTTGCTTAATGTTTGCATGTTAGGCATAACTGATTCATTCTCTAGTGTGCCCTGGAGAGTTGTGAAATCCAAAAGAGGAAGAGTTCTCTCTTGAAACAGCATAGTATTATTCATGAAAATAAAACTGCATCGGAAAAAAAAAGAAGCCTACTAATTAACATGGGGCTACTGCAAGCAGATCTATTATTTCCCAATATTAAATAATTAGCATTTTTATTACTGTACCATTATATACATCATTGGCTTATTTATTAAAGAGATGTAAGGGTTCTTAAACTTTCATGAATATGGTTTGATGCAGTAGAGAATTGCTTTACCGGAACAAGCTACTCCAATCCTTTTTTCTCATTTTCATCACCCATTCTTAAAGGAATGAAAGGTGATGAGCCCAATAAAGCTCAACTTACTGTATCTTTCCATATGCACAGGTATCATTACCATGACATTGCAATGTGTTGCTCCTGTCATTTTTTCACATTTATAGTTAATACAATGCAAAAC
>NW_008825614.1:6207180-6215528 GCF_000699105.1 Pygoscelis adeliae
CCTACAAGAGTGTCTGGAGTTCTTGGAAGTTTCATTTGGAAACCTGTCTTCAAAAGATGCTCAGTAGGAATCACACGTTCTCTAGTACCCTCATCCATTGACACAAGCCCATGCCCTGTGAAAATATTCTAAAAAAGGGCAGATGATAAAGTATACACATATTTCAGTACAGTCTGAGAGAGATTCAAAGTTCCTGTCCTCCGGTGCCAAGGAGGAATGATGCTGTTGTGCATTCTGTTTGTTGCTTGGCAAATATTTGATTGTTTTCAATAACTGTGTGTCAGTTCTTATTGAACAAAAAAATGGCAGAACAATTGCATGAACTATGGTCAGTATCCAAATAGCATTTGGCAAGCATCTCTGTATTATGGTATTTTGCCCACAAAAGCTGATCAAACTAACAGCTATTTATTTATTAGTGGTGGAAGTATGATGAAATTCTATTTATAAGCTATGGAATATTTCTGAGTTATTGAACTGCACAATCACAATAGCAGCATCTACTAACATCTACACTTGATTTTTATTGTTGTTGGCTTATCTTTGCAAGCCTAATGCAGCAACAAAGTCGAGCTATTCACTGTTCTGTATAGTTGTGTCCAGGCATGCGAAAGCACTCAGATTGCCTTCCAGGAGTGTATTTTTTCCCCCTTTGCAAGGGGAATGAGCTGGCAAAAATTGTTGTAGCTTTAGCCTAACTTATTTAGACATAAATATTCTTGAGAAAGAACATTGGCTTGCAAAATGGAAGTGTAACCCAGATCTCACAGATAGAGCACATAATTGCAGAATCCCCTCATAGGGGACAACCTCCCCTCCAATATTTAAAAATTGACCTGATTTCCAAGTCATCATAAAGCTAAAAGTCATCATTATTTATGATCTCAAATAAAATTGAGCCTAAACCGGCTGTAGGTACATATTCAGGTCTTTCTGAAGATCCTTATTTAGAATAAAAGTGATGATAGAGTAGCTTACAGTAATAGAAATTTACAATCAAACTCTGAAATACAGAGCTATTCATGGCTTTGTCTTTGATATGTACTTAAAACTTATAGGCATATGGTATAGGGCAGAATTTGGTTTTTTGTGACTTTCATAGAACAGAATACGTGCGCAATTTTGTATGAAGTTTTTTTTTCCTCTTCTTTTTTTCAGTGTTGTTTTTTAAAATCTCATCTGAAGTTAATGAATAACCATATAAAAATAATCAAGCCAATAACCTAATACAGCTATTAGGTTCTTTTGAATAGAGTACACTAGAAAGCCATGAGCTGGGAAAGATTTTAAAGAGATTATGGGCTGAAGATAAGAATCTCTATCTGACCGATCCCTCTGGAGGTCAGGCAAGGAAAACAAACAAGCAGCCATGTGGCCAAAAGATGATCCCCTAACAAACAATTAAAGGATATATGGGCCAGAAAAGGGGGAGAGAGGGGAGGCAAAACTGGAAAAATTCAGTTCTACAAGATGACCAAGATGCTGATAGAAACAAGTGTCCCTTCATGTTGCCGATATCCCAGCTCTTCAGCTGTTGAAATGCCATGTATTTTTTTAAAGGCAGTTGTACCCTGGTCTGGTTGAACAATTGCCAGTGCTTCCCTCTGTGTGGTGCATTTATAGCTGATGTGCACTAACCGTTTCATGCGCTGCATCAGCAATGCCCAGCCCTCCAGGTTAGGCTGCTCAAGCTACTGCCGACGTGGGGAAACCACCGTGTGCACTAGCTAGCCCTCCTGCTACCTCCCTGTGAGACCCAGCTGGCCACAGGATAGTCCAGCTACATGTGAGCAGCAGCCCTGCTGCTTCCCCAAATAGTGGACAGGCTATATGTGCAATGCTGGTCTCCACACATGCACAAGTGGCTCCTGGAAAGATGGTACCTGGCAGGTGTCAGGTATGGGTAGGGACCAAATGAGTTTTCTGATGGCAACATCCAATTCTGTCCGATTTCTATTTCCAGAAGCCTTGGGGGTGTCTCTTCTTGTATGCCCAGCAAATGCTCTGAATTAGACTGCAGAAATGATCCCTCTGGTACCCAGGGTGTATTGCACATGGCTCAGCCTGAGCGTGGAGGAACTGAGTGGTTTCATTCCATATCAGGTGCTAAGTCGCATATGAAGTATGGTACACTCTGGGGTAATTATCCTGGAAAACATGACATCTTTTTTCAAAAAGTTCCAAGCTAATGTTAGTGCTCTGACCACTCTCTTGAAGAAGGAACTGCCTCAGGAGGAAAAATATCATTGGAAGAAGTATCAGCATTATAGTTTTGGGGAGAGGCTGTAGATATGGGACAGAGTGACTAAGCTTTGCTCAAATGGGGCAGATTTGTATAGTACAGGAAGAAACCTTTGCTACTGAAGTCAAGAATTTATGGAAAAGAAAACAATTTTACAGTCTCCAGCTCTTGAGATTGTAACAAATGTGAATTCTGTCTGAAGACTTCAAACGCACTTAAATTATTGCTAAATTAATTCTGTGAACAACCCCAGCTGAGGCTGGAGAGAATGAAAATGTTTGGGGTTTTTTTTTCACTTGCTGTGAAAGTATACTTGCTGAATCAGAACACTTGAAGTAAAATGGATTCCACAGAATAAATTAGCAGTGTGCTGGATTGAAGGTTGGAGCATGTTTTCTGGCTGAAAGGGACTCAGAAAATAACAATGTCTATTTACAGAAGAGGAGTTTCCAAACAGAAAAAGAAAACAGTCAAGAAAAGGAAAGAATACAACTGGTTTGAAGTGAAGTGATACATCAAAGATGTATTTACTATTTAGGTAACCTATATGCTTTCATAATATTTTCTGTTTCTTTGACTTTTTATTTCTTTCTCACAAATTTTTGGTTTGTTTTGATTTAGGATTTTTTTCCCTACCCTGCAATAGCTGTCCTATATGTAAATGATGCTTTGGCCATCATTCCTAGCACTATGTTACTCAGAAGAGAAGATAACTGGAGAAGTGTTTTCTTTCTGAACTTTCCAAGCAATCCTACACTAGACTGTAAGAAAAAAAGATACACTGAAAAGTGAGTTGGGAGTGAAGGCAAAAAAGGAAAAAGAGAAAGAAATACCTAAACTGCTCAGAGCATCTTAGCTTTCCTGGTAAATGCACATGATTTTTGTCCAAACCAAAAGGATCACTGGCTATTCAAGATATAACAACTCATGAGCCACAGGGGATATTGATGAATATCATCAGAAACACAGAATGTCAGTTGTTCATGGCTTTTTTCTACTCAGAATGATGTTCAAAACTACTGGACTGCTTACTAATTTGCCCTTTTACTCACACTTTGTTTCATTTTCATTTGTTGTCATGCTGAGAGCTACTTAGGGTATTTAATGTAAAGCTAAGGATCCCATTGAAGGTAATTTTTTGTGCAAATAAATCATACAGAAAAACTAAAATCTTATTATTTCTGCTTTTACAAAAGGAAGAGAGTTTGAAAAAAAGATATTTTGCTCTTTTACCCAAAATGTTTTTCATACTGGGAAATAAGACTTTTCTAACCATAATCCCCAAATCAACTCTGTAAATAGTGGTGAACTAATTGCACTAAATTTAGATTGAGTATTTCATAAGCTACTGTAGGTTTTCAGAACTGTTATCATTGTTACATGCTAATTACATGAAATATCTCACCAGTTTTGCAAAACTTAGTTTGTCTCTTAGTTGTTTCCCTTTTCCAAAGCCTCTGCTGATGCAAGTGTTGTTAAGTCACATTTCTAACTCATCATACCTGAGGGAGACTGGCTACAACATCTCAGTGGAATTCAGTGGAGAAAATAATGGATCTATGTAAAAGGGAGGTGGGTATATAACCTGGGCGTTTATACCCACTCAGGATTTAAAGCTCTTTTTGCATGACTGTCTTTATTATCAGCCCTGGAAATGAAAGTGGTGTGTTTACACTGTTGGTTGCAAACACCCCATGTAGCTGTGAATAGCAAGTGGGAAAATCGGTCTAAATGTAACTCCATTCTGTCATAGCTGGACTGTTTCTGTTCTTGAGCTAACTTCTTTACAGCTACCCTGGGCAAAGTCTCCAGGGTAGACATAATCAAAGGAAAAACAGGAATGTCTTAAACGCATCCCTGTGTGGCTAATGAAGGATCTTATTGACCTGAGAATTGCAGCATTCGTCACGTAGTTTTGTGCCTGAGCTCTTATGTGGAGGAGGCGAGGGTGTCTCCACCTTGGGAAGTTTCACCGGTGAAATTCACTGGAGCAGCTCCACTTAGCCTACATAGAAGCATCTTACAAAACTTTGTCAATTAGTCTAGTCTTCATGACACAGTTCCTAGTGAGGTGTAATTAGAAGGATTGCTAGACAATAGGTATGTGATGTAAATCTCTGAGTCAGGTCCCCAAGCGTGGAAAACTATGAACAGCCTGGAAATATAACAAGAAAAGAAAGAGTACTACAAGGAAAATGCATTTATATTCTGAAAGCACAGTCAGGATGCAGTAAGGCAGAGTAGATCAGAAAATGACCATGCAGAAGAAAAGCATCACTCAAGGAAAAAGGAAGTGAGCAGATTGTCGTGATAAAACTGGAAGAGACAGCTCTCTCAAGGGCTGTGTGGAATACATTTGTGAAAGAGCAGGAAGCATAAAAATGCAATGCCATGGAAAATAACAGATGACAAGTGAAGAGAGTGACAGGACAGATATGAGACTGAAAGTAGCTGTAGACTGAAAGAGAAGGGATGGTAAAGGAAAAAAAGGTATTAGAAGAAAGAGTAGAACTTGTGACTCAGCTGTTGCACAAACTCTTTGCCTAAACCCACAGGTGCCAGAGTGATGATGAAACCATCTTCTGTCAGGCTTTTTTTGGAATTTTAAAAACAGGATTTGTCTCATGGAAAGGGCAGCAGGTGAAGTACTCCAGTGCTGATCCCTGGTTGCTGAAATGACTCATTTAAGCCATAGGCAGCTACACATAATTAGGGGTAACTGAGACTGCTATAATCTGTGACCAGGCAGTGTTCAGCCAGTTTATTACCTCTCCACTTTCTCTTGAGCTGCTCTACATAGAGCTCTTGTTTGGCACAGTTATGTTCCTCAGTGAGCATAAAATGCTCTCTGAAAGAGAAAAAATGGAACTACTGTTCAAGGAAATTTGGTTAAGGTAGAAAACACAGAAATGCCTTTTCATCTGATCATTCAGACACCAACAAGGTCTTCATGGTAGAACAGGTGGAACTAATTTGCAAAATGCTTTTGAGATTACTTACTGTATGGTAAAATGTTACTGGCGTCAGAACACTTCATGAGAAATTTTGAAGAACACACCTATTAAAATAATTTCAGTCATATGTTATACACACACACATATATATGAGAATGACAAACAGTATTTTATATGGAACAGTACAAGGAAGAAAAAAAAAAACAATCAAGAAAGATCAGGACTCTCTATAAGATATAAAAACCCCAGAGTTTTGTGCTTACTGACTGCAAGGCACTGAGGGGAAGAATGTAATGAGGTGCATTGCTAACACTCCTTGCAATCGAGAAGTTTCAGTAGCTAGAGTATGGAAAAGATTGGTTGGATCATGCTGCCATTAAAGCAGCATTGATGATATACCTTTGATTGTATCAAGATTCATTCTCTGAAGATTATGCTAGTACGTCCGTACAAATCATAAGTGTCATGGGTGTCTTCAAATAGAACAGGAACTGTGCTGTAAGAAATGTTGTGGCTAGAGACAATAAGCACGTACAGTAAATGAAGGGGGATCATTCCTGCCTGTCTGACATTCATTCAGCTAGAAAGAAAATGGGAAAAAAAAAAATCTGGAGAGGATATAATTTCTCTATTTCTCTGTAATAAGAAATTGTTCTCATCAGTTTCTGAAACACATTACAGGCATTCTCTAAGCTAAAGACTGTCATTTCCACCATCTACCTGTGAAGAAAACAGAAAATTGGACTTCTTGGTGAAGGAGGAATGAGCCTTCCACTGCCATTTTAGGGTATCTGCACAACAGAGGTGTCCTTTACACTAACAGCAGAGGTTGAAAAAATTATTGCTTAAATTCCTGTTGAACAGAGCTCTCTACAGATATAGCTATAAGCTTAGTGATGGCTTCTGCAGTCAGAAGAGTACTCTGGAAAAGTATGTGGGATGACCAGGAATATGCAATCCAATTTCCAATAGTATGGGTCAACAGAAAGTGTCCTCGCCCTAAGTAAAGTTGAAGGAATGGCGGTTTCTAATGCAGGAATGGCTTATTTAAGTTTTCACATCATCCTTGTAAAGACAGGTAGTGTAGCCTTATGGAACTGTAAACATACAGCTGAATCTCAGACACTAAAATGAGTGGTACAGAGAGCAAATAAAAATCATCAGCTGCCAGAACTTGATTAGAATTGTGTCTAGTTTGCTTTGTTCAGTTTTTGCTTTAGTAGTTTAAATCACAGTTCTTTGTATTAAAACATATCAGTTCAGGCAGCTATTAATATCCTCTGAGATTTAGAAGCAATTACATTTAAAAATGGAATTGCAGAAGATGTATAAACAGGAATGATGTTTTAAAGAAATTAAACAAAGACCTTAATTGCAAATCCAGTCATATGGCTGAGAACAGGAATAAACCTTTGTTAAATAAAGTCTCAGTGACATGAAGCAGTAATAATCTGACATTTTATTGCATGAATTAGGTATTTCTTTCTAACTACTAAATAGTTGCCTGATGATCACTTGCTGTCACTTTTAGAACTGTAAGTTTCACTAGAAAAATCAAGTGTGTCCAATGAGATGCATCATTTACTATGTGTCTAAGACAACAGAAACAGGGACTAACATAGGCTGTGGTCCTAACACAGACTGTGGCCATATCATGTTAAGTTTCTTTCAGTAATTCCATGGTAATAAATAATGACAATAAATATCTGTAATTCTAAATGAGGCTGAGAACGGTCTTGGTCTCTTTTTTGGTCAGGTATTCTTCCATAACAATCCATGATATGAAAGATTATCTATCTCACCCACTGTAAGTGAAATTGTCCAAATTTTTTACTTTTATACTCTAGACAAAAATTGAATCCTGTTCAGTTCTGTTCCACTCTTTCTTTATAAATTCCTAAATGATATGAAACTTACTTGGGTTCAGATTTTGTTACAAGCCCCGAATTTAAAACATGTTCGTTTCCATAAGCTTAGCCAGAATTTTCAAGGAGGTTTGGGTGAAGTGTAGAGCTTGCATTACTTTAAGAGAAAAATGTGGCTGATTGATTGGATTGGCATTACAGAATGCTGATTTTACAGCACAACGACAGCTTGGCAGATACCACAATACTTTTTCTATCAATATTTATCTTAATTTTTTATGAGAATTCTCATCAGTTGTATTTTTCCAATGATTATGTCTATGTTTGAGAATCCTGTAGGTCTTATTTAAGATGACGTTATAGTCTGCAGCAAAACACAAGTGCAAAGATCTGCTGAAGCAAATGGTGCAAATGAGGAGGATCATGATGCAAAAAGACTAAGAACATGAACAGTTATATCACATGCACTTATACTTTCCTGACCTTAATCCTTAAAGAATGACTTCACTTTTTGACATGTTATAGCAATTCTTTAGTTTGCAGTTCAGGAAGCTCATGCAAAATTGAGCAGAAGGAACAGAAGGAGGATCTTCTCCTACAGATGGCTACAGATGTCATCTATCTGGACCTCAGATGGCATCTCTGGACCTCTGTAAGGCCTTTGACACAGTCCCCCACAACATCCTTCTCTCTAAACTGGAGAGGTATGGATTTGATGGGTGGACTGTTCGGTGGGTGAGGAATTGGTTAGATGGTCGCATCCAGAGGGTAGTGGTCAATGGCTCAATGTCCAGATGGAGATTGGTGATGAGTGGCGTCCTACAGGGGTCCGTATTGGGGCCGGTACTGTTGAATATCTTCATCAATGACATGGACAGTGGGATCGATGACACCAAGCTGAGTGGTGCGGTTGACATGCCAGAGGGACCTGGACAAGCTGGAGAAGTAGGCCTCTGTGAACCACATGAGGTTTAACAAGGCCAAGTGCAAGGTCCTGCACCTGGGTCACCCTCAGTAAGTTTGCAGACGACACCAAGTTGGGCGGCAGTGTTGATCTGCTCGAGGGTAGGAAGGCTCTGCAGAGGGACCTGGACAGGCTGGATCGATGGGCCGAGGCCAACTGCATGAGATTCAACAAGGCCAAGTGCCGGGTCCTGCACTTCGGCCACAACAACCCCATGCAGCGCTACAGGCTTGGGGAAGAGTGGCTGGAAAGCTGCCTGGCGGAAAAGGACCTGGGGGTGTTGGTCGACAGCCGGCTGAACATGAGCCGGCAGTGTGCCCAGG
>NW_008825614.1:6216482-6229632 GCF_000699105.1 Pygoscelis adeliae
CAGGTTGGACGGGGCTCTGAGCAACCTGATCTAGTTGAAGATGTGCCTGCCCACGGCAGGGGGGGTGGACTAGATGACCTTTAGAGGTCCCTTCCAACCTAAACTATTCTATGATTCTATGATTCTATGATCATTCTGGGTAATCTTTGTGTACAGTAACAACCAAAATAGCTCAAATATAAACAGAATAAATATTTGAAAACACTGCTGTGAAATGACTGACTTTCAAGAAAAAAGTTAGCCAGCCATATACAATTTCTAATGTGAAAAACATGGAATTAGACAAAGAAGTTAAACTGATTTGTTTTCTCAGCTCTAACTGTAATGCAATACCAAAAGAACAGTATGGCATTTATTCAACTTTGTGGTTGAGTCGTATACCATGGATTATACATAGTTGAAGTTTAAATCTGGATAAAAAACATTTTTCTCAATTTATTGAACAAAGAACTGCAATTTTAAAAATTATTCTTTGTGTTTATCAAAGTTTTCACTTGTTAGAAAACAAATCCCTTCAAAATCATTAAGACTATTTCTTACTCTTTTTGCAATAGTACATTCTAGATCTTAAATTTCACCTTTTATAAGAGGACATTTTCAAAATTTTTGAGGGTATTAAACAAATGCTTTCTCAGGCAGAAACATGAATTACCACCCTGCTTACTTTTGACTATAGAGGAACAGAAGTAAGAGCCTCAGATTGTCTGCCTAAGCAGTCTGATTCTTCTCTCAGTTACTGTTGTATGTCTGCTGAATTTTCCAATTTAGAACCTGATCTTGCATAAATGAATTCAATGAGAGATGTGCTGTTGGCTTCTGAGAGAAGTGTTGATGTCTTTAATGAAAAGTAAACCCCAAATTGTTCTCTTTCTGAGCTGAGCTAGCCAGGAATGGAAGCTGAAATTACAGCTTCAGTGGAGTCATATTTCCATTTCTGTAAGAAGAGAAAAAGGTGATCAGGAAAATGAAAGCAGCCATAATCACCAATCTCTATATTTAAAGCCATCAGAAAAAAAAAAAAAAAAAAAAAGAATCTTTAAAGGTAATGAGTTATCTTTGTTGGTAACAATGATACACGTGAACAAGCATCTTTTTACATGCTCTGCATTTCACTTCTGAGCAGGTAGAGTTGGATCCCCTACTCCCACTACCCAAGCATAGTTGTACATAGTCTGTCGACATTATGACAATACTTTGGGTATTTTGGAACATTTACTTTTACTGTCAAGCCTGTTTATTCAATTTACACTATGTAGTATCTGCACAGATGTTTTGTCCCAGCAGCCTTTGAAGAGAAATGTTAACAAGGCTTGCGCATGGGCATGAACAGCAGGATCAGAGCTCTAGGAAATACAGGGAAGCATGAAACTGCCTGAGAACTAGGCATAAAATGAGAGTTAATGATTGAGAAGCGACAAGTGCTTGTTGCTTACTGAGTACATAGCTCTAGGATATTTCACAATGCAATTTCATTAAACAAAAGCCTACTAGAAGATAAGGAAAATGTACTAATTTTTGATACCAATATAGGTACAGACTTCCCTATGAATATACCTGTATGTGTGTGCTTGCTTCTTTTATCTGCAAAGGGATGTTCATGACTCTACTTTCTCAGTGGGATGAGCTATATGTTGCAGTATATCCTAGGAAAGGTAAACTATGAATGGTATTTAAAAGCTGAATTGTACTCTCATATCATAAATAAAGCTCTGAGCTTGGATGGAACTTTCAGATGGGAGGTCCATATAATTAATAATAAATCTAAAAGATTATCCTCCAATCCAGTCACAACACAACTAATTCCTAGCACTTTAAAGATTTTAATTCTGTTGAAACCGTAAGGCGTAACAGTGTTGTAAGGCAATAACCTAACATAGCTATATTTGCAATAGAGACGTGTCCTTCCTGGTGAACTAGAAATAATTCATGACTTCTGCACACAGTTTTAGGAATTTCAAAGTTCAAGCATATACTTAAGAGAGTTAGAAGCCTGGGAGATCAGGTGAAAGATTCTGACTGGTTTTTTTGGTTAAGTGACTGAGAAGTTCTCTTCGGTTGAAAGACGGATGAACTATTATAGAATAGTAAATGGGAAATTGCATTCTTTGTTGCAGATTTTGCATTAACATTTAATAAAGGGGAATAAAATCAGCTAATCATACTGCACTTCTGCTTTCCTTTATACCGTATATCACATAGAGAAAACCTACAGTGAAAGAAAATGAAGGCTGCAAAAATTTACTGAAGGAAAATAATGGAATTAAGATTACCTGTATTTGAAGTTTCCTTCCCTTGTGTATATTAATTATTCTACAGTCCAATTACATGATCACACATTAATTTTTTCTTAAGACTCCAGACTCAGTCAGGCACAGAATGGATGGTGCTTGCTACCTAAGGCTTTTTCAACATTCGGTTCAGTGTGCATCCCCAGGGCTCACATAGATTCAAACCACATTCTGAAAACAAAATTTTTTCATTTCCACATGGACTTTTCTACTTACTTTACAATATCAAGTGACTAACCAATATTAATTAAACTAGTTCCTAACACTTTTGTGAGTTAAATGGCCTTATGGTTTCCTATTTACAAGGGAAAGTGAGCCACAGCAACATCTGCCTGTGGCAAGTAGTGTAGAAAATGTCAGCCAAAATGGTTAAAGTCTGGTGATGTCATGAGTTGCTAATTAGATTATCTAGTGATAGAAAGCATCAACACAATCTGTAAGTGAAATTGTGCTCTGTACTCTCTCTAATATTTTTCAGCTTTTTTTATAGTTACTTCCAGCATTCTAGGGTATATTAGCAGTAGTAACACTTTAGCCCAGCATTTCGGGAGTAATTATACAGTCCCTTCTTATAAAGTACTGGAGCAATAGGATCAATGTCTAAAGCTGCTACAGCTTGTTTATTTGTGAGCTGTGATCTCGCAAGCAGAACAGGGTCGTGTTAGGAAAATACTTCAGAGTAACTTCAGGAGAGGTTTCCAAGGAAATTTTAGATGCCACAGGGAACTGTAATAGCATGCCCATTCTTCAGTGAATACTGCATAAAGCTATACTTTCAATATGCTGAGTAGCTCCACCTTGCTGTGAATTTTCCAAGATAGGAAATGATCATATCATGACTTTCATATTGGGCCTGTGGTGACATCTCTATACAGATCACAAAGACCCCAAATTATTGTGCCACAAACCATGCCATGTGTTACAACAACCAAAATAAATGAAAAATGTATTCAGGTATCTGGCGTACTTTGCCAAATAGAAAGCCATTTTCCTGTATATTTAAGAGTGTGCTAATGTGTGTGTGGAAGAGACACACTGCTGCATACTGGAGTTGACAGAGAAAACTTGGTGATCATAGGGTTTTTTTTTCAGAAGCAGAATATATTTAAAACAATTCAGAATAAAGTGAAAACCCACCATGTTTGAATAGACACTTCCAGAAGTGACTATATGTATAAGAGCTGGTGCAGGAAGGTAGGAGTTAGTCGTATTCTGAGTGTGGCACTTGCTCTTTAGGTGTCAGTTACCGTTACCTTTGCATTTCCATCGCCTAGGTGAGGATAATATTATTGCACAAGGCTTCTGGGAAACTTAAATAAAGAAAACACTTTGAAATGGCAGAGGGAAAGGTATTATATAAATATCATAAATACTGAAAACTGTAAGACGCTATTGATGGTTGCATACTTATTCCTGGGTTAGAACTATGAGTTTGTTCCTTTTCCTTGTATTGTGTATATTTCTCACAATATGTGTGAGACACATGTTTTACCCATGGAGGGTCATGGATTTTTATTTATTGTAAGACATTTTATTTCTTTGTTTTAAAGGAATGTTGCATGTATTTATCTGCATGCAAATTTCTTATTCTATTCAGGTGCCTAAAGCCTTCGGTAATTGAAGCCGTAGTGTAAAATTTACGGTGTTATTTGTAAATTAGCTTACTGGAAAGTAAACAAAAAATATCTAGCATTCTCTGCCTTGAATCTAGAGCAAACAAAATTTAGTTTTCCTGGTTGTTAAACTTAAATCTACCTCCTAGGGTCTTACTGTAAATCTCAAATAACCAGTGTTATTAATAACACTGGCCTGAATTAGTAGGATAAAGACAGTTGTAAAGCTTATCTCCTGCTCCACAGTTGTTAAGTTGTCAAATCAGGGCACTTAGGTTAAGATTAATTCTACTAAAACACCTACTCCAGTTAATTCCCAGAAACATTCTGCAATAGGACATATCACACCAAACACCATAACTAGTTGTAGTGAAATATGATTTTAAGATAAGACGTATGTGCTGCTCAGTTTATGGCTGGCTGGCTTTATTTGTACCAGGCTAGAAGAACAAGAAGTTCATGTCCCCGACACCTCTCCCCAATGGTTAGGTGTTGCAGTTGTATCATTTAAAGCATAATATACACTCACAGCCTGCAAGAGTCATGATTAGCTCCCTACACCTGAAAAAACTACAGTTGCTACAGTGGCCTAATGATATAGATGGTCTTCTGATGATGTTTTAAAATAAAAGTATTTGAGAATTACAAGATGAAAATTAAAGATGTTGAAACTGTCCCTGCAGTCCTCCTCTCTCCCAAGAGAGATTAACCTCTGTCACTGGGTTTTTGACTAAAATTACTTCTCAGGCAAGTTCTTTGGCATCAAAGATAACTTAAGGAGTTTCTGGCCTCCTGTACCTCTGTCTCCTCTTTGGAAAGGTATATTTAACCCAGCAAATTTCAATGGATGGCTTTGAACTGCCCTTATCAAGAAACATAAAAAAATCTTTCTGAGATGAGACATAATCCAGTCAACAAAGCTTAGAGCATGGAATTGGGGAAGCTAGTTTCTGGCAACTACTGTTGTTATACAGTTAGTGTGCATAATTTAGCTACTTAAAGAGCATTATGAGCTGAGCGGGACGCGCTCTACTCACACTTAAGTCTTTGGATCAGTCTGAACGTGAGTCAAAGCTTGGTGCTTAGAACATTAAAGCAATCCACTATACAATATGTACCAAACTATAAGGAGTTGTGTGCAGTTTTAATTTTATTTCAGTTCTATGTTAACTCAGGAATTTCTAGGCATGCATTTTTGCTGATTATTTCATTAGCTTATGATAGACTAATAGCATGATCTAAGTGCTGAATACCTAGTCCCACAGAGGGGAATAGATAATGCAGATGTCAATGACCTGGCAGAGTATTTATGCTAATAGTTTCCAATAATGAATCAGGGCTCAAGTTCTCTGTGTGTGCCAAAGGATCTCCTTATCTTATGGCACAGCAAACAGACTCTGTCGCTTTCTTGATCTGTATATGTCTGATCCCATGTGTGCAGCTTTTATTTGGAAACTGAACAGTTCTAATTGCTGTGACAACGAAACACCACAAATATAACACTTCAACCAGCTTTCAAACAGCTTTTTTTTTTTTTATTAAAAAGCAATAATGCTAAAACCCCCTAATGTCCCTGAACTTCTCTATCAATCAGAAAACAAGATGCCCCCATCTAGAAAAACCCAGATGACATTTTAAATGACCAGCAGTTTAGCATTTTTGATTCATATACTATTTTATATGTTATAATTCATGACTACTGAATTAATTTCAGTATGAAATCAATTGTATCTACTAAAACAATACAAGGGCATCAAAAACATATCTGTTTCAAAATACACCATTTTGGGACAGCTCCTGTATTCCATTTAAGGATTATAAGATATATATAAATGCAGTTGGGTTTCTGGTCTTCCAAGTGATTATTTTGCATGACTTGTTGTACCTGAACTGATTTATCACAGGTACACTTACCTGCAGCTTTTCAAAGAAGCTTTTGGACTACTAAATCCTATTTTTCTAGAACTCCAAGGGAGTAGAGTTTCGTAGGTGTTCTTTAATTTAATTTTCCTGTTATGATACAAAGGTATCACAGAAGATGAATTGTTATATATCAGAAAATCTAGAAACAGTGACCTTTCCCTGTCACCTTGATATGAAAACTGAAGTCTGTGACTGAACACATCTCTTTAATCAGCTGAACAGAAAAAGATGAGATATGAACAAGTGGAAAATAGGAAAGACCAAAATGGATTTCAAGAAAGCAGGGATATGCACCCAGAAGGCACTGCTGCAAACACGACTGAGTGCAGAACTAATGTGGGTTGTTAGCAGATTTGCAAAACGTGTGTGCAAATCCTATTTTTGGATTAAATGACTCATGCTAGCTACACACAAGCCAACTAACTCTCTGAGTACCACAGAAATAACTTAAATGCAAACATGTGATTCAAAGAATGTTGTGTGTGGGGTTATTATTTCTTTTTTTTTTTTAAACAGGCAAATGACCTGGTAGTAGAACTGGCACAAGACATAGGCAGTTGCTTTGGGAGGCTGTTGACAGGAGGTGGTAGACATGTCCTTTGCCTATGCCCATATGTAGCTAGGTCAGGCTTGCTGCCAGCCAGCTCAGTGAGTGCCACAGCAATTCAGAATTTAAACTGCCATCATCTTCCCCCACCAGAAACGAAAGTATGGGGCCACATTGCCCAAATAACATTAGTCAGGAGAAGACAACTCTCTCCAACCAGGTAGGTTCAGTGCCCTCTCTCTCAGGAACTAGCCTTCTGCTCTTCACATAAGGAGCTGCTCCCTATGTCAACCCTTTTCTCTTTCTATGTTGAACTAGAAATTACGTGAGAGGTGAGAGAAGTTGCAACTGGATGTTAAGTGTCTTCCTCAAGGTTCCTCTCCAGTAGACCCCAAAACTTATATAACTGGCTAGATATTAGAAGTTAAGGTGCTTACAATAGAGCTATAATTACTTTCTGATACAAATGCCTCAATTTTTCTCTTGGGCATAATAATAATTCATCACATATCAAATGCTTTGATCTACATTTACAAACATATCTCCCTCTGTCATTATCCTGCTATAGAGAAAGAAATTGGAGGGAAGACAAACAAGTATGTATTGTGATGATCAGCATGTGCTTCTGTAGCTAAACTGATGGCGCATAAGGTAGAAACCATCAGCTTCACTTCTCAGAAGGATAGATTTATTGAAATTTGGCTCTATTTTCTTAGGCACATAACTGGCCCAGTCTTAAGCTCTTTATTTCAGATACAGCTGACTAACAGGATTGACTTAGCTTTGTGCTAACAGTCCAACATAAACCAACAGGAACTCTATCAGAATTAACTTTAAGATTTCCAGGCAACAAGAAATTGCAGTTTCCTTACTGCAAGAGATGTTGGACTTAGTTGCATTCAGAAGTTATCACAAGTCCTCAGCCTCTCAATTTCTTAAACCTACCCCTAATTCAAATTTTATTCATATCACAGTGAATAATTCTTACCCCACAACTAATAGAGCCCTGCAGGGTTACAGAGAAGGAGTTACTGAAGTGGTGCAGAGTTCAAAGAAGGCAAGGCAAGTGTGAGAACTGGTGCAGATAAGGGCAAGTGGCTTTTCCTTAGTTATAGTGGGGGATAGATGACTGTTGGGCTCTAACCATCACAACGTAATGGAGTGCTCCTGGAGTGTTTGGCAGGGTCCTGGTATGGAGCTGTGGCTAGGGTTAGGACTTCTAGGAGTAGCTTTTGAGAGGGTACAGCAGAGAATGCTAAGTACAGCAGCGCTAAATACCTTTACTGTTTAGTTATAGGTCCTGTAGATATCCATGGGCTATGAAGTATAACAAGGGTTGAAGTTGGTGTTAGGGGTTAGGACTGTAGCATCTAGAAACTATGTTTAGTGTTAAACATCAGATAAACAATAAGATTAGGGAGGAAGCCATTGCTGGCAGATATTGCCTTATACTTTGCTGTAAGAGAGGATCATGTTCTCTAATATGGTATTAGGAACAAAGATAAGGATGAGGTACAGGCTAAAGAAACTAGCATTTACAAAACCTGTTCCAAAACATCTATGAGCCAGGCTCCTAATGTTACCAACTCTCTTAATTGTGTGTGCTTTATGGTAGCTCATCATTCTGTCTCCAGTCATAATCCTGACTTGAACCCTGCTCTTTTCATCATAACTCACCCCTTCTGAGGACTGTATTGGATCACCACATACAGAACTCACTACACTTCCAGAAGCCACAACAGCACAGTATTTTTTTCTGTGAATTAGCATTGAACCATTAAATAGTATCCTTAGTTAACCATTTGCCAGGATACATTGGACGTTTCCAACAAAAATAAATATTGCTTCTTGCCAATACTACCACCTCCACATCCCTAATCATGTTTTTAGGATGAAAGGGAAGTGGTTTGTTTGTTCCTTCGAAAGGATTCAGAGACTATTTTAATAAAAGTACAGGTGAGGTGTTGGCAAAATTTTAGTAATTAGTCTGCCTATCTGATATCTCCTGCTGTAGTTGTTCACTTTCCAGCACAGTTGTAGAGTCTTTTCTAGCAGAGATCACAGGGTGCTATATTTTACAGAGAATGGTACAATTCTGAATTACTATTGTGATTTGTGATAAAACACACCATAAGCATCGAAGATTTATATAAGTGAACTGTACCATTCCAATTCACTGTTGGCTTTGTGGATTTAGGTAAAAGTTTAAAGTTCCATCAGCTTGGCCAGCAAGATGCTTTATCCTCTAGCTATTGCTTTGTCATTGAATCTTGACTGTATAATCAATCAAGCCTCTCGTTTATTAAAGCATTTTCTAGCTTGTGATAGAATGTGAGAATAACACAGCAAACAAGAGAAATACATAGATGCTGCCATTACATTTTCAGGCTAAAGTTATTAGAAGATGGAAGCATGAATTACTGGAAAATACATTTTTTGGATAAAACAATCAGGCAGAAAAAAAGGAAAAATATTAGACAGAGTTTCATACGTTTCCTATACAGAAGTTAAAATTTTCAGATAGAGTTTTCTCTGCCCAAACCATGGTTAGTAATTTTGTGTTTTGCAAAATATTATAACCAGCAGAATTCACGAGCAGAACTTAGCATTGGTTCTCAAAAGCCTACTCTGTTTAAGAGAAACCACCCATATACATTTGCTAACTGCTAACTGGAATTTGAAGTTCCCTAAGTAATACTGAGACACAGTACTGTATACACATCTTTTTAAAGCATTTTTACTTTTCTGAAACCTAAAAAATCAACATGGAAAGATTCAAAGCACTTAGAGATATATGAACATTTGTGAGAAAACACCTGCAAGAGAGTTCTGTGTATTTATTATTACCAATGTGGCCTGCAATCAGAGCATCAGTCAAGGACTCATTCTGTCACAACATTTACAGTCAAAAAGATAATGCTTACTTATAGCTAACAGCTAGAGAGATAGCGCTGGCATATATAAATGACTTACATGAGAATTGAGTGTAGTAGCTTAATTTTTTTTTACTCTGCACACATCAAAGGATTGTAATAGATCAGCAGTTTAAATGGGGTTCAACATGTATGCTAAAAATACCAACTAGGTGCTGCAAAACAAAACAGCAATTTTGTTCATTGTCTTGCCCCTGCTAGTCCTTGACTCAGCTGTGTAATACATTCACATCAGTTTAGCCTATTTTAACAAAATCTTTGCATTTAGTTCCCTAGTTTCAGAATATTCTGAAAAGAAAAAAAACCCCCTTCCCTCAAATGTCTCTTTTTAGTTCTTTATAGGGAACACCTGATCACTTCCCAGTGGGATCCGATAACAGCCTGTGCAGTTATCAGGCTCTCAGCTTCCTCACCTTTAGAGGACTTCTCCTGTAACAAATATAGAACAGTCTCATTTAAAGAAACAAGACTAATTTATTTTTAGTCGTAGAAACAGTATTTAAGGACATGCTGAATCATATTATTCCAACATGATTCACAATAGCACCACACCGTACAGTTACACACCCACAACTTGGGAATTTTGAAAAAAAAAAGGGAAAAATTAGTATTTTCTATGTAGTCCCTCTCACCCCCACAGGGTTTGAAGTACCATTGCTTGTTCTTCCCCCACCTCTCCACTTACAACACCGCAGCTGCAGCAGCTGAAAATTCCAGGTGACTGCAGCAATGACCAGAGGAAAGTGGAAATTATTTGTTATTGACAGCTAGCAAACTGGAAACCAGACTAGAGTAAAATCTGTGGGTTGAGAGAAAAGATGCATTATAACATATTTCTGGGCAGCTAAATAATGGTCTGAAGGCAACAGTTGCATTGCACGCTTGTTGTGGTCACCGACTTCTCAATATTTAAACTGTGGTTTACATTTAGAATAGCTACAGGAATATATTCTACCTTTCATTGTAATGACAAACATCAGTTATAAGAGAAGCATCGAGGGGTGGGTGGGGTCTGGTGTGTGTCAGTAACTGTCCTCTGATAGCCCTGAAAGGGTTTTATGCTCAAGAATTTATGAATTTGACCTCAGCAAGACAGAGCACGTATTCTTCATCCTATATGACTGAAAGCAGGAGGACATTCAGAAAGACAAAGTACTACCACAGTAATACTGCAGCCCTTGTGCTAGGCTGCCGGCAGAACTGCAGTTGTCAGCAGAACCAACAGTGAAACTGAACAGAAACGTTAAAAAGGGTGCATAAGAAAGCTTTAAAAAGCTAACATCTGGACACAGTTACTGGAAAAAATTCACCGCTGTGACTGACATCTGGACGGACGACCTGCCAAAAGCTACCTATTAAGCAGCAAGACTTAGTGATTTTGTTGCTCGACTGGACATCGAGGGATGTCAAATAATCACACAGTCCCATTTGTCAGCTGGAGGAAGATCGCGGCACTGGCTCTGCGTGTGGCAGGCAGCGCCTCGCGCACCCGGCTGCGAGGGGCTCGCCGAAGGTCACAGCCCCGCTCTCTGCTTGGTGCTATGTGAGAGCACATGCCAGCCTTCTTCCTGCTGCTGCCGGGGGAGGCTGGGGGTAACAGCGGTGGCCAGGGCTGGAGGTGGCCCCAGCGGGCAGCAGCAGGATGCCCGATGTCCCAGGGTACTCCTCGTCTCAGTTTTGTACTTTCCCCTCGCCTTATTTTCCCTCCCATGGCAACAGCAGTGCAACTCCAGCCCTAGCTCCTGGCCTTGTGACGAAGCGAAATTCAATAAGCCTGAAGCTCACTCTGGGAAGATTGCAAAGGGCTCAGAGGTGACCATAATGGCTGTAATAGAGAGCTACAGGAGAAAAATAAAGCAGGTTCCATCATTCAAGACATTACTTTGTGTACAGTGGTATGGTGGTTTGTGTCACAGTTTGATGCCACCTGTCCTGTTTGTGCACACAGATTTTGGGATATTCACATAACTCACTAGTCATGCAAAAGTAGAGGCTGGTTTCAAAATAACCCTTTGAAAATATAGTTTAATGTATTTTTTACTATCTTTCTGTACTATTGCCTCAAGCCTGTCAGTGTTTAAGAGGCATTTGGGCAATGCCCTTAACAACATGCTTTAACTTTTGGTCAGCCCAGAATTGGTCAGGCAGTTGGGCTAGATGATCGTTGTAGGTCTCTTCCAACTGAAATAGTCTATTCTGTCTATTAAAGTTTTTAAAAGGCAGTGGTACTAATTCTTTGAAGTTGGCATGACTTTTGCATATACGCTAGAAGCAAGATGATAGGCTCAGCCATTTTCAGAGAAGACATAAGCACATATTTACATAGTTCTACAGTAAACTTGATTAATACTGCAGATTTCCATATGAAAAATCTGTTTATTTTACTTTGGTTACCAAACAAAGCAAGAAGCCTCTGCTGCACATGAAATAATTACATCAACAAAACAAGAGTTCTCTATCTGAATTTTGTTTTGAATGGTGAATGGAAGAGGAGTTGGTTATATGATGGTGATCATATTGGCTTGGAGAGACCAATTCAGCCCACATCCTGATGAGTGTACAAGTGGCTAAAATTTATGTTTGGAGGAAAGTTATATAACTGTGGGAAAGGTAATGCATATTGTGGTACATGACAGATTTATTACCTTAAATTCGCCTGCATTCCCCAATTTTGAAAGTTAAAGGTCTAGCAATGCTTTTATGAACATAGCACTAAATGATCCATAAAGAAATTGCACTTATATCAGAATGTACGGTCCTCCATGCACATAGCTGAAAGTCAAAGCTGTACAGCAAACAGGAGGGATGTTTCCCGCTGTGGTGAGAGGCAGGCATTTATTACATTGCTATCGAGTCCCATTAATTCTGGGAAGCAGTTTGCCATCCTTAGCATCTGCACAGCAAACATGTTACCAAGAAATGAGGTGATGGAGGAACAGCAGAAACTGTTAACATTGAAATATGCCCAAAACAAGAGGCAAGCAACAGAGGGGTGTGACACACTCCATGGTTTGAATGAACATCAGTTCAGAATTTGTAGGTCTTTTTATGGAAAATGTCTCAAAGTACTTCAAGGCTTAGAATAGTCCTGCAGATACCCTGCTTCTCTTCTGCTCAAAAAAATTAAAACAATGTTCTCCTCCGGCATAATTAATTTTTACTTATGTGAATTAGTTTCCTTGCATTCATAGCTCATCTTGGGACTGATCTGCTGTTCCTCTCTTTTTTGGATGCTTTTTGTGGGCCTGCAATAACTTTTTTCCTCCCTCTGTAGCCCAAAGGTTCCCCGTTCCCTGAAAAGCCATTTTCTGTAGGGCTGTGCTTTCCAGCCCTGTCTGCCACAGCTTGACGATTCCTGGCACTCACTTTCTTAATTTTTCTACTCTTGGCTTTGAGAGCTCTGTAAAAAAGCCCAGCTCTGAGCAGGGCTTGAGACTCCCTTGTAAATAATTTGTTCAACTGTTTAATCCCTTCCTTCTCCAAGGATTTTTTGTTAGGTAAGAGAAAACCTAGGCTCTAAGATGAGAAATGGCCATGATTTTCTTGACTTTTCTTGTCCCACAGTCTTCCTTTCTATGATTTACTGCTTGAAGTCTCCTTCAAACAATCTTCCTCCCTCACTTCCAGAATGGTGTATATGATATTTTTTTCCCAAAAGGACTCCTCACAACTCCCATTTTTTCCTAGCCTTAAATGCTTAGTATTCATTACAAGGGTCTTGACCAACTTTCCTTGATGCCAACAGGAATTTTTGGCACCTCAAATAGAAGTAAAATCTTAAAATATATCCTCTATATTCTAGTATATTCTTCAGAGAAATATGATAATTAGGTCACCTTACCTACC
>NW_008825614.1:6229684-6233380 GCF_000699105.1 Pygoscelis adeliae
TTTGGTCATTAACTTCTTATTTAAACACCTAAAATGTGGCCTGAATTGCAAAGTATTTATCATCCAGGTAGTTTCATTGCACATAAAATAAAAAACACATGAAGCAAGAGCATGAAAACAGCAAGGGCAGGTTTTGAACCTGTTTAACTGCTACTAAACACAACAGTAAAAAAAAACCAACAAAATTGAAGAAGGTAGAGGAGCACAGATGTCAAAATTTTGTCTCCATTATTCAGTTGGCAAAGGAGTTTTATCTGGTATAACCAAAAGTAGACAATTTTGAGGATGGCAAAGATGTGCTGTAGTCATAGTGAGTTAAAATGAATGTGTAGTTATGCATCCAGTAGGGATTTAAAAAAAGAACAAACTAATATGCTTTACAGATATTTCAGAAGATAAAACCATTAAAGGGGAAAAGTTCAATTCAGCCTCTGAGCTGGTGTGACAGGGGTGGTGATGTATGCTCACCATGAATAAAAATAGAAAACTTATAAGTACATAAATGAATCAAGAGCTTCTTAAAACACATGCCCTACAGCACTCGCTTCCAGCAATTTTGACACATTTGTCCATCGGTATGTGAATCAAAGAGATTAGCTTGAAATTATTTGCCTTAGCGAGAAGGAAAACACAAAACAAGAGAGAAAAAGATTTGCTTTGCAACGACTTCCATTTCTTGCTATCAGAACACTGAATAAACTGTTTTACGTACAAGTTGCCAGGCTGAACAATATTGTTCCCATGTTGAACTTTCTCCAATTATCTGTCATGTTTGACTGCATGCAAATAATAATGCTCTCATGACGAGAAAGAGGAGAAAAAAAAAAAAACAACTAGCATTTTGTATGCCAGGAATAAAAATCTTCAATGCTTGAGAAGAAACATGATCAATCGCTGCTAAAGAAACTTCTTCCTTTAACGAAAGTGTTACCAGAATACTATTTAGGTTTTTAAGGCAGCAAACAGATAGGATCATTTCATAAGTCACGTAACTCCTGGTTGCTGACATTGATAAATTAACATGATCTTTCTCGCTATATCTTATTGACCTCATATCTCATATCAGTAGATATAATAAAACTAATAGAGATTATTCTTCTCATGCCTCCCAAATAGCAGATGTTTTGAATGCAACAAAAACTAACAACTCTCATAATACATTACAAAAAACAAAACAAAATGCACCTCCCTAATAATATTGTAAAAAAATTACTTCCTTAAAAATAAAAATAGATTTAAGATACAGAAATTCACTATAACAACATTAATAGTATTACAGCATTTAGAGTTTCCTGCATTACTAATCTTTCTGGCTCAGTTCAGCTGTGCTTCCATCACACTTCACATGCTCCATTTGGACTTTTCACAGGGCATGAAGCATGGGACCTCTCATCTGTAGTTCATAGATAATATAAAGAAATTGAAGGCAAAGAGCGAGACACAGATGGACAGTCACTGCAAATCTATAACAATGATACAGCATTGGCTTTGTGAACTGTAAAATCCTTTCTAAAAACCCCACAAACTAATGTATCATACTTTTATGCATAAAAATATACATACATATACATACACATGAAATATGTTATTCTCTGATATTTTATTCATTTATTACACTGCAATAAGTTGTCAAACATATCATGTCTCATATCAGGCAAAACATCCCACAGTCTAATAAAAACAATGGCAAAGACATTTAGTCACAGAACTGACGTGTTTGTCATCTGTGCTTGCCAACAGCAAATCCCACTCCAGCTAAAGGCAGACAAACAGCCTTCTCTTCCACTGTGCCCTGGCAGCTGCCAAAAATCAAAATGGGACAGATCGTACGTAGAAAAAAAATTTTGGGGAGTTCAAGACAAATTTGAGGCATATGGTCACTGTACTACATATAGTTATCTATCATTCATTGTTTGACAGGAAAATATTATTCTTCTATCTTTTATGTTATAGTTTTCCCCTACCAATGCCTCTTATTGAAATTTAGGGTCAAATGTGACCATTGCTCGCTGCAGGATGAAGATTATTTTAATGATTAGGCCCTAATCCAGCTCCAATTAAAGTGAGTGAAAAGACTCTAATAGCTACATTGAACCAGGCACAGTGCCAGCACTTCCAGACTTTGCAAAAGCCCTAAACAAAGGTGCTCATTGTACAGCGAATCCTACATCACTAATCCAGCTATCTACGTCCAGTAAAGTGGTAGCCAGATTTTTGGAAACTGACGTAACCTTTCTGTCAGGCACTGACTGGCAAAAACAATGGCCAGGTTCACTGGAAAACTACTGAAAACAATATGAAAGAAAACATAAAACCACATTTCAGCCCCTCATGAATATGAATTATATTATCTGGGTTCTTGGTAAGAAGTGCTTGTGAATCTCCATTTGCAAGCAGTGTGTTAAGCTGATTTACAGAAGCAGAACATTACTAGGGAGCAGAGATGAAAGGGAAACTCAGTAAGACTAACAACTCGGAAAACCAAACAACCCAAAATGTGCAAGACCATGACACCTCAGAATACAATGAGCCAGAGCAAAAGTAACCAGCCATCAGCCATCCTCAGCGGTACCTTACATGCTTACTAGTCTAGTGGATGAAACCAACTCATGAGCAGAAGGATCTGTTGTCCCAAGGGCAGGGGGTAGGAGGGATCCAGGTTTGGGAATGCTGCTGTCCACCCCACCCCCAGTGGTCAGCATTCACTAGAAAGTGGAAGTGCCAGTGAAGTTGCTGCTCTGGGCTGCTGATCTTGATGGACATGATGTCTGCTACCACTTTTTCTTGTGAATCTGGTTTGCCATTAGCCATTCCCATTAATCTGCTCTCTGGAGACCATTTCTACCCAAAGCTCTGACCAGAGCTGGTAAGTCAGATGACAGCAAACCCCTGCAGCATCCCAGTTCTTTTATACGGCGTGAGCAGGACTCAGACTCCCTCCCACAAAAAAAAAGATACTGAGTGAATCCTCGCTCCCTTCCTTAACCCTCCCCCTAAAAAAACAGATTGTCTCTTATAACTCCTTTTGTCAAGGATTCTTCACCTAAAACTGCAGCTATAAATACCTGCTTTATACGATTCCTTCACACTGAAGCACAGAATCCAGCCAGGTTGTCCAGGATTTCTCAAACCTAATGAAGACGACCGTTTTTTTTTCAACTTTACAACCAGAAGTTCTTGAAAGAGAATTAAAATATATTTCAAAATACATATTTAAATAAAATTTCTCTGGGTCTGGCCCCTTGTAATCACCTTACCTATTCTGGAACTTGTATGAAAGGAGTGTTCGTACCATTGTGGGCAGCTGTGTTTCTAGCATTTTCAGGGAGATGCTACTTTCCTTCCTTACGCCACTATGTTTTATTCTCATTTCCACCAAATCACTTAATAGGTGTGCTTGTTACAGTCTTCCTGTCAAATTAGATTAATGTTAAGTGGTTGTCACCTGCAGATGTTAGCAAGGATTTGGGGAAAGGGTGTGAGAAAATAGTCTAGTACTAATACAAGGATGTGAGAGAGGGCAAGACAAAGTAAGTCACTGTACTGGGTTTGCGTGGCAAGGTTTTGGTAGTGGAGAGGCTACAGGGGGTCTTCTGTGAGAAGATGCCAGGAGCTTCCTCTGTGTCCGATAGAGCCAATGCCAGCTGGCTGCAAGAGGGACCCGCTGGCGGCCCAGCCGCAGGCAACTAGGGAACG
>NW_008825614.1:6233842-6262241 GCF_000699105.1 Pygoscelis adeliae
GAGGAGGAAGGAGTGGCAGAGACAACGTGTGATGAACTGACCGCAATCCCCATTCCCCCTCCCCCTGTGCTGCTCAGGGGGAAAATCAGGAGTAAAGTTAAGCCTGGGAAGAAGGGAGGGGCGGGGGGAAGGTGTTTTAAGATTTGGTTTTATTTTCTCACTACCCTGATTTGATTGGCAATAAATTAAATTAACTTTTTCCAAGTCAAGTCTGTTTTGCCCGTGACAGTAATTGGTGAGTGATCACTCCCTGTCCTTTTTCTCGACCCACGAGCCTTTTGTTATATTCTCTCTCCCCTGTCCAGCTGAGGAGGGGAGTGATAGAGCAGCTTGGTGGGCACCTGGCATCCAGCCAGGGTCAACGCATCACAGTCACTGGCAAGTATATTTTTAAAGCTATACGCTTGAAGTCCCAGAATCACTCAGAGGAGGTGTATGTGACACCACCAGCACAAAGCAAAGGTGATGATCTCTGTCCTGGTAGACATTGGTTTCACCCTGTTGTGGAATGGCTGTGTTGTGGTTGTGGGACCAAATGTTCTGCTGGGGTAACATGGATAAATTTCAGAGAAGTCAATGAAGCTGTGTCAGTTTAAACTATCAGAGAATCTGATAATCAGAGAACTTTAAATTTTAATATATTGAAATGTCATTTATCTTCGAATGTATGCTACAACAGGAAAATACTAAGCATGTTACCAAGAAATATTATCAACTAATTCATGCTTGCCCCTTTTAACTGCAATGATCCAAGAGGCTCAAGAACAAAGACATTACAGCTTCATAAATACAAAAGCAATAGAAAAAAAGGAAAAAATAATTATTTCTGTACAAAATTGACATGATGTAAAAGGTCTCTGCTAGCAGTCCCTTCCTATGGTGCTGTCAGTGGTCTCTACTTTGTTATGCTGCAAAGGGTGGTTGGTCTTGGGGTAAATACAGTGCTCTAGGACTGAAGAAATTTGGACAGTAATTCCTGGTTTGGCATCAGGTCAAATGCTTATATGGCTCACAGAAACTAGCACTCATGTCATTTTGTCTTTTTGAAATGGTTAATTATAAGACGGAGGCTGTATCCTGTTGGGTTGGTACAGGTCAGTAGAATAGGAACCTGCTCTTGCTCAGCTAAGACCTCACTACTGTAACTTTACAATGAAACAAATAACATCATCTACATCTTTCATCTAAGTGTTTAGAGTTCTTAAATAACTGAAGGCCACAAAAAGCTCTTCTGGTTTCTAAGGGTTAATTGAGGTTATATACATGGTCATCTCTCCAGAACAGATTGTTCCCAGAGACTCTGTATTTGTTAACAGACTGAAAGGGGTCAAAAGAAACAGTTTGAGTTGTGGGTTTTGGTTTGGTTGTGGTTTTTTTTCTTTTTTCCCCTCAGAAAAAAACATTGAATTTCTTTTTGAATCTCCAGAATAAATTATTGCAGCACTTTAAGTGTAGAGAGCAGAACTTTTCATATGCTATGCCAACTGCACTACAGACGAAGTTTTAGAAGAGTAGGTGCTATATTAAGTCCACATCACAGTGTTTGTTGTGCGTTTGCCAGGTCCAATTAAGCAAAATTTATCAAGGCTGGCAACAATCAGCTTGTTTCATCTGCTTGTTGAAAGGCCTGATCCATATTTTCTGTGAGAAAATTAATGGTTGGCCTGACTTTGAATACTGATCACCACTTCAGGTAAACAGTAAAAGATAAAGAAAGCTAAAGAGACCAGGACTGTCTGCAGTTTATTATCCTATATACAAAGTATTACAGTTAATACTCTATTTTATTTTTTTTTTAGTTTTGGACAGGCAAAACATGATTAATTAACAAGCAACAAAAAGGCCTGGATATAACCATCATGCATGACATAAAATTGGCAAAATATTGTTCTTTTCTGTTAGCTGGAATCTGAGATACTCTTTATCATCTTACTGGAAATCTTTAACAAAATTGCCATAACATCAGTTATGTAGCACGTACCCGGTCTACCGGATATTTCACTAGCTTTCTATCTAGCCTTTTTATCTATTGACTGGCTTTTGTGGATGGCTGTAAGAGAATGTTATAAGAGCCCGTTGAAAGTTGTGGTGCTAGACCAGTAGAGAATAGATTGGAACAGCAGTGTCAAGAACAATCACAGAATAAGTTGCACTTAACGCTGACAATTTTAGTATATCCCTCTCTACAAAAAACATTGCATGCCGGAGTGTGGAGTAATGGAAAGATACTGTGCTACAAAAAATTTTGTGACAAGCTTTTATCATTGTAAGAAATATAAAACTTGTGCTCCATTATTCAAGCCACGTAGTCTTCCGAAAGCACTGGCAGAGCCTCTTTTTACCTATCTCCTTGCCTCTGGATTATGTTGGCTGCCACTAATACGGCTCAGTCCTTTAAATGGGAAGCTGTAGGTCATTCGTCTGACAGCCTGGAGAGGTTGGTTTCTCCTGCCATTGCTTATGCAGTGGCCATCTAGGAACACTTCACTCACCCTTCTCTGCCTTTTGGGAGAGCTCACTGATCATCTGAAAGCAGATGGAAGTTTGTTGTCTCTTCCAAAAGACAGTTTTTGTGTTCTTAAGCTGCTTGCTAGCCAGCTTGATTTCCAACATTAGTACTGTTCCAAAATAAAGATCACAGATGATGTGACATAGCTAACATTCCTGTAAGTGAATGCTGATGATACTGAGACAATTTACCAAGCTTTGTTACCTAAAAATCTAATTAAGTATTTTTTGGGGAAAAAAGGTTTGACAGCAGTGACTTAGAATATGACAACTTTGTATATCTCTCTCTAAAAACAATCTCTGGAAGAAAACAAAGCCTGATGGAGAAAAAAGTTGTACCTATTTGGTCCTTTGAACTCCAATGAAGAAGTTATTTTTTGACTACCGTTCCACAGCTCAAATAAAGACTACTAAAATTACTTGTTGAGCTACCTGAAAGAACACAGCAGAGAACAAGTCATGACAAATGAAATAGATTTCATTAATTTGGTATTTTATTCTTCTCGTGACTCAAAGAAACAGCTCAAGATCAATTTTAATACCAGGCTGTGGCCTCCCTTCTGCACAATCTATGACAGGAAATAAGAGTGTACCGTTCCCTTCCCCATTAGTCCTCCTTTCCAGTTAGAGACTTAATTTTGGAATTTCTATTGAATGGGCATATTTAAAGTAATGAATGGCCAACAACCCAAGAAAGGCCCAGGTCTATTCTTCACTCCCAAGTAAATTTGACAAGGGAGAACTATTGTCTGATTGTTCCTCAGTACTCTTGCTCCAGCAGAGTCACTGAAATCCTCACAATGAATCTTAATTCAGACTCTGATGTGACCAAATTTTAGATGCCTGGAATTAGAGGCTGCTTAACTAGACTGCTATGTATGACCCACACCCTTTGGATGCTATTTATAAAGACAAAATGGACTTGCCAGGGGCAAGATGGGACTTTCTGTCTCAGGAACATTTGTTTATTAATTTCCCATGGGTTTTCTACTCGGTCATACTAATTTCCAACGAAAGTGTTGCTATAGTTTCTCTCTTTCCTCCTTGTCTTTAACTTAATACCCTTTCTGATCTATGTAATGATTATTTTTATTTTTTTACTTTATTTTGACCTCTGAGATTACTAGCAAAAAAACAGCATTTGCTCTACAGACACCTCCATTTCCTATCCGCTGAACCTATTTAACCAGCATATAGTTTGTTCACAGTGGCAAATTGTAGAAATTGCAAGATATGCACTGGCAAATACTGAGGTAACTGCAAAAATGTCATTTTATTAATAAAGCCAATAATAACGGAGGTCATTTAGTTAGGGTGTGCTGTATCTCTGCCAAGTAAACATTTTTCTTGCTTCTTCAGATGAACTGCATATGAAACAATAAAGCATCAATTTTTAAGCAGTACAGTAGATATGAGCTGGGAATCCTCCTGCTTCCCCTTATCAGGCAGTAAATAGGGCACTCTTGGGTACTATTCTGAAAATATACATCGAAGTTATTAGGCACGTTCATTGTGGCTACCAGTGTTCATTTGTTATAAACAAAGATAATACATGCTTTGTTAGAGCATAAAATCTGTGTGAAGAATACACAGTAGCCATTACTTTCCTAGTAGTTGGAAAGAGAGAGCAAGTTATTTGTATTGTTAGTGTATCCAGAAGTTTGTTATAGTGTTCTGTGAACAGAGGAAACAAATGGCAGTATGAATGACACATTCACTATTATATACTCACCATATAATAAACTCCTCTATTCCTATTTTCCAGGACAGCTGGAGGATATCCTATCACTATTACATTGTAGCCTGTTACACAACTGAAAGAATAAAGTCCCAACATTGTATAACTTAAGTTCTTGCTCTTTCTGCTGAGCCTGGTCTGTTCTGTGTACTTTGTATTTCTTGCCATAGTCAAACACAATATTGGATGACTTTACCTACTTATCTTGAATTACATGGTTAATCTTTCTATCATATTCATCTATGAAAACATAAAAATAGTTCAATTCAGTTGTAAACATCATAAATGGAAAATGGGATTCTCACAACCTACCAGCTACAGTTGCTCAGTTACTTCTACTGTGTGATATGTATTTTTCGTAATCACATGCCTGTTAAAAACAAGGGACTCCTTTTGTGTAAATCTGATTCTGTGCTACAAAAGTCCAGTTTCAATGTTAACTTCCACAAACCACTTAGGGATGTGGTATGCTGTCTGCAGGAGCACTCCTGAGCACTCGGAGTTCAGTGTTTAAGTACTACACTGGAACTGACCTCAGGCAAAGCGGTAACAGACTCCCATGCACTCGAGAGAAAGGAAGGTGTGTTTTGTGTAATACTGATTACTTACCTAGATGCCTAAATTTGTGTATAGCTTTATATATGCAGAGTATATACATGTTATATGGCACCACACAATTTTTTTCTGGAGAATTTGCTGAGGAAACCAAACACTAATCAACAAACATCAAGAAGAACATTTCTGTGTGCATATTCTGTGACTGGTTGTTTTTTGTGTGCTGTTTTTTTCCTTAACAAAACAACAGTGATCACCTCCTTTAGCCTCTCACAACAGTTATTTAAAGACTCGCTAAGATCAAAGCAGTTGTCACGGTGTGTTCCTGGGGAAAAAAATCAAGATTTAGTCACAAGACAGACCTCTCCTGGGTTCTTGCCTTAATATGCTGAACACACTGGGTAGTTTAAAATTAGGGTTTCAGTGTTTCAATTTTGCCACCCCTAAAACATGAACAGCAAGTGTTGCGGGTAGTGAAATAGCTGAGATACCTTGACACTAATTCAAGTATTCCACAAGGCAGGGATGCTCCTAATACAGTCAGAGGGACACATCTCTGTCTACTGAACACTTGCATCAGATGTTGCATTGCCCTTCCTCAAAGCCTGAAGTTTTAAATGACTGGCTTTGAGCTTTGACTGCTGCTTATCTATATAGAAGTTGAGATGTATATTTACACAGCACTTCTTAGATATCAAGTGTTACACACTATTATTTCAGTCTTCTGTCTTTTATACTCTGCTCAAAAGAATATTGTACTGTGCCACCACAGATAATTGCTAAGTCTTTTAATTTATATCCTTAGAAGATAAACTAGGGTAGAATAGTAGAAAAAACAGGACCTGCAATTGGTGCAGGTTGAGTGTTTCAGTGTGCTTTCCAAACCCCTTAAGTTGCCAATATAGTTACAGCAGTTAATTTTACAATATCCAAATCTCTAATAAAAACATCTCATCTGCAATTTTATTGTCCTTTTAAAAAGATATTTTTGTGGGACTCAGAAACAAAGCATTTATGTTGTCAAATGGCACATTTAATGGCTAAAAGACCTAAATATATATAATGCACTAGCTTTTCATAAAAGGTCTTTTAATATATTGTTGAGATAATATTTTCCTTGCTGGCAAAAGTCAATAAATATTGAATGCTATTTATGTTTATAACTTTTGGCTGCCCTACTAAAACAAATTTTTGAAAGCAAATTTGTGGTCAAGAGATAGTTTTTAAGCTAACTTTTTTTTTTTTACTCTTCACAGCCATTTTGAATTTGAAATCTTTTAAATACAACAGAGCTACCTGTTCTACTAGTGTTTACAATGGACAAGACATTGTGTAAAACTAGGACTTTAAGTAGCTAAAATAACAATGAATCAGATTAAAAATTGTCATTCTGCAGAATCACTTATTTAGTCTCTTTCTGACCTTGGCTTTTTTGGTTCTTCCTGTTTTCATCACCTTTCTTCCTACTGGATTATTTTTTTTCTTTACTTATTTAGCACCTTCTTTTCCCTTCCTCTCCCAAAATACATACTGAAATTAGTTTATTTAGCCTTTTTAAAAAAATAAGTACCACCTCAATTAATAAAGTTCCGGATTCTTTCACTCTGTCTTACTCTACAACGAACCTTATTCTAGATCCGTATTCTAGAATAAGACACTTTGTGTTTTCCAGACACTATTTGTTGAGGGCAGCTGAGGACAACAGAACCGGAAAAAAATTTAAACAAAAACAAACCTAGAGTTTTATTGCATATTTTTATCTTCTATTAAAGTAAATAATGCCCTAAATTGGGTTTGGGTTTTTTATATATCTTCCCAAAATATCAGGACAGAGGGTTTTTTTCATCTTTGTCTTTTATTGTGAAACTGTATGTTCCAGGCAATCTAAGAAATAAACACATTGGTGATCTACACACTCCAGATGTCAGCGTTTACAGTAGGAAATAAAGTAGTGACACAAATTTGATGACGTTAGTGCATGAAGGCCATAGAAGGATGCAAAAATTAACATCTTTTAGGCTTATCATTACAGTGAACTTAAAAAATAAGCTGGAGAGAGAGGAGTGAGTCTTGATAATGACTGTAGCCTCAGCTAAATAAAATCCAGGTCTGAAATGCAAGGAGTTCACTAGCCAAAGATACGATTATTACTGAGTTAATGAGTAGGTATGATTGCACAGAAACATGCTCTTCTTCCCCTCGTTTCTTCAGTGAAAATTGGCTATTAGAAATCTTTTGCCCTTTCAGTGATTGACGCTTCTGCAATGTTTAATCTGCTTAATATCTGTCCCTATTCTTCCTGACCCTTGTAATGAATTCAGTCCTAAAGGTTCTCCAACTGAAATGAGGACCTATGCTTTGCAAAGCACCACATGCATCCCAAGGGGCTTACAATCTAAACAGAAGACAAAAGGTTAAAAGAAAGAGGCTATTTCATCCTCATTCAACAGACAGAGAGCTGTGGCCCAAAGTATGTGGGTCATTTTCCTCAAGTCTCTGGTGAAGTAGTTATTAAATCACATCTCATACATCTCACTTCAAGAACTCTTAATCATAGTATTTCCTTATTGAAGATTCCTACTAAACAAGGAATAAATAGTTTTATAAGAAAATTGCGTGTATTAGTCAAAGAAATCTAACTGCCAGCAACTATACTGTAGTGGGAAACAGCAGTATTTGCTGAGGACAAATCTGCTGTGGTTCCTCAACTGAGGATGAGACAGCACCTGGGAGAGGAAGGCTCCTTGGCACAGGAAGAAATGGAACAGGAATGAGGGCGGCCTCTCCAGAACATGACTCAGACAAATTAATCTCAGTCATGGCTTTGCCACTGGGCTTTCCTGAAGGCTATATAAACCCCTTGCAGACACCATTCTTCTGTCCCTAATATTAGGAATGTACTTGCTAAAAAATCTCAACATTGGGCCAAAACAATGTCTGCTACTGGGCAGACTAACAGTTTGGCAGGAGTCACAAGCTAAGGTAGCAGCAGTACAGAGAACTCTGAGGACTGAGAAGAAAAAGTACACATACAAATACATCTGCTTTGATTTGCTAATGATGGCTCTCAGCCAGACTACCGGTAGTCACTGAAAAGTGACAGTATTTATAAAGCAAATCACAAAGACACAGCTATTTGGAGTGACAATAATTACATAATGGGAAATTATTTACTTTTATGCATTTAAACTGAAACAACTTAAATAGGCCTCAGATTTGATGCTGTCATCAGAAACACAGCTCAGAGCAATAAAAGACAAAATGTAAAAAAACCCAACGCATGAGGTAGGAAAACCAGAGAAGAGAGAGAGCAAACTTAAACAAAACTCTTATATTTACACTTGATAAACTCTCCCCAAATATCTACGTAGAATGACAGTATTTGTAAGATGCTCTGTAGATCCAGTATGCAAGTTTTATATAGCATGATTGGGTTGATTAATTTTATACGTTGTGATCGTGTGGATTAAATGAGATTTTTTTTGTATTTTTCAAAACATAAATAATTTCTATAATAATGCTTTGTGCAGCATTAAATACTGCATCAATGTGTTTTAGCTAACCTTAATCTTCATATAAAGAATGAAACAATTTTTTGTACTGAACAATTTGCTGGTTGCTCCCCTCTAACTTCTGCCCTTCTGCCCTGAGATTCCACGGACCCGAATTTGTGATCTCATTATGTATTATATGGGAGGTGTGGTGTGGAAAAAAAGGAAAATTGTTGGTTGTTGGGACAAGATTTATCTGTATCGCTTGGAACAAACTAAATATTAATGTATTTTAAATAGTAACTCATGTTTAGGGATTACAGAAAGGTACTAATTTCTAATTTAATATTAATACATGACTTTTTTGCGAACTACGTAAACACCAAACTTGTGGAGCAGAACACAACAAAAAGAAATCAGCAAGTAATTTAGGGAATGTTTGGAAATCCAGATCTTCCATTTATTGTCCTGTCCATGAAGCCCACTTTGAAGTACAAACCTGTGTGCTCAACGTACATTAATTCACTGACATAAAAATAATGGGACACTAATTTCATATGCCTTTGCAGAAATTTCAGTACATTTTGTGCCAAATTTGGAAGTCAGTGGGATTTTATATGAGTACTTGAGAGCAGACTATGTTTGTCATCAATCAAATTCGAGGATTGACAGGATGCAGTGTTCTGCAGAGAAGTCCTGTAGACACGTAAGTTCCCCACCACACAAATATAGTATTTATGGGACAACATGTGATTTAAAATCAAGATTTAAATCATTCTCCATGAGTACCTTTCAGAAGAGATTGAATTGATAGGTATTACCATAACCTTGACAGTCAGCTATTCTGAAAAGGAATGAGTTGTGTCATTGCTGAAATTTATGGAGTTCTTTTTTTGATTTCATTGGCTGCCGTAGGGCTGAAGCTTCTCCCATCTATGAGAAGCTTTAGGTCTCCAAAGTTGAACCAGACATACCAAATGATAAACAAACCAAGGTGAAACACCACATATACCAATTGCTAGCAAAGTTTTATTATCCACTTTTGGTAATTACTGTGGATTTATACCTAAGTAAATTGATAAAGAAAATATTGCCCTTTTGTTAAAAAACAGAAAAGTGAGGAGCTTTTTTTTTTCTGAGACATAAGCTCCCATTTCCTAATATAATACAGTAGACTTAAATTTGTGTATTAGACATAAGACTAAATTTTGGTCTCTCTCATGCCGACAAGGACATTGTAATTAATCTGATCTGCTGTTTTGTTAACCGATGCATAATCTGTCCTCTCACCCTTGCAACTCAACCTGAAGTCAACAACAGCTATTGCTGTTTAAACTTTGATATCTAAAAATTCGGTTAGAAACTTTTGTTCGATATAAACCGTATTTCCTTATTTTTTACTATTTTTCATATAGAATGACAAGCCTACGTGAATTATGATAAATAATGAGTCTGTTGAGCAGAAATGCCAGCTGGATGAGAATGGTTTTGGAGGCAGAATTTGTGGTTACTTTGATTGTGAGAGTATTCAGCATTGTAAAATAAGTCTGAGGGTCTTAGGAAACACAAACAAAATACTGTCTTTTAAAAATTCCTAAACTATACTGACAAGGGAATAGCATATTTTAGTACACGTATTCATTATGCATGTAACTATTGCCAAGCACTTTCTAAAAAATTTGAGACAAACTATTCAGCAAACCAGCTTTTTTTGCCAGCCACCTTCAAAAAAGAATCATATTACCTAATTTTAGTCATCAATTTCACTGGCGCTTTACTGCTCTATCAAGTACTTATACCCAGAATAATTCTGTACAGAATGGCATAGCAGAACTGTTCAGGATACATATAATATGTCTGCCCACACATCTGTGTTTGCAAATTAGCTTGCCAGCACTCTTCAATCCCAAATCAGCCCCAGTTACACCTATTACAAAACCCATAACATTTGTTTCACAGTTCCTGATATAGTGCTGTCTTGTAGCTGTCTATCCAAAGACAATTTTCAATATATATATAGTATTTTCATCCGTGAAGTATTACTAGCAACCCTACAGACAGTAGCTGTGAGGCAAAATACATAATGTTCCACATCTCATCTTATCCATCAGCTTACATTAATTTTCTTTGTATATCAGAAAGTTATCACTGTAAATCTAGTTCCAGGAAAATATTCATCCTTATATTATCTCTGTTAGAAAATGTAAAGTATTTCTGTACAAAGTTGCTGAGGTAACAAGGAAAAACAGAATAGCTTTTCATTCCTCAATGTTTTATTGAGTTTGTCTATGAAAGAGCAATCAGATACATCTTTGTCATCTACGTTAAAGATTCAAAAATATGAAAAAATAGCTTGTAATAGGAAATATTAGAATGTATGTTACCCTTAACACCTTGTTAAACAGATATTCAACTTTCTGACAAAAACATGCCTGGCAACAGCCAATTTTTGAGATGGTTTTAAGAACAGAAGCTTGGATCCTATGGATGATGAATGTCTGTCCAAATGCAAATGACGTCTGAGGACTTTCTGGGTTAGATGTGTTATTATTCTTCCTGCTTGGGGAAATCAGCCAGCAGTGCATTCCTGTACTGTCTGTTTTAGAAGTCCCGTGCACTTCTGTCTGGTGATATAAAGGAACAGACAGACCATTCCTGATGTAAAACTGAGTGAATAATATGATTAACTATAAATTTTAGGATAATGTCGCATTAATTAGGGGAGTGAAAGAGAGAATACAGTACAGCAATTACATCTAGTACAGTGTAATGCATTATGGGATGAGGGTTGATGGTACAAGAGAATCAATGCATACAAACATCCAGCCATATTTCCTTGAAAAACTGAGAGATTCTCATATTAAATAAATATGAGACTCCATAAAGAAATTAGAGAAGACAATAAATTTACTAGGATACAATCTGACTGGATCAAAAAGACACAGGGAAGAGAACTAAAATACTTCTAAGATGTCTGAGTTCGACATAAATGTGATTTACATCGGAAGAAAATGGAGATAGCTTCTCTCAAGCAGAAATGATCCTTCTGATCATATGAATTATGATCATCTAGGCAGGGACATAAGGGAAACAGAGTACGTTTCTCAACAAGTGTGTTCTTGATGACTAATCACAACAAACAAGACTTCAAACAGGTAAATATATCACAACACTATAACACATCTGGGGATCGCTCGACAAAGACTGGAGTAAAGGCAAGCTTTTCAAGAAAACCAAATGTGAGTGAACAATTTCTGGGTCATAACTATCATTTGAACTCAAAAGGGATAACTCATATAACTAATTTTGTTTTTCAGTTAACTTTATTTTGGATTTCCTCTGTATTTATGTCTCAAAGTGAAATTGCGTTTTGAACTATCCTGGTGAGCAAAGATCTGCAAACTAAACCTACTGTGATTCACAACACAGAGATGCTGTAAAAGGAGCTGGGTAGAGAAAAACGACTAAGATTAGGGCTCTGCTTCAACCTTCTGTTCAGTGTTCAGAACAGCATGATGCCAGCTGCCTTATGAATAGCGGACACTCATTCACCACTTCGACAGCAGTTCTGGATGAAATACTCTGGATAGGAACCCCTGGGAATCGACAAATTAAAAAGTTGATGAAAGACATTCATAAATTCTAGATGGCCTTAAGGACAGGAAATCAATTATTCTTGTTATTATTTGATACGTGACTGTCCATAATAAGTGAATATACAACATTTTGAAGGCTGTAATTCAAAAGGTTTGGTGACTGGCTGAAATTCAATAACAAAGGATTGACTTCTGGGGTATCATCTGTTGGAATGATTAAATTTCTTCCTTCCCAATGTTGATCCCAAGATAGGCATGGGTACCAACTTTTCAGCCTTTAGTTTAAAATCATGATTTAGTTATACAAGTCCTGTTAAAGACGAAAACTCCTGTCTCCCAGATAACTACAACAAAAAAAAATTGAGATGACATTCTGGAGATTTCTGAGGATTTCCCCACACCCCCCTGTACTTTCTGGCTCACAAAGCCCAAGTAAGTGAAATTGCAATATTCTAGCCCCGAGGGAGAATGAGAAATAATTATGTCAGTTAGTCAACTTCTTACAAGCACTTATTTGATATTTTAAGGGAAGGTGGCTTTCTGCTTGCACAAACAACAAGAACATAAATAATCCTTAATCACAAAAGAGCAGATGAAATAAAGGTCACGTATTTTCAGTTTGTGAAGGTAGCCTACAATTAGAGCAATTGCTTTTAATATATTCTTACCTTAAAACTTCTGAACCTTGATTATTACTGGCCTTCCCCCAAACACAAGTGGAGGCTTCAGCTGTACCTCCTATATAGCATCAAATCACATTGACAGGTTCTGCTAGCACTCACTATTCCCTGCTTGCTTTCTCAGCAGAGAAATAGCAGCAGAAAGAGGTGGTGAGGTTAGAGTTCAGGCGTTTTCTTCCCCTTTTAGGAGCTGGCAAAGTGGGAGAGGTATGCCAAGGTGAACATGTCCAGCTTACTGATCAGTTCAGAGCGAGTTTCACAGCAGTACAGAGAGTAAGGCCTGGTGAGTGACTGTACCCTGGGTTTCTTTGTGATAGTTTTTGCCCAGAGAGTGCTATGCTGTACAAAGAGTGAAATTTAATCTCTATTTCCTTCCCTCCCTACCCCTAAATGGATATATTCAGAAGTAATAAGAAGAAGCATTGTGGTGATTAATTTCTCTTACTTAGCTCACCTGTTTAAAAGAGAAGAAGAGATAAATTATTGCTCCCCTGCTCTGGTACATGACCTAACAATCTATGAGGTTTATGTGTGTTTTTAACACTATGTAGATTAGATGTTTCAGTCTTAACATGCTTTTGATTTTAATCTCTAGGGGAAATATAGATTTTCCTGGTTTATCCAAAGCAGCAGTCAGTACAGCAGAAGATTCCTCTTTGTGGTTAGGCCACAATCCTGTGCGCTGTAATACAGACCCCAGTGGAGATCTGCCGCAACTTTTAGGGATTCGTGTGATAAGACACCACTGCAAGAGTGAAGCTTTACACTGCAGAGTTTGCCTTCAGGGAATAAAAATTTTCAGGGAACCTCATTAAAAGTTCTACATCTTTTGTAATAAATCTTTTTGAAGAGCAAGATATGCAGCAAAAGCAAGGTTCTTTGGCTTAAATAAGAACAGAATTGATTTCCTGAAACATAGTCCATCTTCTTGAGACTGGGAACAAACATCCAGTAACTGAAAATCTGAAAGTGTATATCACTAAAGATCTAATGGTTCAACTGCCTTTCTTTTGTATCCAGAATGTTTCAATTAATTGATGACAGAAATCAGAATTTGCAGTGGCCCTTCAAGTACTTTTGCAAAGACATAAGATGAACAGTCAGGTATAGTACATTGGGGCTGATGATAGTCTGCTGATGAAGTCAGGGCTACTAAATTGTACCATTCTGGTTTGCATTCTAGACAGTGATAGCACTCTGTTTAATCTATTTTAAAAATAGCCCACCTCAAAATAAAGTTCTTTCTTCTTTTATCTTAACATGTTTCATGTTGAAAAAAGAGAAAATTTAAATTATATCCCCAATTTATCCAAGGGAATAAAACAACGTAATGAATGAAACAGAACTCTTATGCAAAGCAAACTAACCAACACACCAGCCAAGCAAGCTGAAAATAACTAATGTATGATTGTGCAGTTAAAGAATGTATCAGAAAGTACAAATACTTAAAAGTAAACATCTTAGTGCTTTGCTTTCAGTATATTGTTCTTTAAATACAAAATTTAAATATAATTTTCAAAGAGCAAACTGACCAAAACAAGAATTCTGAAATCTGAAACAACAACAATATTTCTTTCAGGCATAAGAGTGGATCGTTTAGCTACGCAGTGCAAATATCTGTCACTTCAGTAAACAAAGCAAAAGATCATAGCAAATTGACATACGGAGAGCTATCCATAAGCTAGGAGGTTATAGTTTGGCATTGAATTTCAGAGCTATATGCAAACAGTAGAATAAATTCAGAGTTGAGCTACATGCAAAAAACAGAATAATATTCGGGAGCTGTGGGGAAGTCTGCTGGCTACAGAATTCATTTGCCTCCAGTCCTTATCCAAGTCCCATTTTTTTAACTTCTTGTCCCTAGTCATCCCTCTTTTATCCTTCACAAGCTTTTTACCCCTCTGCATTGTAATACAGTTAATTCCTGCTTCTCTAGGCTGTGTGGCTTGCTATCATAAGAGTAGTAAAAACTAAGGCGAGATTATCTGTCCGCTTTCAGTGGCATGTAGATGCAATTTCAAGGGACATTCTTCATAAACCTGGAAGCAATCTGCTCGGTAATGATGGGCTGTCTGAAGACCTCCCCTCTGTTCAGCACTTGTGAGACTGTACCTTTAGTACTGTGTCCAGTTAAGGGTCCCCAGTACAAGAAAGACACTGACATACTGAAATAAGTCCAGCAAAGGGGCATCAGGTTGGTTAGAGGGACAGGATGTATGAGGAGAGGCAGAGACAGCTGTTCAGCCCTAAAGAGAGAAGGCAAAGGGGAGATATAATTGCTGTCTCCAACCACCTAATGGGAGGATGTAGTGAAGACAGGTCCAGTGTCCTAGAAGCACGCTGTGGAAGGACAGGAGAAAATGGGCATGAGTCGGAACATGAGAAATTCTGACTCGATATAAGAAAAAATGTTTTTATCATGAGGTTGGTCCAACACTGGAACAGGGACCCAGAGAAGCTGTGGCCCTGTTGTCTTTTTCAGGCTGTGCTCTTTTACAACTACCCCTCAGGGAGGCCAGTTAAATTGCTCTGACAACAGCAGGCTACTTTTGGCCACCGTCTCTCCTGAGAGTCAGATGTTTCCTCCTCTGTCATGTGAGAGCACACATCCAGTCCACGTGATTGTGGAGTGTGCCTTATGGAAAAATGCATATCTAGGGCAGCAGCCTGCCGTAACCACAGGCATTCGTTCCCCTGCAGCCTGATTCACAGGAGCACGTGCACAGGGATGAGGAAAGGCAGCAATGGTCTGTCTGAACTGTACTTGCAGAAGTACCCCGTGCCTATCCCTAACTTTTCTCAGGAGCAATGTGAGCATGGGCAGGAACTGTATACTCATTGATCTCACTGTGCGTTTGATAAAACGGATCCCACTCGGAATGAGGACGGTAGCTCAGTTTGCAGCTCTTCTCTCTTGGACGCCAGGGCTCTACTATTAACTCCACCTCCTGTCTCTGTGCAGACCTCACTCTGTCTCCAGGGGCTTACTGCTTCTCCCACCTAAGACTGGATTATGACTTGTTACAATTTTATTCCCCTCATGGGTGGAAACTGATTTTTCTGATGCTGTTTGTCCTTGCTCAAGAAACCAAATTGTATTTTACTTATTAATTTTTATTTTGAGAGGCCTGTGTATGTAATCGCAAGTATTTCTGTATCATTACATTAATTCATTAGGATGTGGCTTCCCATAGGATGAATGGAGGGTACAGGATGCATGGTACTGGTACAAGTACAGTTTCTTCTTGGGAATTTATAAGAATATGCAATACTATTACAAGAAGGATAAACATATCTTTAATAAATATTTATAGTCCTTCTGTCTAGGTTTCTAAATGGGCATTGTCATAGCTACAAAAATCATACATATACAAGCCTTTACTCAGTCTGGAAGTTTTTTGGAACAGATACTGACTCTTAGTGATAGTTCACATGATTTGACATGATCAAGGCATTTACATATTCTTTTAATATAAATAACAATTAAAAGTTAAATGAAATATTATTTTTAAAGCTATCCTCATTTGTATAAGTGATGTCTTTTTATAAACAAAGATTAAATATGGGAGTATTTTAATGTGGGATAGATTCTTATCATGAGGCATAGTAAGTTTATATATAGTAACTGGTTTTAGAGGTATTTACAGTAATCTGCGATCAAAAATGTTTTAAGTAAGTCCAATGTTTTAAGTGATCAGACAGTATTTTCAAAGGCTGTTATTCTGAAAAACATAGTATTTGCTCTTTTTTTTAAAAAGTATGCAGACACCAACAAATGCTGCTTATAAAGCTTCGATATTCTGTAATTATATTAGATACAGTAGCTAAATTAGTATTTCTAATTACGTATTTGTAAATCTATTTGGCAACCAGGAAAAAAGTTTAGCTGTCAACCAATTATTATCGGATCATTACATTTTCTTTCAAAGGAAAAGTTTGATTTTGCTGAAATGTGTAGAGTGCTATAGATGTACCCAGCGTACTCAGCTTCATCTTGCTTAGATACATTTAGTTTTCAGTAATTCCTCAAATATGCCTTTCACTGCAACCTTGTTTCTTGTGAGGATTACCTGAAATCTGCATAGGATGAATCTTCAATGATACAACATTAAACATGGAATAAGTGACTACAGCTTGCATCCTGTATGTGAATTAAAGCTTAGACCTTTTATGATTTTTAGCTCTCCTAATTTTATTGGCTCTATTTAATCTCAAAGTGTGTGTGTATATATACATATTTTCACTCTTTATGTTTTTTATATATACAGCCTTTTTTCCTCCCCTAAAATATATTTTCTAATGGCAGGTCTGTCCTGTCCTATATATAGGGCATTTCATGCCCACAATGCATTTGCAGTGACCCCTGAGGTAGCAACGTCAATGCCGGTATAGTTATACTATGCAGCACAGCTGGGGATTCCATCAGAAACACAACATGAATTCTAAAATCAGTCTAGCTGCAGTAGCTCCATACTGCATGCAATCTCACTAGCCTGGGTCTTTGCTCTTCTGACAGAGCAGTAATGAATCTGTTTCAAGAACTAGGCTGGTTGGTGTTTTGACATCCCAGCACCAAGAACTAATGTGCAAAGATTTTAGATGGATTTAATACCAAATGGATGAGAGATTCTTACTTGGTAGAAGCTACTATCCAAAATCCAGACCGCAATCAGTACTTGCCACACTAGTAGTAAAATCCTAAGACCAGGTTTTCACCTGGTATAAAATGGAGTAGCTAAACTGTGATGAAAATATCCAAAATTGATCTAAGTGTAAAATTGCATTTTTAATGGAGTAAAGGATATGTTTTTCTAATACCTAATGCAACATGGTTGTCTTTTAGCGCACTATATTTAGTTAATGTGTCTTTTGACATTAGTAAGCCATTGGTCGTATAGGCTTTTTGTTTTAATACTGTAACTATCTTCAGTTTTTCGCTCTAAATAAGGGCTACATGCTGGATGGGAAATATTCCTTCTTTTTATTTAAAACGTGGGTAATAGGTTTCGTTGAATTGTTTTTGTGCATTGTTCTTATTTAAGCACAATGCCATCTAAAGGACACCATAGTTATTCTGAACATTCCAAAATGTTCTTGTCCTTTAAAGTTTTTCTCTTTCAGGATTCACTAGTCCTTATTTTGAAAGTCTGATAGAAGTATATCAGCCCTGCATCTATTGTATTCTCTGTCTTTTTTCAGAAATGGGTCAGGCACTACTGTACTCTAAGAACAAGCACTCTTTTCCCCTCTCCACACGTAGGTTTTTTTCTGTCTTCTTCCTTTTCTTTTTTTTTTGTGTGGGTGCTCACATTCACTGGGCTGCTTGCCAAAACCTCTTTCCTTTCTATGCACCAGTGGACAACAGGATCTTCATCCTTTCCCCCTAACACACTGAAGGAGAGCTTCTACTGTTTGGTCCGAAGCTGTGTCCAGAGTTTGCTTTAAAGAGAGGAAGTAGTGGTTGCCCAGAGCTCTGGATAGTGGGTGAACCACTAAATTGAGCAAGCAGCACAGGTCACACAGTGTGGACTTGGGGGGAGAAAAGTGTTAAAACCAACTTCCCAAGAGAAAAGCGAAATCTCCTATTTCATGCCAGCTTCCCTGGCATCAAAAACAATGAGTCCAGCTGAAGTCTCATGTGTGAAGTCTTTATTCTCCTTTTGACCAGTCTGAGCAAACAGACCATCCAGCATTTAGCTTGTGCACCTGAGGGACAACCTTTGAGGTACTTAGTACTCATGTCACACCAACCTGGAAGATGACTTTTGGCTCACATGGTCCAAAGTCATGAGGCTAATTCAGCTTTTATTTGAATTTTCTTCAGGTATCTAAAGGCAGAAAGGAAACAGGACAGGCTGAGTTGAGCTCTCCTGTGAAATCATAATTTGGCATTCAGGGTGGAACGGCTGAGAAAAGAGAGAAGTGGCAAAAGGAATAAAAGCAAAAAATGCTGAGCAATATATTTTGGCTTTTGCATTGTTTTCCTGCCTCTGGAGGAGGCAAATAGTGTACCCAAGAAAGCATTTCTGCCACCGTTGATATGAGACTACAGATCTGTATGGAATACTTGAAAATGCATTAATTCCTCACTAATTACATCTTAAACAAACATTTAATATTATTTCAGATTTCACTTCATCATACTAATGAGCTACAAACAACTGTCCTTTGACCCAAAACTTACAGCCCCTGGCAATTTTTTTTCTACTTAGCACATCATGATGTCTTTAGATGACATTTTTACAGTATGACATAGTTAATAATTTGGTCTTTTAGAAGAAAATGAAATAGAGAATATTATTCTAGGGAGTTAAAATTATCAGGGTTATGCTGCCTATGAGGGGCTTAATGAAACAGGAACAGAAGCATCAAAGTGACTTTTTAATGCAGAATTTTATGACAAATATATTGAGGGTTTTTTTTTTTTAATCCAACCTTTTGCTTATAAAAATATTGTGCCAATATCAAAAGAAGACAGACATTGGAACTACCTATTCAGTTGCAGGGGTAAACTTGCAAATGCTTTGAACTCTTCTGGTATGGTCCTATGTGTTTGCAGAATTAAAATAAATTCTTCTAATAGTTACAAATATCTTCAGGAAATTCTTAAAATTGATCATGTTTTTTTTTTAAAAAAGTACTGGAAATAACCTCAAAATCTAAAATAAAGATGCTAATGGCAGGCAAAAATCGAAGTTTTTTTTCTCCTTCATTCTGCACCTAATTTCTTCCCTCCCTCCTGTTATCTGAAGACACGTAAGTAACCCCCACTCTTGCAGAATCTCAGCAGCTCATGGTCTTTCATGTATTTACTTTCCCAATACACAGTGGTCAATTGCCTCATCTTTAAAAAGAATTATACTCTACTGAATCCACAAAAGCTGTATGGAAAGTTTAAAGAATTTGTTTTATACCTTCATAGTACAGCAGAAGTGATCAGAATGCAGTTCTCCAGTTACCTTCCAGCTAAGTCATAAATTATGCTAATCTTGCTCTTTTTATGCCCACAAATTGTGCATGCTGTGGTACACATTAACGCATTTTCTACAGGTGTAGTGGAATGTGTTTCCTCTGAGTGCCAGTCAATAACATAGCTGTAAGGGCACTCCGCCGGAAGAATGAGACACAGAGGTTCAACTTCTTAAATTAAGAAGCCATTGAACACTCTTGCAGGGAGTAAGCTTGCTATAGCTCAGAGCCTAAATACCCATGGGATGCATAGGTGCTTCAGTTCACTGGTGTCGTATTTGACTAGAGAATAAATAAATGCTTATCATTTAATTTACTGAAGCTTCTAGACTTTTAAGTCCATTTCTGGATCTAGTGGTAATTTAAAGAAAATAAATTGTTTCATAATCGACATGTTTCGTAGACGAAGACAACAAAATGGAGCAGGGCAATGTAACTTAATTTATAAGATAGATTGGAGCAAAGGGCTAGAAATTGGTCTGTAGGAACTTTCTCCGGGCCAGTCTAAAGTTCACAGTCAAAAGAAGGGAATCTTTCTGCTGATATCTGTACCTTCTATATCAGGTCCTTCAGCTTTGTATGATCCAATTTAACCAGCTGTAGCATCATAATACCTATATCATACTATTCCTCCCAGTGGAAATAGTAAAATGATTATAATTAATCAAACAATTAAGTACTTTGTTGAACTGGGACTTAAACAGAGGAGCCAGAAAACAGCTGAAGGCAAAATAGAGCCTATGCATTTTAATCTTCTCTTTCTCCCCATGAATACTTCACAGGACATAACACGTTTTGAAAAAACCTGCATTTTAAGCACAGTTTGTCCCATAATCTGTATCACACATTTGGCAGCCTATGTAACTTTGATAATGGAAAATAAATTATCGCACACAGAATACCAAAATGTTAATTATGCTTTTCATTTGCTTCAGCTAAATCCATGGTTTGTAATGGATTTAGGCATACGGAACTACAGCCCAGAGGCTGAAATAACAGCTTGTTTTTTGCAGGGCTTACAGAACATAGAAAGCATGTTGCCGATGTGTCTTCAAAATGACCTTTTGATGGGAAGAGAAAGAATGGAACTATAGATGCTCAGTGAATACGTACTGCACACTCGATTATAATTACCAGAGGAACTGGTCTGAGCAAGAATATATTAGCAGATAATGTTAATTATTTAAGAAAGAACAACAGAATAAATTTGCATGTAGATGTTATATATGGAAAGCAATGGTACTGAATCTATGTAATACAGTCCTTGAAACAATCACATTTATTTTATGGACATGCAAAACTGATGAACAAGAAGGTGACTTTTTACTGCAGACGCACTTCAGGCGTTAATTCATTAACAATACAAGAATGAATAATAAATACTTGAAATAAGCTGTGCTTCTCATATCTGTCTCTAATGAGGATATAATTAAAGTAAGTTGCAAATGGGAAGTCTTGGGTGAAATAAAGTTCTTAAGTAAAATTAATAATATCCTCAGTGAACTGGCAAAAATATTTTTCTCAGAAATAATCACAGGCATTTGTAGAAGATATTTACTAATGAACTCATACACATTAGAAACAAAAAATGCTTTTTCTCATCTGTTGAATGCTATAAAGGAAGAAAGATAGCATAAGGAAACTTTATGACTTGGAATATACCTGGTTTTAAAGGTAAGTTATCTATGGCACTTGCTTCAAGATCAATGGAGTCCTAATTACTTCGTGATACATACAGGACAATGCAGCTGTTAAAGGCATATACAAGAGTTTCTATTTCTCACTCTCTGAGTCTGACTTCTGAGTGGTGAACTTCTCAGAGGACATTCTCTTAATGGTATCTTCAGTGCAAGGTAAAAAAGACCCAAAACTCTACAAGGTAAAAAAATAAACCACTTTAATAATTCATACATCTTCACCTTCCTTTTAGTTATCTCATTCCAGACGGAAAGTATTTCTATCTGAAACCAAAGTTATTTATTCAAACCTAGTTTTTTCCACTGAAACCACTCTCTAGGAGGCTTAGCTGTCAATTCCCCGCTCAAAGAGAAGTGGCTTGCAGGGAGAATATATATTTTTCTGAACCCTTTGAGGAACTCAGAATCTTTCAGCCAGTGAATTCCCAGATCTAGATACATTCCCCAGTCCTGTCCCAACCTCCTGTCAGCCCAAACTGCACATTTACTTCCAAGGGAAAGAAACGTGGGCATGTGGGCAAAAAATGAGCCATTGCTTTACCACCAGTCTGCCCCTGAGGGCTGTTCCTACCAGGAACATGAGCTCCCTGCCAGTGAAGCTTGAGATGAGCATGCCTAAGTAGCTGTAGGCTTGCAAGGGCTGGTGTGCTGATCTGTGTAGGTAGATCATGAAGCTTTGCTGGTAAAGAAAGATGTCATACATGAGAACACAGCAGTGTGCTTGAGGATGTAGGTTTGTAATTCTAAGTTTCTATCGGGATAGAAAATTTCCTGTTTCTTAATGTTTTTTCATTTTGTGAAACAAACTTGTATTAACTATGAGAGAGTTTCATTTGGGATTATGGTTACTTTACACACATATCACATATTATTAAATTATTCCCTTAGTTATTAAGAGCCAACTATTGTATTATTTATTAATCATTTTAATGTATTCTCATAGGATACGTATGAGATCAGAAAGAACTGTTAGCTTTCCTGGGCACAGAAAAGCTGAAGATCACATATACCGGAGTACTGATTTGAGATCTCTAGGAATCTAGATCCATGTGACTTGCCCAAAAGTTAAGGAAGCAAAGACAGTGGGGGAGCTGAGATTTAAGCTGTCCACTTCCAGACAGTCTCCTCAAGTTCCAGAACAGTGGAATTATAATACTGGTCTCTTTTTTCTTCCTTTCTCCAATTGTGAATGTGCCTTATTCACGTTTTTCTTCAACATCCCCCCACTTATACCCTTTCCCTTATCCCTCCTGTTCCAGATTGCTAGTTCTCCTCTAATGTCATACTAGACACTGGGCTTCCATTCCCCCAAGGAGGGACATCTGTCTCATATGCAATTCTGGTGAGATACATAGGTAGAGCCATTAAAAAGGTCTGTGTTAAAAATCTAGTATTTTATCACTGTCAGCATACTTGGAAAAGATGGCTATGATTATTGCCATACGGACTCTAAATTTTTAGCCTTCTGGTTCTGGAAGAATATTTAGAAAGGCTCTCAGCTGCTCTTGTTACCAACACAGCAGTTATGAATCCTATTTAAGAAGCAGTGTATATAAGAGTTGATATGTTCCTTAGTAAGCAAATAGGAAATACAAACCTTTAATTATGTATAAAGATTCAGGACTGAAAGGCCTATACCTACACATAGAAAAAAGCTGAGACCCACAGTCCCTTTTCTTCCAAATGTGTTATATGAACAAAAATATAAAAAAACCCCACTAAAACCAACCAGAACCAACCAGGATCCCACAATCTCAGGATATTTGCTGGATATGAATTTAAGGATGTGTAGTAGTTCCTGTTCCATTCAAATATAATCCGCTACATAAACAACTTAATATAACATGGGTCTGTTTTATTTATTATTAGGTCTCTTATTCCCTTAGTTTTGTATGGTGGCAATTCCTAAGGCTTACTATAAAAAATACCTCTTGTAGTTTTGGAGAATTCCAGCATACTATGCTTTGAATAGTTCATAATAGTTGGTTTTTGAAATAGTGACTTTTTGAAACCACTCCACATCTTTAATAACTCCAAAGCTTTCATTAAAAAGAATCATAAAATCCACTATTTGTGTAAGAGTGGCATACTGACATACAGACTTGGAAAATATCTTGCACTTGGAATGTAATAAATCCGCTTTTTCAGATTTGTTGAACATATTAAACCATTCTTACTGTAGAAGGGAAAATAATCCTTGAATTTGGTCTTGCTATAACTGGAGCATTAATGCATTTATTATTTGAAATCAGTGAGAGATATACACTTGTAAGAATGTTCTTTGTATTTCCTTCACTTCTATTTCCTCTGTTTCAAAATCATGTTTTCCTTTCTTCTCCGCACCTTGATAAGGAGTAGGGAGTAAGGAATAAGGAATACAGTGGAGATTTTAATACAGACTACAGTCTGGAAAACATACAATTAGAGGGGTTTGGAGGTTTTTTTTTACAATATTGTCTTTTTCATTCCATGAATTAAGCAAAGAAAGAATTAGTACCGTTTTTGGAGAATGTAAGGGGAAAACATTAATTTCTTCCAATGACTAGAAGTATTGATAGACCTTGCTTTCTGCCAACAGATAACTTGAGTCTTTAGTGCCTGTTAAAGATTTGTCTATCTATTCTGAAGCTACAAAGAAAGTAGCTTTTAATTCAACACATAGATTTAAAAATGAAACGATTAAACTTTTTTTGCTAAGTGTCCTCATTTGGCTAGGTTTTCCACCTGCTGCAGTACTAGCAAAACATGAAGCAAACTTTACAATGGGAACATTAAATATCCAGTCCAAATACTAATATCAAGTGTTGGTTTTCTTCCAATTTTAATGCAGCTGGAAGCTGACAATGAAGTCCAAGCTAAGCTCTGATGTTACTCGTGTAATAAAAATGATAATTTTCTTTGCAGCGACAATTAATGGTAGATACAAAATTATTTTCAGAAATCAAAAATTTGAGCCAATTTGGCTCAGGTACATTTATACCAACTTTATGATTCCAATGAGTCTGCAAGCCTGTAAATGGAGGAGTGGAGTTTCAACAAAATTCACATTTTATTTTGAAAGAAAATTACATCTCATCGTGAAAATATTCTGAACTGATAGAGTAGATGATCTTCTCCTTGAGATAAATAACCGTGGCCACTCAGTAACAACCAAAGATAAGAAAAAGGAGAAAGCAGTATTGGAAGCACATTACAGAAAGATACTTGATGATAATGTATTTTTGCAGGCACAAAGCAAGTCTTTAACAGTAGATAGCTATGACTGTAAATAGGTAGATATAGCTCAATTCTAGGTATGCTATACTCCTGGCTGCAGTAGAAACCTATTGTAAGATACAGTTTGACAACTTATTTTTTGTTTTAGTTGTATATGCCTATTCTTCCTTTCTTTTCTTAAAATATGGGGTACTGCTGCCAATAAAAAGAGATGGATTCACAGGCAGCTATAAGAATGTGAATTATTTTCAAAGCAGTAGACAGAAAAGGAGGGGGATTTTAGGAATAAAGATAACGTGAGTTGGAAAGTGTTCCCTATACAAAAAAAATTCTGGTATGGGCAAAAGAGTAAGAAGTTGCAACTAAATCTCAAACATATTCAGAGTCACAAAAATGTATACTTAAAAGTTCAGTAAAGTTTTCAATGGAGTTGGACACCTTCACTTTCTTCTCATAATATTTATTCTTCCCCAAGTTTCAACTTTCCAACAGAAAAAAAAAAATTCCAGGCCCATCATGGAGAATGTAGAGGGAAAATTGACAAAGTCTGTATTGTAATTACCTTTTCCAGATCAATTTCTTAGGCCTTGCAAAAAATGAGTAAACGTTTTCAGCCAGATCTGAATATTTACTCTGCCCAAACTCCATCCCTCTGAGCAGCTTTTGTTGCAAATTCTGGTATCACAGATTCCCTCTTTTATAGTGCAAGAAAATTGAAGGAAAATGGAAAGTTCATAAAGGCAGACTGACAGGGAAGATAGGAAAACTACCTAATCCTACAATATTAAATGTTTTTATTATTGCACTCCTTGCTACAGTTTTGCCATACAGAAACTGCATTTTTAAGGAAGAGAGCAGTATATTGCAAAATGTCATATATTTGCATCTCATAAGGGATTGATCTGGTGGAATAAATGTTGAAACCGAAAGTCATCTAACTACTTATTCTTTTCCATTGTTCCTTACTGTTCCTTATTGTTAGTACATGTTCTATGTTTGTGCTTGAATAAAGTGCTTTTTTCACAATCCAGAATTTCTAGTGCTATGTCCCTGTTTCTGTTAGCACTTAAATTTATGTCCAAAATTTCATCTATTATTCTGTACTGCAGACATGAACTATGCTCACAACAGGCCATCTTCAGTACAGCAGCCCTGGGTTGCATAACATTTTTAATAAAATTACTCTTCTTTTTAATAAAGAAATAATCACATATTCAAATAAATACCATGTAAAGACAGCTGCTTGCTCATTGAATAGTCTCCAGCAGCAACATAGGCACTAAAAGGGCTGGATTGGTGTTGGATGGATCTCAGTAGCAGCTGTGGGGTGAAAAAAGGATGACCCATAGGTAATGCAGCTTTCTGTGAAGAACCCAAGGAGCACAGAAAATGCTCTCCTTGCTCCATCCTTCTCCCTCTTCAAGTGCATGGTGCAGGTTCTCTAACAAATGGGCATCTGTAAAAGGCATTGTCAAGGGACATTGTTACAGGGGCAGCAGTCTGCTTTCTGCTTGTGGGAAGGAAACCTTGTGTGATGAGCACCTTTCTGCACATAAATTAGTACAACACTCCCAGAATCTTTGTGCTGAGTGACCATAAAGATGAACAACCAGATGAAAAATGTGCTCTAGTCAATGCAAATCTGATGAAATTCAGTATATATCAAAGGAGCTACTTTATTTCTGTGTCATTCAAATATTGGCAACACTACAACCTTGTCTTCTGCAATAAGGCTTTGTAAATTAGTATGCTTATAAATAAAAATTGAGCATAATGACTTTGTCATCAACAATATAGAATGACGTAGAATGATGCTTTTTATATTAGACACCTTTTCGTTATTGGTTTCTCTGGGTAATTAATTATCATATCCAGATATATAGAGTAAGGAACCTCATAAATCAGGTGTGAGTACAGATGCAAAGTCTTCATTTTGCATCAGAAGAGTAATCTGAAGATAGCACTTTCACACAATGTTGGTTATCCCCAAAACCATACCAATGCATAGTTCTTTACTACATTTTAAAACAAAGACGATAAAAGCAATCATGGCCAGTCTGAGCACTGAAGCTATAAAGCCACTGATCAGTATTGACAAAAGGGCATGTTCAACCCATGTGATAATGTTATTGCCACCAGCAGTGATGACCAAAAGCAAAATCTTATGCTTACATTAAAAACATATAATATTTATAAGAATAATGTTTAAATGTTCACATCAATATTTTTAGGAAGTTTAGTGTTTACATTACTGCTTGAAATTAAACTTTGTTTCTACTAAAACTAATTAAAAGGTACATTTACAAAAAACAGCAAGTGTGGTATTGTGTTATTACTTATTGTAATAAACATGTTAGCAAAGCATCACTGTCACAGTTTGAAAGTAAAACAAAACCACATGCATTCCTTTGGCATTTGTAATAAACACTGGGAGAAGGGAAGTAACATCGCTTTATTCCGTAACGCTGCAATAGCCAGCATACATCCCTGGTCAGTCCTGAAATATCTTCTGCACTAGCTATAAGAAATCTATTCCTCCTGTGTACTGATCTCCCTTTGTTTACATGACTCTGTTAGGGGTGTCTCTTGTACATGCAGAGAGGTATGCATAAGACAAGCCTGAAGGCTGAATTTCCTGGGTTTCAGCATCAATGAAAAAATCTAGAAATAATGCCTCAATATCTTTGCCAACCTACCTTACCAATTTCCTTATAATCAATGCTACATATAGCATGAAGTTACATAAGTAAATATAATATTGGGTAAAATTACAAAGTGAGAGTTTGCTTGCTGGGTCACCTGTAGCACTGTACTGCCTTTGACAGTGATCATTACTAGTACCTCTAGAAGCAGTTGAAAAGTACATGAAGAAAATAAAAAAACACAGCAAACTATTTTCAGTCACTATAGACTTGAACTTTTTTTAAAGTGGTGGTTGACTGATGATAGTTTCTGCACTCTCCTGAGTAATCCAGAAATAAATCAACTAAACACCCCCGTTTTGTCTTTTTCTTCCTTTTATTTTATTTAGGCCACCATATCAAATAGTGTGTTTCAGTAAGCATGGAGGCACTTCTGTATTGGAGACATTGGTTTTCAGATGCTGATCATTCAATAGTTTATTCCAGTTCATAAAAGTGCGAGTAACGGGGAGTTTCCTCCGCAGATTTTTTCCCCATATATCCTCTGACAAAGCCTGAATGTTTTCCAGAATGGCAACATGAAACTTGGTGTCCTCAGCTTTCACAAATTTCACAAAATCTGTGGCAAACTGACTTTGGTCTATCACATTTAGAGTCTCACTCACAGACTTGCTGATGTTTACGTGGAGGTTGGCATGTTTGAAGTAGTGTATCTGGAGGAGAAAGATCGCTGTAACTTGAGTGGTAAATGGAGTCAGGGCAAAAGTCCAGTCTGACTTCCAAAGGCTGTTCCAGTGATTTGAAGGCTGGTACTGATGAGCCTCAATGCAGGCCACAAACATCTGCCTCTTCCCCAGGCTTTTTTTAAACACACAGCAGTTCCCTACAGGAAAGTGGCAGCTCACATAGGCCTTCAAGCCCTTGTGGAGGGCCTCTCGCCACAGCTCCCCCTCATCTAGCATCACACCATGAAGCTGGGGTTTGCTGGTTACCCCACGCAGGTGGTCAAACTCAAAAGAGAATTTGTCCTGAGGGTCAAAAAAGCGGTTTCCCCCTAAGTTGTTGTAGTGGGTCAGTAGCACGGTGCGGCCGTTTATTTGGATGGGTGTGAAGTTGTTCTTGTTGTGACAGGCCCCCATACGGGCAGCCTCCTGCCTCACCAGCTTGTCGTCTTGGACGAGAGCAGAGAGATCTTGGACAACCTGGCCAAACTCCCCAGGAGGGGACTGGCGCAGCAGGCCACAAATGAGAGACACCTTCTCCGGCTTGCACAGATCCTGACTTGCGCCCATGCTGGGGGGTGGAGG
>NW_008825614.1:6262311-6276214 GCF_000699105.1 Pygoscelis adeliae
AAAGGCACAAGATGGCGGCAGCAGGGGTGGGGGCAGTGGGGGCAGGAAGGGGCCTGCACTGGGGACCCATAGTTTGTGACCTCACAGCGGCACCCGGAGCAGTGCTGGTGGGGGGCCTAGGGTGGGGGCTGTGCTGAGAGGGTGCTGGGCGTCCTGGCAGGGGTGCAGGGGTGTGAGGGAAGAGAAAGGGCCCTGCCGGGAACAGGAGCAAGCCAAGGTGATGTCCTGCCAAACGCTGCCAACGCCACCGCAGTGAAGAGACCGGAGCAGGTGATGCAGAGCCGCCATGGAGGAAAACAGATATCCTCCTCCTGCTCGACCTCCTCCTCCTCCTCTTCTCTCCCTGCCCTGCGACAACTGCCGTTGTGTGATCTCCACCTGCGTGACTCTCTCCCCCCAGGCCTGGGCCCGGCCTGTGCATGCATGGGACCCCCCCAGCTGGGTGGCAGGGGAGGGCCTGGGGCAGCCAGTCCAGTCTCGTCTGGCCTGGTCCAGCCGGGGCCGGTTGAGGCTGGTTGGGTGGGTGCAATGCTGGGAGCCCTCACCTCGTTGCTGCTTTTTGTTGGCACACCTCTTCCCGCCATTCCCCACAGCTGCTGAATCCCCTCGGCCGCCCCACATTTCCCTCCTCTCACTGCACCCCTTTCTTCACCCTGACCACCCCTTGTTTCCCTTCACACCTTCCCCTTCTCTTTCTCTGGCCCTTTTTGTCACCTTTGCCCTCAGAGTCTCTGGGCGTGGAGCAAAAATGTCTTCCTGCGTGCCTCAGAGCCTGCTGCATTATCAGAAATCAGAAGACAAGGATGTTCTAGAGTATGAGAAAAGAAAACCTTTTTAGGTTTAAAAAAATTAAACTTCTCCCCCTCATCCCCTATTTAAAGGCAATGACACAGACCAGAAGTTTCCTTAACCTGATCTCTCGTACGTGGTTTTTGTCCATCATTCAGAATGAGTTCAGGACTGGGAAGATTGATTTAGACAGCACAATGAATCTGCTTGAAAAACTGCAAATCTCTTTTGATTTCGCACATGTAAAACATGTCTTCAAGGTGAGAAATATGTAGATTAAGCAATTAAATATGTTTAGAAGTCCAGTTACATAAGTGCCTTATATTTGCTGACTTTTTAATATTTTGAGAAGTGAATTTCATGCTAATAGGGTGTGCTAAATCAGCAAATAATTTGCCTTGTTCAGGCCTTTTGTTTCTGTGTAAAACAGATAACTGAATGGTTGCATTACCATCATCCATTTACCAAACCAAGGTAGTGTAGGGTGGTCAAAAATATGTAGGTCTTGATTCCCAACTTTTTTCTAACAAGGCCTCACTTGAGAAAAATTAAAATATTCTGGTTTCATCCCATCCAGCTGCCTCTGTGATCAAGCTAATGAGCTCAAACATGTCTGGTCTGATCATGCCTTGATGCCGGGTAGAGCCACTGACTTCCTAAAAATCCTTTGGCCAGGAGGACAATATGGAGTTGTCCGATCTGCTCAGGCTTCAGGTCAACACAGATCCAGCACGCTTGTTCATTCAGTTTTCCACTATACCTCTCCTTTGAAGTATTTAAGAAGTGTGCCTGAATGGATGGGAATTGCACTCTAATCCCTGGGGAAGGATATGGCCTGGAGTTATGGCAACATTTAAGAGATTTCCATGAAGGTTACATGATACAACTAGAAATTGGACTTACTAATAAGTTAATTTAATGTAGGTAAGCAAACTACTATCAAGTGGATGCAGTCCCAGTGAGCAAATACTGCAAAACTGAGTGCCTTTGGACATATTGGGATTTCATGTTCTTCAGTTCCCCTCTAGTAATTACTCAAATGATGTATGATTTTTCCTTTTAGCTCATTTTTTTACCAAAAATAGCTGTTTGGTAAAGCTGTTTTCCTAAGGGAATGGAGCCAAGTGGCTAGATATATATGTGATTCCTTTGAGAATTTTGTAACCAGCTGGCTGATTCTGTCCAGATTCGACAGACGAGAATTAACTATGGCAAGTCAGAGACTTTTACGTCATGTCATGATGACAGGCAGGCAGGCAGGCAGGCAGAGGGAAGGCATTAGGATTTCCTCACTCCATCTTGTTCCTCTCTCATTGTTCTCTACCTTTTCGACCCAAGGTAAAACTGGCAGTGTGAACTCAACCCTTGCTAAAGAGGCTGCCTGTGGTTTTTGAACTTGCACTGCATTGAGAGAATTGCCAACCTTGAGAATCTCATGAGAACTTGAAACTATTTCTCATTGTTTCCTGTATTTTCCACCTACTTTTCTTTCTGACAGAAATTTCAGAGACATGATCAGTTGTGGGTAGAGAAGAGAGTAATTATTTGAGGAAGTGACCCGCATAGAACAAGTCTGATCTAGTTACATTTAACCATATAATATACTCAACAGTCTGATCTAGTTATTTGTAGCAGTACTGTTAGGTATTCTTTGCTATTTGAGAGATATTTGAGTGTTTTCAATATTTTGGGGGCTCAAATTTTTCATCAGTATAATAGTACATAAAAATGCAAAGCAGTCTAGAAGGAAATCTTACTGGCATCATTGTCAGTAACTATACAGCAACAGTTAATCGAATGGTTATACGTGACAATCAATTTTATAGAAAACATAGTTTTTAAAGAATAATCTGTTTTTTTCTTGTCTATTCTCTTTGAATTTATTTTACTGTAATGCTCTTTTGAGCAATATCAGAATTATGAACATTAAGGTTTTTAAGGAATAATACATTTTCATATAATTCCTCTTAAGACTAAGTCTTTGTCAAGATACTTCTTTTTTTTGAGTAGCAAAGATTTGATGTGCATTAATAAAAATAAGAATAATAAAAATCTACCAACAAAAATTTTATAACCATCTTTTTATTAATAGCAACATGATTTTCATAACTTTAATTTGAAAAGCTCTCCTGTGTAGTATTATTGCCTGTATTTCAAGAGGTGGCTGAAATAGAAAATTTAATTTTTTTGCCCAGCTTCACTTTGTGCCAATACCTAAGTGAACCTCTCCCAAGTTCTGATAGATTGTTTAAGTCCAAAATAAGCTGGTATTTTCTTTTTCTATTTAACATGAGTAAATTTGCAGTTTTCTTAAAGATGTTAAAAATTAGATTGAGGATATCAACCTTAGATGTGGGATTTCTCAAGCAGTAATGAAATGTGTATTATTAGCATTTGTATTGAATTATTTTCTTGCTGGTGATTTTTGTTAAAAATTATCATTACCATTCTCTTTCACAAACTCAAAGCAAATACTTTGAGTATTTGCAAATACTTACTGATTTGTAAAATTTAATTTTCAGTATCCTCATGAAATTTATTTTTGTACTTGTTTTGGTTATCTAATATATTTTTACTTTTATTGTACTTATTCAGACATGTCTTAGCAGGAACTGTAGTGCATAGGAAGAAGCTGCTAATGTATCGTTAGGCTTTTAGTTTTTATGGTGTCTCTTCAAAACTAATCTAATTTAGTAGTAATCAAAAGTATTTATCAAAGAGCAGCCAAAGCTCAAGTAAGCCATTTTACATTCATGGACACTTCTGGGGAAGCTTTAGTAACCATAGTAGGTGCCATGTTATTAGATGCTGAAATTTAACCTCTTTGGTAGTCTCAGTTTAAGGAGCCAACAATTATGAATTTTGATCAGCCTACAGTGATAATCAATGAGGCAATGAGTTGCCATTTATGATTTTTATGAGTAATTTTGTCAGTAAATTTCCAAAATTTCCTTTAATTTGGCAACTTTTAAGAATAATACAAGCTAAACTGTTAGAAACATCTATATTTCATATGCACAATTACATATTTCATGTAGAAACTTTTAGAAGATAAATAAAATTGTTAAGCCTGAGAAAAATGTAAATGGCAGAAATGGTAAAAAAGTATTGTTCTACTCAAATTCTTTTGCTCTTTTGATTTTTCTAGTGGCTTTTATACTGAAACACTGAAATTAATTAATGTGCTAACATTTTGTAAGCTCTATGAAAACAAGCTTACAGTTTAAGAATTCTGAAAGTGTGAATAATGAATCTGAGTTAAATATTCTGGCTTGTTAAGAATAGAACACGATGTCATAGGTTATTATAAAGAATCTTGTCTCCAAACTTTAATAATGTTTCTTATTTGATGTATTGAAAGACTTGGATCTCATGATAATTTGGTCATCCTTATTTAATTTTTTAGATTACTGTTTGCTGTATGTTGTATGTAAATTTAACTGACAATATTTACAATATGGTTTAAATTGCTGTTGGAGAGATATTATATTAAATATATTTTTCACTCGATAATTTTTATGCTACAGATTTATTTTACTGCATAGCATTTTAGAGGTTTTATATAATGTATTTTAATATTGCATATGCGTTATATAGAAATTTATTGTAATTACTTAGATGCTAATTATGTCATATGGTACATTTTAATTTGCATAAAATATTTTTAACACACAAAGTCAAATCTAAAAGTTGCATATAGAAGTAGAAGAATATAATTTGATAATGCATTGCAGTCACTATTGCCTGAGGTATTTATTCTCTGTTGTTCTCACTCTTATGATCAATTATGATAGTGTTTTGTGCATATCTTTGTATCATTGCATATCTTTGTATTGACAGTTCTTTTTTTTTTTTTCCCCCAGAAAACAGTTGACAAACGGAAGGCACATACGATTAATATAGAAGACTTCAGGGCAATTTATCGAACTATTGTACACAGACCTGAATTTCATGAACTTTTCCGTGCTTACTCTCCAAACTGCAAAATTCTAGCTAACACCGAGCTCATTGAATTTCTCAGAAAAGAACAATATGAAACTGAAGCTTGTGAAACAACTGCTTTAGAAATCATTTTGAAGTATGAACCCATTGAAGAAGGTATGCATAGTTTATTTGATTTCTAGTTATTTATTGTTCTTCTGTCAATGACTATGTTTATATTTTTGAATACTCATCTGACTATGCAAATTGAACATTTTAAAGAAAACTAATGTAAGCAATTATAATTATGTATGTTGTATAATATCTTTTGTAAGCACTTGTACAAAACGTTGATTTTTTGAAATTCACATCTTTAAACATTGTGAATGTAATAATACAAGAAACCATTAATAAAGCACAATAAATTTACACAGCATATTGCTCAGTGATAGCATATTACATTACTTACCAGATCCATCATTCTTGCTCCTTGTTGCAACAGACTGGTCCAAAACCTACATGTAGATTGCTTCACACAAAATACAATTTTCATACAGTAGATGAACTAATATAAGCTGCATTAGATCTTTTTAGTGCCCACTGAAACATGTGAATGACCATTATTAGGAAACCAGACTGAATTTTTTTGTTTAGCTAAGTGTTCAAAAATAATTTTGTTTAATTAATTAGAGGAATATAAATATTGGATTACAAAGATAAAAAAATAGAAATTATGTTTTGTTAGCAACTGGTCTGTTCAGCACAGAATATTTCTCTTAGAGGAAATCAGCCATAATTAAATAAGTAATAATGGATGAATTTTTTTTTTTTTAATTTTCAGTATTAAAATATGAAGACTGAGGACAGAATTTTTGAAGACTAGAAAATGTCAGAATTTAATGTTATGTAATTTAGTTTAACTACTCAGTACTGTGATCCACAATCACAATAAGGTGAAAAGTAGTTAAACCCATTGCATTTCAAAGCATATTTTACAACCAAGATTGTTCTAATCCTACTTGGGGGATACATTAATTGTTACATCATTGTTGATATAGTAGAGCTTTTTGCTTAAAGTTTATCTTACAAATGGAAAGAATGTGCTACTAGAGTTTGATATAGTACTTCCATTTTGTACTATTTAAACCTACAATTTGTTTTAATAGAATGGTCTCCATGAATCTTACTTTTTGCACTCGGCAGGTCTATATTTGAGTATCACATGGCAGAAAGTTTAAATGTAGAAGTAATCCAATAACAGATATATAACAGAGGAAAACAACTTCTAAGGATGTATCTACTGAGAAGGTTATATCTGTTTTTCTTTACTGAGAAAGACTGAAACCTTAGACAGTTACACTCTGGTTTGCCCTCAGTTGGATATGATTGGTAGCAATACCAGGGATGCATTGAAGCAGTCTTGCAAATGTGGTGGATCCTCAGCATCTTCAGCAGGCATGGAGTCTCGTTATTAATTTGTCCCATCATGTAGAGATCCACAGCCTCCTTCATGTGCCCAGAAATGGCTTCCAAGAGTTCTTGCACCATGATTTTCCCAGGGATGAAAGTGAGGCTGACCAACCTGTAGTTCCCTGAATTGAATCATAAAATCATAGCATCATAGAATCACAGAATATTTTGGGTTGGAAGGGACCTTCAAAGTTCATCTAGACCAACCCCCCTGCAATGAGCAGGGACATCTTCAACTAGATCAGGTGGTCAAAGCCCCGTCCAACCTGACCTGGAATGTTTCCAGGGATGGGGTATCCACCACCTCTCTGGGCAACCTGTCCCAGTGCTTCACCACCCTCAGCGTAAAAAATGTCTTCCTTATATCTAATATCTAGTCTAAATCTACCCTCTTTTAGTTTAAAACCGTTACCCCTTGTCCTGTTGTTACAGGCCCTACTAAAAAGTCTGTCCCCATCTTTCCTATAAGCCCCCTTTAAGTACTGAAAGGCCACAATAAGGTCTCCCCGGAGCCTTCTCTTCTCCAGGCTAAACAAACCTCAACTCTCTCAGCCTTTCCTCATAGGAGAGGTGTTCCAGCCCTCTGATCATTTTCCTGGCCCTCCTATGGATCCATTCCAAGAGGTCCATGTCTTTCCTGTACTGAGGACTCCAACGTTGGATGCAGTACTGCAGGTGGGGGTCTCACCAGAGCAGAGTAGAGGGGCAGAATCACCTCCCTCGACCTGCTAGCCATGCTTCTTTTTATGCAGCTCAGGATACGGTTGGTTTTCTGGGCTGTGAGCACAGAAAGTCCTTGCCTTTTTTGAAAATGAGTGCAACATTTGTTCTTCTCCAGTCATGGGGGCCTCCCCTGATCTCTATGGCCTTTCAAAGATGATAGAGAATGGCTTTGCAGTGATATCAGCCAAGAGTCTTAACACTCTCAAATGCACCTCATTTGGTCCCATGGACTTTTATGTGTTGAGTTCTCTCCAGTAATCTAAATTTTATTTTAATCTCTATCTGCTAGTAGTTTCTTTTCTCCTTGAACCCTGTCTGTAGGCACAAAGCCTACACCTTGTTGATGAAGACTGAGAAAAAGACAGCACTGAGTACTTTAGCATTACCTGTGTTAGCCATCACTAAACCACCTGCCCTATTCAACAGCAGGCCCACTTACTCCTTTTTAGAAACATAGCCAATGCAGCAGTAAAAGTGCTCCATATTGCCACTGATGTCCCTTGCCAGTTTCAATTCTGATTGAGCTTTGGCTTCCTGAATACCATTTCATCATGCCTCAGCAGTGTTTCTATATTCCTCCCTTGCAACCTGCCCACACTTTGACTAGCAGTTTTATAGTTTCCTTTTTATGCTAAAAAAAAATTACTCTGTCTCAGTGAATCCATGACATTGTTCTTGTTGCAGTAGAAGGAAGCTATCTAAGCAGCTAGCACTGGTAATTCAGCCTAGAATCTGGAGCTCAAGCTGGGTTCTTCCAGATTTCAGTAATACTTTGCAGACAAAATATTTTTCTAACCAATGAGGAGTTCTTCCTATTGAGTCAGGCATACTTGTAGAACTCATAATTTCTTATTTGTTTAGCTACCATGGAAGGGTTTGTGTGTTGTTGCCTTTTTTTTTTAAGGAAAAGCTCCAGTTATATTTTGATGAGTGTTTAAAGTCATCAAAATAATATTCTGAAACCATTATGCAAAAACTTCACACATTACTTTAAAAGCCTTGTCTTTTTATATATTTATTATTTTTTTCTTTCTGTGTTTTAACTTCTTTATTTTCATGGTGCTCTCCTTTATCTGCTTTCTTCTCTGTCATTTATTTATCCTTTTCCCTTGTCCTTCTATATATGCTGTTCTTTAACTTGTTGTTGGTCATTACAAACCATTTTTAACTTTATTTTTCTTAGGGTTCTTATCTGTCATTTTGCTTGTCTGGTCATTATACGGTCTTCTCTCACTTGAGTCATTTAGTGATAACGTACACCCGCTCCCCCTCAAACCCAAAGACTTATATGTTCCCTTGACTCACTTGCAGAAGAAGCACTATGTAAGATCTTCATAGGTGCCTGATCACCCTTTCTGAATCATGAGAACTTGGAGATGAGTGGAGGTTTGTAAAATCTGTAATATATGTATTCTTCAGCTATTGAAGGCTGCTTCAAGTTGTGGTGTAACATTTCTGCTGAGTTTCACTGAACATGACTTGAGGCAAAATTTGCAACTAGGCTAAGAAAAGGAAATCGGAGCTAACTGCATTTTATTGCAAGCTGTTACTTTCTTCAGTGGAAGATGAATCTCAGATGTTTAACTTTGTTAGTTTCCTTCGGTTCCCAGTCTTTGATAGTGGATGGAATTGATAACTGATTAAGAAAAATAAACACAAGAAGCAGAAAATCTTCCTTTTGGGATAATAACCCTGGAATATCTATGCTGATCATTCCCACTGTGGTGGAAAGAAGAAACCGGATTGCTCTTTCAACAAGAAACAGAAGATATTTGGTGATTCATTAAGAGCCGCTCACTGTCCAGTAATAGCTAAAACCCCTTTGATTCCTTATGCCATTACTTTCTGAGTTTGCCTTTTAAATTAGAATATAATTTATTGCATATATTCTACTCTTTCTGAGAACTAATGTGTTTACTAATTAATTATATAATAAGTTACCAGTTTAAAAGGTTCTTTTTGTTTTGAGTTATCTATTTTGATGGGAAAGTTAATAGCTATAAAGGGCTTAAACAATGAAGAATCTTTACTCAGAAAACACATTTGTAACTATCAACTGAAGTTTCTATAGTTTCAGTTTAATGTCTGGTTTAAATTTCAGATGCTGAGCCAAATTCTGTTTTGTTTCTTCATCTGTGATAAAATTGCTTGTCTTGTAATTGGAAATAATCTTACTGAATGAAATAATAGCTGTATTGTTCATGCTCCTTTGAGTGAACTAACACTCCCATTCAAACATATCTGTTGGAAGGTTCCAGGTATGATTGACATGGTAGTTGATTCATATGGTGTTGTGATAGACCATTTTGTGTAACTATCATTCTGAATTTGGTACAGAATATTCTTCATTGGGATAATCTGTTGGACTCCTCTGCTATCCTTGTTCTATTTATTGCAGAAAGGGAAAAGGGCAGATTTTGGCACTTGATTGACTGGTTTGCTAATAGTAATAACCATTATCTAATAAACTTGATAGCACTAGTATGTCAAGATTAAGATGAAAACAGTGACTAGATTTTTATATACAACGTTGATAAGTCCGTCTATAACATTTAGTGCATCCCTAACATTTGTGAGCAGAGAGAAGACTTTTCAACACTATTGAGACAGATAACTCTGAATTAACTCTCTGCGGGTGCTGTAGTTAGTTCAGGAACAGTATGGAATACATTACTCTTCCATTTTTATTGTGCAATTTGAATTTCTAAAGGCAAAATGCTGCATTAACAGATTTTTGTGTGTGTGTGCTAAAGCTTGCATTTTTGGCTGAAGGAACTATTTTATGGAATTGATCATAAAAGTGGTGAATATGTGATTCACACCTGACAGTTTTGTCTTACTAACATCCAAATGTCAGTTTTGTTCTACACAAATATTCGATTACGTCTCCATTTTATTATTAATTTTGAATAGAAGTCTTGAGTCATTAAATGAGATTAAAGAAAACATTTTATGCCAACCAAATGCACTTTATTTTTTTATGTTTGGTATATATCTCTTTTTTTAAAAAAATATTGCTCATTATTCAGTATTTGCATGGATAGGATTAGAGGCATAGTGAGGATAAGAAGGTACATCCCATTGTTAGAGTGTAGTGCCATTCAAAGATTCTGCTTCTGTCTCTATTTTCCTGCTAAGCAGTACAAAAACAGGTCAAAAATAGAATCCTGTCTTGAAAAACTTGCTTACTTTGTAAATAACAATATAAGCTTGCTGCATCTGTCAGATAAAGAATTTGAGTAATCCAGAATGTATTTGTGAATAAAAATCCATCTTCAATTTATTCCTAGGAATTACATTCTTTTAAACTTGGGGTTTTTTTGTGTGTGCGTGTGTGTGAGAGAGAGCGCAAGAGGGAGAGCATGCATTTGCAGGAGAGAACTTTTGATCCCATTGGCTAATGTAAACCAAGTTTAACAGAGGCCTCAGTCAAATTCCTACAGATTTCATAAAAAATCATGTGAAATAAGAAAGATGACTTAAAAATCTCAGCTAAGACAATGGCTGAAGCTGGATTTATGCGACACAAAAATTCAGATGTGTGAGAGTGTGTAAATATCCAGTTTTAGGAAAAGCTTTTACCAGAAGACAATCGATTATGAGATACAAGCCCTTAGAAAATTAAACTGCAGCTCAGACAGCTACTTTATTCCAGTATGCACCAGTATTAGTTGCAAGTGTGGGTCAGGTGGAAAATAGACTCCTTAGAATGTAAACTTAGATTAGAAAAGGAATAACTGTATTCTTACTTTAGCCAAGGAAATATTTCTGTCTTTACTCTTCACTTAGAATATAAATGTTTTAGTCTGACATTACGTAGCCAAATTTCATAGTATGAAATCCCGTCTGATGATGTTTCTGCCTTGAGGCTGTTATTATTTGATACTTTTAACAATTATTGAAAGCTTCCTTCTTCCAATATAGCAGAGTAACACCCTTGTCTCTGATTGCAAGTATTTCTCATGAGTTCACCCCTAAAATTCCCAGCAGACATATCTGTACCCATTTCAATATCTCTCTTGGCCAATTAACATAAACATTTAATTACTAATTTTGCTATTAGGAAACAAAGAACACAAACATTTAAACACAGGGAAAACACCTTTCTCCCCATTTCCCAGGCTCAACTTCAGTTCAGGCTCCTTTCCTCCCCGCTTCCTAGTCTCCACTTCAGTCCAGACACCTCTCCTCCCACCTTGTCATTGCTGCAGGTTGTTCTCAGTCCCTTCAGTGAGGCGTTGCAGGAGGCTGTGGTCAATGCATAGTGATTTCTTTCTGCCGCTCCACCTTTCTTACACTTTTCTTTTGCTCCTGCTTCCTTCTTACTTGATTCATCTGCTTCAGTGTGGATCCTCCACAGGCCTCAGTTCCTCTCAGGGCAGCAAACATCTTATGAAAGCATTAATTTTTTCTTTCCATAAAGAAAGAAAAATACTTTCAAAGAAACTTCAAGATAAATAAGAAAACAGAATGTAATAAACTCTAAAAAGCGTAGGCATATAATGTAATTCAAGTCTTCCAAATACTCAGGTTATATCCATAATTCCTCTCTGATATGGCAGTATTTGTATATATGGCAGAGCTGGAATTTACCTTAACTGGAGGAAGGGGAAAAAACTTTTTTTTTTAATTATCTTTGGAAAAAAAGAGTGTTACTAATAAATTGTATTCCAGACTATCCAAAAGGGGAGGGCAAGAAAAAAGCATTGAACTTTGTAAACAACAAGAAGCTACAAGAAGACAGAAATCTTTTCTTGCTTTCTATTTTTCCTTCTACACTAAATGGATATGTGTGCACACTAACTATTGCTAAAGGATCCTAATGGAGGAAAAGACTGAGGTTCCTCTAGGGAAGAAATGTTGGGTCTTGAAGAAAGTATCTATTCACTGCAGAATAGTTATGGAGATGAATTCCCATTTCTTTTAAAGTAGAAGCAGAAAATGTCTGTAAGTGGTCAGAAAATAGTATGACTGTGCTATTCCTCAGAACTTAAAAAGCACCCTCTTCCATTTCTAACTGGTTTTGGTATCTTCATCAGACAAAGATAAGAGTTCTAAAGAAGCCTGGTAGGTTTCTCCATTGGTAAGAAAAGGGTGAAGGAATAGTAGCAATAATAAAAAATTAAGCCTACCTTTATCTTAAACTCTAAAAACTATAGTATCTTCTACCAAACATCAGGTCTCTGAAAATTTATTTTAGCAGATGGTATGCCATTGATGTTCATGTGATGCTCTTTTGCATATCTCAGTTCACAGAACTGCATATGCTGCCAGAACTGTTAGTGCAAAGGCAATCTCTTCCTGCTTACAGATAAGTCTTATCATTTTACAAACTTGCTTGGAGTTTTGGTAGTTCTCCAGAAACACGATGGTGACTTTAGTTGTATGCAGTTCAAGGACAGCAACTACAGATCCCTGAGAAAAAAATTTATAAGCCAGTGTAATGCAAGGCCCTGTAATAAACTATATAAAAATACAAACACTTTTAGCCCATTGATTAGAGACGTGAGCTGAACGTTTTACTGAAGTCAAAGAGCTTACATGGTGGCTAACAAAGTAATGCAAATTTACTTGATAATGTTTTCACTTTTAGGGGATTGTGATCACGAGCATATTTATCTAAACGTGAGTTACCTTCTTGAGAACACTGCAGTTATCTTTTATCAATGACAAGAACAGCCAGAAAAGCATAAAAAATAATTCAGAAAAAAAGCAAAACCTTGGAAAGTCAGTATTTTTCACTAATTTAAAAGATAAATGTAAAAAAAAAATCATGTAAGAATTGCTAGTAAATAAAAAAATACAAAAAAAAAAAAAGAGTTACTGACCCAACTTGTAATTACACAGAGAAATATATAGGGAATGAAAAATAAATTAATTGGAAATGACAATCGGATACTATTGATGAAAAGCCTTCTCTTCAAAGGAATTAAGTCTACAATTCATGTAATTCATTATAGATAAAACATACAGGATGAATGTATTCTGTTTTGAGCAACATGTAAAAAAATTCAAAACACTTTTTGAAGACCCAGAAAGTAGAAACTTAATCCTATTGCTATAAGTATAAAACAATATAACATGTGCATGTGGATAAATCAAAAAAGTCAAGATACAACTGTCAAGATTCATCAGGGTAACAATAAGTCATTCTGCAAATATGTTAGTTAAAAGAAGGACCAAGGAAATTCTTGATCCACCTCCTAAGTACAATCAGGCGGCTAATATTATCAATGAGACCAGAGTAAGTTCACAGTCAAAAATAAGGAAAAAGCAGGGTAGGACATGCTTAAATGACTTAATCAGATCAATGAAGACAGGTTGACAAATCCATAAGTTCTTAGAAAATTGACTATAACAAGCTTGGCTAGTACAGGTTACCTTTGAAAACACGTGGAGAATAGATGACGAACTGAAAGAGTGGGAAAGATCAAATGTAATATCTGTTTTAGAAAGGGAACATCCGAGGAACTACACACCCAGTCAGTTACCAGAAAGAGCTGGAACAAATAATGAATATGTAATCGCCTCTAAGATGGTGAGAATGAGTTTGTCAGGACATTCTATGGAGAAATAGAATCCGGTTTTCTTCTATGAGAGAGTAACAGTGCTGGTGGATAGAAGAAAAATCACAATTTTTAAGAGTCTTGTATTCTAAAAAACAAGTTGAGGAAGCAGGCAAAATAACTAGATGGTACATAAGCAACTCATTAGAAAACTATTCTGAGAAGTTAGACATCAATGACTTAGAGTCAAAATGAGAGGCTACATCAATCTACAGTTTCACTGAGCATTGTGTTGTGTCCAGATTTCAATTATGTCATTGATAAGCTGGATGATGGAATAGGAATTAATTTTATTAAATTTAGATTTAATGCCAGAGCTTCAAGTATAATAGGGAAAAAGATTAGAAGTCAAAGTGATCTTGGCAAATTGATGATACAGAAAAGAAGGATGGAGTTCAATAAGGAGAAGCGTTACGGAGCATTTAGGGCATCAA
>NW_008825614.1:6276250-6278567 GCF_000699105.1 Pygoscelis adeliae
AGAAAAACAATGCAAATTATCAGAAGTCTAAGAAAACCTAACCAAAACAGAAAGGTGCAGTGAATTGAACTTGTTTCTTCTGGAAAGCAGTGGCATGAGGGGAAGTGTAGTAGCAGTCTTCATATGTGTATAAGACTGAGAAAAAAGGAGAGGAATAGTACAAAGCAGAACAAATATTTTGGACAGCAAGGAAGTTTCAGGGTAAACATTATGGAAAACTTTCTAACAATAAGGTTACTTAGTGCTGAAATGGGATTACTAGGATATCTGTGGATTCCTCATCAATGGAATTCTTTAAGAATAGCTTCAACAGTGTCCTGGTTTCGGCAGGGACAGAGTTAATTTTCTTCCTAGTAGCTGGTACAGTGCTGTGTTTTGGATTTAGGGTGGGAACAATGTTGATAACACACCGATGGTTTAGTTGTTGCTAAGTAATGCTTACACTAGTCAAGGACTTTTCAGCTTCCCATGCTCTACTGACCGAGAATGCTGGAGGTACACAAGAAGCTGGGAGGGGTCACAGCCAGGACAGCTGACCCAAACTGGCCGAAGGGATATTCCATACCATGTGACGTCATGCTCAGCATATAAAGCTGGGGGGAAGAAGAAGGAAGGTGGGGGGGATGTTCAGAGTGATGGTGTTTGTCTTCCCAAGTAACCGTTACGTGTGATGGAGCCCTGCTTTCCTGGAGATGGCTGAACACCTGCCTGCCCATGGGAAGTAGTGAATGAATTCCTTGTTTTGCTTTGCTTGCGCACGTGGCTTTTGCTTTCCCTATTAAACTGTCTTTATCCCAAGCCATGAGTTTTCTCACTTCTCCTCTTCTGATTCTCTCCCCCATCCCACGGGGGGGAGTGAGCGAGTGGCTGTGCGGTCCTTAGTTGCCGTCTGAGGTTAAATCATGACAGACAGACTTCTGGTAGGAATAACATTTGTATGGTTAAGGACAACAGTGTGTGTATGTATGATGTCTGGAGGGCCTTCATCCTTATTTTCTATTTCTGTTTAGCATTTTAAAACATTGCAAAGTTTTCTAGTTCAAAAAACTGTATAATTTAGAAATAATTATTTTCTTTGTGTTACCATCATCAGAATGATTTTAATAAATCCTCATTCCGATATAAAACTTGCAGTCTGTACACATACTGAAGATTGGCGATTGCAACTCTAACCTGCAAATTGTGATTCTTATAGCTGTATTGAGAATTAACAGGTCAGACAAGTGTTTTGGGTTTTGGTTTTGGGTTTTTTTGTCAAAAGTTTGTACACATTGACATCTTTAAGTTATCATTAACAGAAAGTAACCTTGGATTACCTGCTGCTTAATTATCACTAGCCTACTATGATGACAAAAATAAGGTTATTTTGCAGCCAGAACTGGGCAAAATCCCTGACTAATTCAAACTAGTTTATGTTTTGAAGCAAAGCTGACTTCTGAGATTATATAATTTGCAAAATTATTACATTTGAAGCATGACATCAGAGCAGCAGTTGGCAGTATGATGGATCTGTTTGTCATCAAATCAGCTAAAAACAAAACAAATGGGATGAGTATTACTGGTATGGAGGCAATTAGCACATTTTGTTATAGATGAAGTAATATAATAAGCTTGATTTGCAAGTCATCTTTGTGGGCAGTCATTTATTCTGTTAAGATGCTATTTTTATTTCAAATACTTCTAATTTAAACATTGTTTCATCACTATTTATTTGGAATTTTCCACCACTGAGGAAGATATTTAGTGCTAGGAATCGTAGTTTCTGCAAGATTATTTTGACAGTCTCCAACTGACATTTTGGAGAACAATTCCTGTTCTTTCTGCAGAGAAAAGAAGATTCTCTTTGTGCATTGACTGGCATATTACTTTCCAAAACTAAACAACAACAAATATTTTCTTTTGTATTTAATTAGGACTACTGCAAACTCTTCTTACTGGTGTCCATAGAAGAATAAAAATATCTCATGGTTTTGAACCACAGCAATTCATCTCCTGAATTGCACACATCTGATGTTTGTGTTTATATTGTTTGTTATGAATTTTAAAATTGCAGTAAAGTGTTATGCTGTATAACCTTTAGCAATGTTCAGAACTGGATATTAAAAATCACGGAAATACACAGATATAACCATCAGTGGAAAACTTTCTAACAATAAGGTTACTTAGTGCTGAAATGGGATTACTAGGATATCTGTGGATTCCTCATCAATGGAATTCTTTAAGAATAGCTTCAACAGTGTCCTGGTTTCGGCAGGGACAGAGTTAATTTTCTTCCTAGTAGCTGGTACAGTGCTGTGTTTTGGGTTTTGGGTGGGAA
>NW_008825614.1:6278837-6330413 GCF_000699105.1 Pygoscelis adeliae
TCCTGGAGATGGCTGAACACCTGCCTGCCCATGGGAAGGAGTGAATGAATTCCTTGTTTTGCTTTGCTTGCGCACGCGGCTTTTGCTTTCCCTATTAAACTGTCTTTATCTCAAGCCATGAGTTTTCTCACTTCTCCTCTTCTGATTCTCTCCCCCATCCCACGGGGGGGAGTGAGCGAGTGGCTGTGCGGTCCTTAGTTGCCGTCTGAGGTTAAATCATGACAGACAGACTTCTGGTAGGAATAACATTTGTATGGTTAAGGACAACAGTGTGTGTATGTATGATGTCTGGAGGGCCTTCATCCTTATTTTCTATTTCTGTTTAGCATTTTAAAACATTGCAAAGTTTTCTAGTTCAAAAAACTGTATAATTTAGAAATAATTATTTTCTTTGTGTTACCATCATCAGAATGATTTTAATAAATCCTCATTCCGATATAAAACTTGCAGTCTGTACACATACTGAAGATTGGCGATTGCAACTCTAACCTGCAAATTGTGATTCTTATAGCTGTATTGAGAATTAACAGGTCAGACAAGTGTTTTGGGTTTTGGTTTTGGGTTTTTTTGTCAAAAGTTTGTACACATTGACATCTTTAAGTTATCATTAACAGAAAGTAACCTTGGATTACCTGCTGCTTAATTATCACTAGCCTACTATGATGACAAAAATAAGGTTATTTTGCAGCCAGAACTGGGCAAAATCCCTGACTAATTCAAACTAGTTTATGTTTTGAAGCAAAGCTGACTTCTGAGATTATATAATTTGCAAAATTATTACATTTGAAGCATGACATCAGAGCAGCAGTTGGCAGTATGATGGATCTGTTTGTCATCAAATCAGCTAAAAACAAAACAAATGGGATGAGTATTACTGGTATGGAGGCAATTAGCACATTTTGTTATAGATGAAGTAATATAATAAGCTTGATTTGCAAGTCATCTTTGTGGGCAGTCATTTATTCTGTTAAGATGCTATTTTTATTTCAAATACTTCTAATTTAAACATTGTTTCATCACTATTTATTTGGAATTTTCCACCACTGAGGAAGATATTTAGTGCTAGGAATCGTAGTTTCTGCAAGATTATTTTGACAGTCTCCAACTGACATTTTGGAGAACAATTCCTGTTCTTTCTGCAGAGAAAAGAAGATTCTCTTTGTGCATTGACTGGCATATTACTTTCCAAAACTAAACAACAACAAATATTTTCTTTTGTATTTAATTAGGACTACTGCAAACTCTTCTTACTGGTGTCCATAGAAGAATAAAAATATCTCATGGTTTTGAACCACAGCAATTCATCTCCTGAATTGCACACATCTGATGTTTGTGTTTATATTGTTTGTTATGAATTTTAAAATTGCAGTAAAGTGTTATGCTGTATAACCTTTAGCAATGTTCAGAACTGGATATTAAAAATCACGGAAATACACAGATATAACCATCAGTTTAGCTTCACACCAGATACTTTTTCCTTTTTTTTTTTTGTCCAGTGAGGAAAAGAAGGCAGATGTCATTTGAAGGATTTATAAGGTACATGAGCTCAGAAGACTGTTCGATCTTTAAAAACGATCACAGGACCATCTACCAAGATATGAACCACCCATTATGTGACTATTTTATTTCATCTTCTCACAACACCTACTTGATATCCGACCAACTAATAGGGCCCAGTCATTTATGGGGATATACCAGGTACTTAGATACTGTTTTTTAATATTTTAAACATTCTTTGGCTTTTTTTGAAATGAATACTAAGTCATATATAATCCTGCTTGGCAATAAGGAACAAAACCATCACAGATACAAGTAGAAAATGTGAGAGTGGTATTTTATTTTGTGTGCACACTTTTCAATATATTTGCCAAGCCATCTGTTCATAGTCTGGAAACAATCTATTTTTTTACTTACATCTCAAAAAATCTACCTCGCAGCAAATGAAATCTATAGTATGCTGCACAGTGTATGATTAAATCAGCTTTTAATCTCAACATGCCAAGCAAAAATAAATAACTCCCTGAAATAAATGTAAAATTCCTGGGCAAACTCTAATCTGATCAATATACAGGACGTAAGGGCACAGTATGGTGGAGTATGTCAAGGATATCTGTGATCAGTGTATGTTGCAATGTGGTCAATTTAGAAACAACAACAGCAAAAAAAAAAGTGGGCACTCTAGTAGCCAGGAGGGAGAAGAAACTTTGTCTTTGAATGTGCATCATATGACTCCAAGAGGAGAAGGAAACCAGGATGCCTTATTGCCAAGACGCATTTAGAAGAAATCATCAGGGAGGGAGAAAATGAGTTATGTAATAAAGGCAATACAGAGGGGGACAGAAAGTATGAAGAATGCGGAAGACAGATGTCCAGCATTCCGACTACTTTGTACTACTTTAGTGAAGTGAAAGCAGTTGGAACCATTGTCTATCTGAACTTTTTTGTTTTGGTTGTTCTCTGGATATTCTATAATGGCTTGCAATCATCAGAAGCACTAGTGAATTTCTTTCTAACAGTATTTAAAATGATATGACATTAATACTGCATTGCTTAAAATAATTGCAAAGAGGATATAAAAACCCCTCTCTTCCTCTTTATCTACTATTTGTGTAAGGAAAATATGAAATGCTAAAATAAGCTAGAAGCATCTTTGAGATATCGTTAGCATGTAAAGGGCAGCATGTAAAAGACAGATTGGTAATTAGGTAAAATAGTCTAGGAGAAATGTTTAAATTAGTAACAAGCCAAATATTAGAAACCTAAGACCTTTAAGGGGTGCCATTAACATATTAAAAATTAAAACAGAGTAAATTTAAGGCATCTGAGAAACTTTAGCACTGCCTCTTAGAAATAAGGTGGGGGAAAAACAATTGAATTATGTAAAGACCAAGCACAACCTGATTATGTAAGTGTGATGCTGCTATTTTTAAGTATAATGATTCTCAAACTCACAGACAAATCTGGAATAGTAATAAAAAAGACCCTTTCAAACATGTCTTCTGCTATTTTAAGCAACAATTTGCCATCATTCCAAAATTCTTTTATTTAAATCTTTGACCCCCATTTTCAGTCTCTTAATGAAGGTTATTCAGATAATCCATGTTACTCCTTAATGTTCTAATAAAGTTTATTACCTAACATGCCTAAGATAAACAACAGAAACTATAGCTCTGTCTCATATCTGCATAATTCTATAGGATTTCTTTTCTTTTGTGATGAAAAAGTAGGGGTTTTTGTAATTATTCAATGTGCTTGTAATCAGAAATATAGCAACTTGTATAAGAAAGTGTGGTATCTTTCTTTTACTGTAAAATTGTTTCTCTTGTTCTTTTGAAGTGCTCTCTTAAAAGGATGTCGTTGCCTGGAAATTGACTGCTGGGATGGCTCAAACAATGAACCTGTTGTGTATCACGGTCACACTTTAACGAGCAAAATTCCATTTCATTCTGTAATTCAAGTGATAGACAAGTATGCATTTGTGGTATGTATATATATATACACATTGGTTAAAATGTGATGGTGGCTTTAACAAAACCCATGGACATGGTTGTTGTCAGTGATTCTCCAGGGTAAAAAAATATGAAACAGAGACAGTGCTTGTGGCAAGTGGGCATTGTTGAAATAAACTACGGGAAAATTGTGCTATCTGTTCTTAATATCTTTTTTTATTTTATTTAAGGGACAGTAAACATATTTTGCTGATAATGATTAAAAACCAAACTTGGTGCAAGGAATTCAGAAGGTCTTACTCAGCTTGCTAGGTGGAATTCTCACCTGAGGTCATTTAAGCAAGGACTGAATATAAAGTGAACAACCACTTCCGAATCAGTCTGATGTTTTACTCCTTCTTTATACCTTTTCATTTTTTTACTTCACTTATTCTTCTGTTGCTATCAGTCTGTCTTATATCCTATGCTTGAATTTATGAAATAGAGAAAAATGTTAGATTATAGCTCAGTTTGAGACTTACTGTGTTTTCCATTACCTCTCTTTTTATTTTGAATTCAAGGCCTGATAAAGGTCAATCACCTGACAAAGGTGTTGTCAGACAACTCATTAGGGCAATGTCCCTTCTGCCTATCTCTGGCAAAACAGCAAAAGCTGGAGAGCTTCTGGCCCTCTCTCAGTTTTTTGTATAGGTTTCTCGCAAAACTCCTGCTCAAATGAAGTCCTGAATGACTATTAAGATAACGCTTGTATTCAGGCCAGCATTATCTGTGTGAATATATATACCTATGACCATTCATTTATATGGATTTTTATACATATATATTTATAGCCTTCTCGGAGTTAAGCAAAGCTATATTTTTTCTGTTTTGATTTCTATATAAAATTCAATAAGTCTCTGATTTTAAAAGATAGTGAAAACAAAAATATGGTTTTATGTTATTGTTCTTCACAATCGGCTAGATATAACTCACCTGTTTTTGCTAATACAGAGCATATTGTACATAACTATAATACAAACTTCATTTAACAGGCACAAGTTACAATAAGATGCTAAAATCACCACAATAGGTAATGGTTCATACCAGCTGTCTATCCAGGCTAAGGTGTGCTTCTATTAGTGGTCAATAGTAAATGCTCAGGGGAAAAGGGTAGAAACAGGGTAAACATAAAATGGTACTTCCCTTGGAAATTGACAGTTTAGGTCCTGCCCAAGCAAAGATTTTATTCAGAGTAATTGTTTTTAGTAGCCACCAGTATTATTGGCAACTTATGAGATTTATTTACACAGTCTAAATGGACATGTCTCATTTGAGCTATTCTCTAATTTTTACTCCATTTCCCATGTTTCACCTGTCTTGCTTGAGTACTGTGATGAGTAAGGTGTAAAGAGTCCCAAGAAATGTTTGTGATGTTATAAAAAAATATGCATAGCTTGTTCATGTGAAGGCAATGATTTCTGAGCAAATTTTAAGGATACTGTCAACTTGAAATGTAGTCAATTAAAATCTGTCATAAATTAAAGCAAAAGACATTTAATCCTGGTTTACTTTGTCAATTGCAATTTTAGAATCTGATTTTACCTTTTAAAAACAAAACAAAACAATTTTCTCTTTTCATAACAAAACTGTGTAAACAACTGAGGAAATTCTGTACACAAAAAAAACAATCTCCCCCACAAAACAGAGAAATATTTTAAATCTGTGTCACTTACAGTAAACCGGTGGCTAAAATTAATATTTAGCTGAAAGCCAACTTTGCCTTGTTTATAATTGTTTTTTCATTGTCCTTTAAAATAGATGCCAGCCACTAAAGGAGCTGTCACTAAAATGTGTCAGATGTAAATTTGAAGGTACACAATTATGTCAAAGCTTCCAAGTTCTTCCCATAGGTACAGGAAAATTGCAATAATTTTGTTTTCTATTTTTCTTTTCCCTTATTTCCCTTTATTGAAGTTATTCTTCACAAAACTTAGCCATTATTTCTAAAAAATTAATCTACCCAATATGACAATTCCCTGTTTGGATGACTTAGTCAACAGAATTTCAGAGCAGTTGTGATATAACCTTTAGGTGCAAAAGAAAGAGCTTCTTGGGAATAACGATATTAGGTCTGAAGAGGTGAAGATTTCTTTAATTTTGAAAAACACCAAAATGGTCAACATTGAGGTTTTTAGAATTTGGAATGTTTTAAGTCTCCTTTGAAATTAACCTAAATAATTTTTTATGCTTTAGTGTGTCTAGGAGGTTTTACCCATCCTCCTTTTTTGGCAGATGACATTATAATTCCTCTTTTTTCTTTGTAAGTTCATTTGTTGAGAAACGCTGTTTCAGACACACAGTAGCCAATGCATTATTCTTTAGAAGCTCTGTGTGTCAGAGCCATTACCTCTGTCAGAAATTCTGCTTTTTGCTTCCAGGTTGTAGTCTGCCCTGTGCAATTGAATCAGCCTGATTTTTGGCTGATTTAATACTTATTTTCTCTCTACTTTCTTTACATCCAATATTAATCAGTATGTTAAATGCCTCTGATAAATTATTTTCTATGGATTATTGGACAAATACACTTCAATATGCGCTTTCCAAAGATTAGCACAGATATTACCTGGTTTCTCTAATGAAGTGTTGTGTCCTTCTTAACTGGTCTTCATTTGATTTCCCTAGTTGTTTTTTTTTTTTCATCTCTGTATATGTCTAACCCTGTTTTAACCTCCCTTAACTTTCTGAGGATGCATTTTTTTCTCTTCAGTTGTGCTTTCTCTTTTCCGTAAATATTGTGAGCTTTTTTATTGCATTACTAAGCTGAAACAACTGACATATTCTGAAAGTTGTGAAAATAAAGGAAAATACAGATTACCAAGGGGACTTTTGTAAGATATTTTGGGAAATCAAGTAGTCCTCTTTTTATTTATTAATAATAAAAGCCTTTAAATTATATTTCCAGGCATCTGACTATCCAGTTGTACTGTCTTTGGAGAACCACTGCAGCCCTAAGCAACAGGAAGTAATGGCAGACTATTTAGAAAGTATTCTAGGTGACAAACTTCTTACTTCAACAATTGGTGATACAGTGGTGACTCAACTACCTTCTCCTGAGGTAATAACATCGCATTTTTCTCTGTGATAGGGGGAAAAAAATGGGTTAGGCTTTTTTTTTTAAATCTTCTGAAACAGAATTTATGAAACTGCTTATCTGGTGTCTGAAATAGACTTCAGGTGGTAACAAAAAATAATTACAAACAAAAAAAAAAAACCACCCACAGAAAAGATAAAGAAAACAGAAAAAGCAAAAATGAATCATGTGGATTGATATGGAACTTTTTATTTAAAGGAAAACTGTTTTCAGTACAATGTTGAGCATGTATTTGTTAAAAGCTAACATACTAACACTTTTGCAAAGCCTTACATCTTGCAGTTCACATCAATCCAACTTTTGGTGCTTTGGATGCATTAAAAGTTTTATTTTATTTTATATACAAATAGAGTTAAGTAAAGTTTGTGGGTTGCAGTTTATTTTATATGGAAACATGGCAACTGTAGTAATGTGTCTTGTTATTTTGAACCATACTTACTAACACTGAATAAACCTGCATATCAAAAAAATGAGTAGTGACACTCAAATTACTCTGATTTTTTTAAAGTAAATTATTACTTAATATGAATTAAGTTATCATAGTATGGTTCATCTACAGTAGTCCTGTGTTGGAGATGTGGTAGTCTAAACACAGAAAAGAGCATCTGACTTTAAAGAGGGCAGATTTATACACAGGGAATAACTTGCCAAAGATTGTAGAAATAAGTATTACTGAATCCGAACTCTGAATCTGAGACCTATGCAAACACCTGATTAATTTAATTTTTGAAATTTCAAGTTATTGAAACATTGTGTTATAATGAACAGCTTCAAAGTGTTTGTTGACCTGTAAAGTGAACATTTTAAGGTTAAACCAAACAATTCTCCTCCCCTTCCCTCCTCTCCTCTTCTCTCTTCCTTTTCTCTGAAATGAGGCTTACAGTGTTTTAGTTTTAAAAGAGGAAACAAAGTATAACTTTTTAAACAACATTATGCTTTGAACCAAAATTAAAAAATCTTCACTTTAAACATGTTAGTGTATCTGTTTTCTGCTAATTTATTTTTTGTTCCTTACGTTGAAAGAATTTCCTGAAATTAAAACATGTTATTAAAATGGAAAACTGAATCTACATTTTTTGTTAATAACAATGTTGATGGAACTATTTCATCAAGTTCTGTTACTGCAAAAACATTCTCTCTTTCTCAGTGTGTTTCTCCCTAAGGCAGTGTTTCTCAGCTGGTGGCTTGAGACCCCTGGGATATGAAGTCAGAAAAGGCAATTAAATGGGTGTTGAAAATTTTATTGCAAACTAAAACAAATAAATTCCCATTGTTCCAGTCTTTGCACATAATTTACTTTCAAGGACAAAAGATTTTTTTTAATCTCTTGTAACATGAATACATGCCTACACACAAAATACTTATTTAGGCTTGTCACTGTTATCAGTGATATATCAGATGTATTTCATACCTTTTTTTTTTTACAGTAACTGAAAAAGGAACAATGCAAATGAAAATGCAGGGAGGAAACACTGTCATAAGGAAAGACAACACACAAAATGATGAATTTTTGTAAAGGATTTGTCATGGAAAAAACATTTTTGAAGTGGTGTGTCCAAAAGACTTGCTAAAGTATTACCATACTGTTATATTTTCATAGCAATGTTGTCATAAATATATTTAACACATCTTAATAAATTTCTCAGTAAGCCAATGTATTTTTTTTTAGATTGTAGCATTTTTTTTATATCACACTGTCCAAAATCACTTTGCAACCTTGAAAACTGTTCTGTAAATTAGAAAAAAATATAAACTGTATTAAACATGAGGGTTTGTTTTAAAGCTTCTCAAAGCATAGCTGCATTCAAATAGATGTCCAAGGATCATATGTCCTCTGTAGCAAACACAAAATGAGTTTACTGCATCTGAATCGTGGAGTCACTGAATAACATATTTAAAAATATTACTTTCTATGAGATATGTCCCTTACCATATGTTTACTGTGATACAGGGAATTCATACTTCATATTTCCATAGCTTAGAGTTTTCATAAGTCAGCTCTGTAGAATTTTTGCCTGAAAATGCATTGCTGGGTTCCATACTTATTCCTCACTTAAATGTATGCTGTTCAGGTGAGATTCTTTCTATTGAACTTTTAATCTTTTAAAGTTATGTGAGATGTATTCCACATCTATGTAAGATGTAAGAGTTACCTAAATAATTTCATGGTCCTCAGCTGATTTACAGAAGTCTGAATTTAATAAATCATTATGTTGAAAGAGAACAAGGGTTAGGATCATCTCCATTTCTCTTAGCTGCTGTGATCAAGCATGTAAGAAAAATCATTAGGATTTTATTTTGCAGTGGAAATATGTAGTTATGACTGAATTTGCAAATAGAGTAGTAAGCTTGACTATTGGCTGGCATCTTTTTGAAGAACCACTTTTGGTCCATGTTCAAAAGGCGTTTAGTGGCATCACATGCTTAAAGCTTGGGACCTTGTGCATATTCAAGGCCTCGGTAAATTCATTATCATTTGAGTGAGCCAGATGCTGAACTTAGTCTTAAGCCTGCTTTGCTTAAGCAGTTCAAAAGAGATGTTATAGAACCATAAATGATTAATTTAAGATGCTGTTCATAAGAAAGATTATCAGTTAGTGTAAAAAAAAATAGTTGTCACCTATATAATTTACTGTTCCACTGTTTTCAAGACAGAGCACTAGCAAGAATAGGGAAGAAGCCATTGCATCTGTTATGATTCTGTAAGAACCCAACTGATAAAGCCATCCCAGGAAGAAAATTGTGTCAGAAGTGTTAACACCAGTATCAGAGTAAAGGCGTTGTTCTTTAAACATGACAGTCTTCTGATTTCTAATATAAGTCTAATAAAATATAGTAAGTGTCAGGATGATTAAAGTTCATTGTAATTGCTCAGATACGAGATTGGTTCAACAGAATGGTAAGTGTTCATTGGCATGGCTCAAGCGCAGTAACTACATTTGCTCAGAGGCTGATACAACTGATAGCCTGATAACGCATTTTGGAAAAAAATTGCTATGAATAATGCACTCAAAGGAATTAGTGTACCTGCCTACAGGAGTACTTTTACTAGCAAAATTCTTATCAGATAACTGTATTTATCCATATTATACTCATATGCAACAAAAAGGGAAAGCTTTGAAATCAGTTTCCTTTTTTGAAACTTTCCTGTTTCAAACACAGTCACTGTTTTCCCAGAATAGTCACCGTTTTCCCAGAATGCACCAGCCTGGATGAACCAAGTACCACAGTCTTGGACATCTAGATATAACATTTGAGTGTACGTCTAAGGGATTCATATTGCTACTGCACTTTCTTCCTTTCTCTGTAAAAACCTGTCTCACTGAGAAACTTTCAAAACTTGGTTGTACCTGACTGTCTATAATCTCTGACAACTAGGTTCTTACTGACTGTCTGTAACATCTGACAAAAGGGTAATAGTCTGATTAACCTGTGGCTATATGATTCAATTTTCAGTCTAACCATCTCCAATTTTTCCTCTCCCATATCTTTATAGGGTTTTATAGTCTTATTTTCTTGTTATTGAAAAAGTAGGACATGATTTTTACTCAGAAATTCAAGATCAAGGCTGCTTTAGCATATCTAATTCTGTTGCTTCAGTGGTGAGATTCATTCCTTTTTTTTTGACCTACAAGTCACATATGCAAATGTCCTGATCAAGTCTTTGCATCAGAAATATCTTTTCTTCTTAGCAAGTCAAAAACATTTCCAGTCCACTGTTTTGTCTTTCAATCTGTCTGTGGCATCTATTCTTTACAAAAATGAGAAAAGAGATGTTGAAAATGTAGCATGCCTTGGTGATGACCTCAAAAATAACAAAATCAATATTGTTTATCATAAAATTTCTGGATTCTCTAGGCTGGGCTCAGACTTTTCTCAGTGGTGCACAGTGAAACAGCTAGAGGCAGTGGGAACAAACTGAAATACAAGAAATTGCATTTAAACATGAGAAAAAGAATTTTTACTGGGAGGGCGGTCAGGCACTGGAGCAGGTTGCCTGGAGAGATTATGGAGAGTATGGAGTATTATCTTGGAGATACTCAAAACCTGACTGGACACAGCCCTAACTTTCATTGACTCTGCTTTGAACAAGTGGGTTGGACTAGGTGGTCTCCAGGTGTCCCTTCCAAACTCAGCCATTCTGTACTTACATGATACGGCTTCCTGGTTTGATCTTGGACCTGCCTCGTGACTTGTCTGGCAGTCACTGAACTGCTTCCTGAACTTGCCTACCATCACCAGACCTGCTCTACTTGTCTTACTCTTGCCCTAGTTGGTGAGGTCATTGCCCCATGCCTGTCCTGCTGTCACCCTCAGCTCCTGAGTCACCTTGTGCAGCTGCTGGCCCTTGCTACTCTCTGTCTCTGAGTTGTTGCAGATTCTTGCACCATGAGCGGCAGGTTGGTTAACAGTGTTATTTGCAACATATTTGCAGATCAGTTACACCCCATTTTTTTGCCTTAAAAGTCTCTAAGAAATGCAAAATCATCTGCACTAGAACACTCTCCAAGACTACTGTCAGATATCTTTTGGATTGCATGGTTGGGAAAGTCTATGTGTGTGTTTATATTTCTCTTATGTCTGATGGAGTCCTCAGGCAAAACAGGACAAGGCATTGCCAGTTAAGGGTCCTGTTTTTCAATGGGATCTAACCTTACTGCCAACAGTTATAATAGGTCAAGCCTCTGAGACATTAGTAAATTGATCTTCTCTTTATCTTTGAAGTTTGGTTCCTGAGTGGGACTCTTTCTGGTAGAAGAATGAGAAATAATACCTTGCAAAATTATTTTCAAGGACAACGTTTCTTACAACACCTACACTTTTACCCAGGATTGTGTCAGGTTTTCACTTCATCCAGAAAATTAGTCTGCCATTGTCACCCCTCCCAATTTCCTTCTTTAGGCATGTTTTGCTGTTTTGTATTTTTAATAAAAGGACATTTAGAAAGATTATCTCATGTATTTTATGCATACTACAGAGCACAACACAGAACTGGAATTTTCAATGTAGGGGACTTCTCACTAGATAACTGGATCATATGAAAGCTTGTTATGAGATAGCTAAAAAGGTGGTCCTGATTAATTAATATCCATTTAACTAGAGCTCAGACATTACTGGTAGTATTGATTTGAAATATCTCAATAACTGTGATTTATAAGGCTGCCCCAAAGACATCCACTCACACTTTCACTAAGTGTGATTCTCTTGAATCATTGAAGAATGCTGGTGTCAGGGTTTTTTTAACAGTTGTACTTAACAATAGTGTCCTGTTATTTTCATTCAAGATAAATTTTGTCAATGCCTCAAAAACTTCCTCCATGTTAGACTTCATAGAAGGTGTTGCATCTTTACCCTATATCAGTATTTAAGACAGTAGTATAATTCTTGAAATAGAAAATTATGTAAAACTTTAAACTGATTTTAACCTTGTTGTTTAGCAAGATTTTCAGGATTTTATATTCCTCTTACTAAGCACCTACAGCTGGTCAGAGGGAGGAGTAGAGAGAAGAACATGCCCAATTTAAATAGGGGAAGCTATTTTTCTCTTTTTAAGCCTCATGACCCAAATCTAGGGTTTGTTGTCTACATTTCTGAGAACTGAATTTTGCTCCTTTTTACATTAATTGCAGTGGTCAGTAGGTGGGTTTGCCTGATCCATTCCAAAGTGCTTGTGATTTTGTCTTGGAGTCTTGTATTACTTCAGCTGTTCTGATTTGTGTTGTACATCACATTAACCAGAATGCTTATTTAGTACAATAACTAAGTTTTGTTCATTTAATTATTTAAATATTTGTTCCAATTGATTATACTTGGAGGCTTCTGCTTATGCCAGCCTTGAAGTCCTGCTATGCTCTAGGGAAGATCTATTATGTTTTACATATGTAAATGTTTTAGTATGCTTACAGTTTATATATAAGTACAGAGTAAACATATTTTTAAAATGTTTTGTATTTTATATTTAAACTAGAAAAGAGAAGTTACAATGTTCAGACTTTCAGCTCATTACCTGCTTAAAAGACTTAGATATTTCTACAAAAAGGTGCCACATGTTTAGCACTGCTGATTACCAATTAGAGAACTCAAATTTCACATAGTCACTGATTTTGTAACCATACATTTGTCATGAGCTTTTTTGAAGATCTGTTTGAAGCTCAGAGTTAAAATCCATGGTATGTCATTTTCAGTTCATGGTTCACTTTCAGTGATTTGGGTTAACTATTATTGGAATCTGCTTCTGGCCAAAAAATAGCAAAATTTCTTCTTGCTAGAGTATTTTCTGTAACTGGTTTTGAAAAGAGACCTGTGATCCTAAAATGTTATCGTTATAGAAAAAGAAAATAAATGTTTGTCTTACCTCAGGGTATTTACATCTTTGCTAATAGTTCATAAACAGAATTTTAGAAACTATCTGACTTAAAACATCATGGCCCATTTTTATATGATGACACAGGCTATGGTCTTTTTTTACTTTTACATATAGGAGGCAGTAATATATCCATAGAAAGGTTTTCCTTCCCTTGTATAGAAGGTCTTTTTTTTAATTTGTAGAATTAAATCTTAGCTATGAATAACAAAATACCAGACCAAAAGTGGATAGAATTGGTTTTATGTATTGGGAAATAGGAAGATGCAAAGGAAAATTCAGAACTCTTTAAAATATGAGTATCATTACTCATATCAAAACTCTTCTAAAAATATCACAGGAAAAAAAAAGAGTGCATCAATAAGAAATGAAGGAAATGTTAAAGGGCATCCTTGTTCTGAATCACCAGTGCAGAGAGACTAATCAAATCTTACACTAGCATGGCATTGATAGATATTAAGCACAGGATATCTCATTCCACTGGCACACTGACAAACTACTAATACAAGATCTGAAGTGATAAGGGGATTATCAGCAATGGAGATTGCAATGTAAATGGAATGTCTATTTCTTTGCCTACAGATCTAGTTTCTACTGTAAAGCTTTGGTTTTATATATATGTTTCTATCATCCATGCTTTTCATATTTACTTAATGGATACCTTTACATACAATATTTCAGTTATCTTTTATTTAATGTGTAAGTATTTGTTCCTTGTTTCTGTAACTTTCCCAGCAGTATAGCCTTCCTTTTCACTAGTGCATATGAAACTTAAGGAATATTTTTGTGGATTACTTTATCCAAGAACCTAAGTAAGTCCTGTTACTCACTGGCAGCTCCTGTGTACAGAGATAGAGATGAATGTCTGCTACATAATTGGTGTTTTATTATGAATATTATTTCATAAATCTAAGTGAAATTTATACTCATAGGATTCAGGTGAACAGATGAAAGCCATCTTATTAGAAATGATAACCTTCAATTAACTTTTTTCCTACATTTTTTATTATGGAAGTTGAAAGATGCCCATTTAAAAATAGAGAAGCTACTTAGGCAAAAAATTACCAAACTCCGTTAATTTCCCTGACCAGGTAAGGTCAGCATGAGGATCCACTGTATAATGACGTAACAAGAAAAGTCTTAATTTGGTACGCTAGACAGATGTGCACAAATGCACTAATCAAATAGGGTAACAAATTTCCAGCAGCTGCAATGATAGTTAAAACAATTTCTTACATGTCTATAAGTCTACATATAAAAATGAATTCATGCATAATAAAGAAATATACCTCCTATATCTTACCTGGCCATCACCTCTGACACTTAACTTCCTACCTTAATCTTGCTCACATTTTCAGCATCTGTGTATCTGTGTGGTGGAGAGCCTTTTTTCCTGTCATGGGATTAGATATTCACATTTTATTTTGTACTTTAATCCCCAGATTCTGTTTGTTTTACCTGCTTTTGACTTCTGCCTCACCGATATCTTATCTTCACTTCATTGTGTTACCTCACTTCATTATATTTAATAAACAGCTTTGAACGTGGGTCAAATATATCTAGATATGAAAACCTACAATTAGTCCATACATAATTCTAATTACTACTTTTTAACATCTTTTCTACAGGCATTAAAATTCAAAATTCTGGTAAAAAATAAAAAAGTTGGAACAGCTGAGGAAGGTATGCTCAGAAGAGATCTTGACAGTCATGGTGAGACAGGGGAAATTTCTGAATTCGAAAATATGTCCGATGAAGATGAGGCTGATGAAAAAGCCCCTCTTTGCCCAAAGAGTGATTCTTCAAAAAGAAAAAGTGAACATAGACCTTCACACCCACCTCGAAAAAAGGCAAAGGTAACTTTGTCTCAGCTGAATTTAGAAAACACATAGATGTATGCCAGCTTTCTTTTTAAAAAGAAGGAATATATTATCTTAGAGACTAAATTTAAAAGGTAGGCTTTAAAATTACTTAAAGCAATATATTTTGAAATAATATTTTTTAGCTCAAGGTTTCAGTTTTCCTGATTCTTACAAGACACTCCAAACTGGAGCATATTTTGGTATCCAAATAAAAAGCAACCCTTCCCTGTGCTCCCATCCTAAACTCCACCTGCATTTTTCATTTTCAAGTCTTGTGCTTGTCCCAGGTGCTCAGTACCACAGTAGATCTAAGATAAAGTTGCCCAACTGCTTTGTTGGTCTCAAGGCCCTCCTGGAGCTACGCATGGAGAACACTCATAGCAGTTCCTGATGACGAAGGACAGAGTTAACAGTTTCTTCCTGCAGATCACCTGTCTATCATGGAAATTTTGAAGAGCTCCCATTCCCCTGTTTTCTTCTGTTCTGGATTTATGCATGAAATTAGGTGTAGAGTTCTGGTTGCACTAAAAGGTTTTTAAGCACTTATAATAGAAAAGGTATTTTTATATTTATCATGTAGAGACTTAACATTAAATACTATTTCTGAAAGAGAGTGTAAAAATTGGATGTAATTTTTTTTTTAATAGTCAAATTGAACTTTCTCATTTTTTTAACCAAATAGTAATTCTCTGCCATGGAAATCTGTTGCTCCATCAGGGTTCAAACTGCTTTATTCAAGTTTTTTCAGCAGGCAGGAAGCACCCAGTATCCAGTCAGTTTTGCACATCATGCTCTGATTATCTGAATGCAGGTAGCCTGGCAATGCTCCTCAGGGCTCAGTGTTTTTGCTGAGAAGCAGTGTCTCTTCCTCTGTGTTTCTTTTCTCTAAGTGATTTGAAGGTCAAGATCTTTGCTTCTTTTTCTTTCCTTCTGATACAGAGAGATAGTAAGGAAAAATTCTGAGGAAGGATGGAGTCCTCTTTGAACAGGGAAGGCCAAATTTCCAGATAATAGGGTCACCTATATTTGTAACATCACATTACAGACCAGAACATATACCACATACATCTTGATCAACAGCAGCAACAACAGATGTCTGGTCATGTTTCAGAGGCAGAAGAGAAAATGGTTTCCAGGATCCCACTCTATTGGAGTGGGAGTATTTATTCTGAGGTCCCACTCTATTGCTCTATTGGAGGGTCGGAGAGCATTTGAAGCCACACCCAAGGTAGCCTAGTGATGCTGTTGGCTTTGGCTGTGTCACTGCTTTCCACATCCAGAGAGTTATATTATTCAGAAGTTCTGTGCCAGTAGACTCCTGCTGCTCCTCATGGGACATAGCCCCAGAATAATGAATGCACTTGAACTTTGTGTAGTTTAAGAACCATGAGCAGGCAATTTCTATTATTTTGTCAATGAGAATTTGCCTTTAAAAGCTTTAATGGAATGTAAATTAGTACCATCAGCTCTTTGCTGCCTACTACCACTGATCAGCTCACAAGTTCATGCTAAGTAAAATGAAGAGGTCACAATGTACCTCAGTTTAAGAGATAAGATGCTGGTAAAATTTCAGTCACTTCAATGTACAGCAGCCTTTGCTTTTGCTTGCTTTGGTAATGGAGCAAGGCTAAACAAAGACTTTGGCCAAAGAACTTTCCATCTTAAGAAGAACAGAGATTTCCTAACTTCAGAGCAATGCTTGGAGGAATATATCTATGATTGATTTGCTTGGCACAGTAAAATATTCTCCTGTTATTCTACATTTTGTAGTTGAGTTTGTGCTATTGATGTACGGATTCCCCTGGTCTTTTTTTTTCTTTTTTTTTCTCCAAGTACTTCCTACCAGTATACCTTTTCTAGTACTTTATCTATTTGGGATTATAAAGCTGGACATATATTTTAAATGAGTAATGTTAAGAGCCATGAAAAATTATGTTAATTTACCTACCAGTCTCAGAAGCAGGGAAATGATAAAGCCGTCCAACAGAACATTGTGCTAGGAAGCATTGGAAGCATCTCTCCATTCACCCTACAATTGCTATGATGAACGTAGAGACAATAACCTTAATTGTCTCTGAATGGATGAGCTCTCACTATCAAAAGTCATATCTTAAGCTCAAATATTCATTAATTGTGACACATTTTCACATACTTAATGCATCCAAAATTATAGTTTCTTCTGAATTGTTAATAATAATGAATATGTTATTGTGATTTTTTTATTCTACTATTATTTTATATTATGATTATTAGATGAAGAAGATAAAAATTGCCATTGCGTTGTCGGACCTTGTGATTTATACCAAATCTGAGAAGTTTGTGAGCTTTGAGCATTCCCTAGCTAATCAGAAGTGCTATGAGAATAATTCAATTGGAGAGGTTCGAGCACGAAAATTTGTAACACATTCAGGTAATTTCTTTTGATTTAATCAGATAAAAGTTACAATGTTGTTATGGTTCACTGCTTAGGCATTGGAAGGGTTAAAATTTTATGAAACACATGCCGTCCAATTTTATTTGGTTATTTTTATAGTACTGTTTTAGACATATCTTGTCATTTGCACTGCATTTTTATATTTCAGTTGGTTTTGTGAGGAAAATTGAAACTCAGCTTTGTTTTAATTTCATGTAGTTTAATAAGAACAAATATCAACATAGTATACAAAATGTACAAATAACTTTTGATTCATTGTTTTCTGCATAAAATAATATAGAAGTTACCATCAATACTTGAAAATGTGTGGAATAGATTTCACCCCTCCATGTATGGTCTGTAGCACTCACTGGAGTTGGGCATGCAGTACCCCTGGCTTTGATGATAGCTGCAGATAAGAGAATCCGCATTGACGGAATGAATAAACCCCACAGCAGGCAGCTTGCTCCACTGGACCAGATCTTCCATACCAGCCAAGCTGGATTATTCAAAACTCATTCTGTGTTGGAGCGTCTCCATTTGGTGCAGCCAATACAGTGCAGCCTCTGCTGTTTTAACTCCAGCTGTCTGCCAACAGCCTTAAGGGAGTGTTAAGAACAGAGATAACTGACCATGAGAATGAACTCTGCCACAGGCCCATTCATTCGGGGCCAGCCCAGCTGCCATCCACCACGTTGTGGAGATGATTCAGTGGTTGGTTAGGTGAAAGGTATTGAACAGCATCAAAACAAGTAGGCCAGCCAGCCATAGTCAGAGTCCTCTCTGGTCCCTCTAGCAATCTAGTGAACATAAAAGAAGTTCTATTAAAAAAAAAAGGGGGTGGGGGAGGATGGAAAGGATCAGAGAGATGATCCTGGAAATGTAAAGCTTTCTGTTTAATTACTAAACAGGAATAGTGTAGATAGAAGTAATTTGAAGTTTTCCACATCTGTTTAGTTTATGCCTTTGTGGGAGGGAACACTGCTAGGAGGAAGAAAATCAACTCGCTTGAATAGTTAACATCTTCTGAAGATTATAAAGGAACTAATTAAGTGTCTTTTGGAAATGTGCTGTTCACTCGTCTTGAGATTATTCAGTCATTTTATTTAAGCCTCAAAACAGCAATCAAGCTAAGATCATCTTGGGATGGGTTTTTTTCCTATTGAACTATAAAAGAATGAGCGAGCTTTATGATCAATTTCCTGTTTTGTGTCTTTCCAATTTTCCATGAGAACACAATGGGCTTTAGTATAAAAATCATATGTTTACCTAACAAAGAGGTGAAGAAACAGAATATTTCCATGAAGGAATGATTCTTGGTTATTGAACCTTTAACAGAAGTCTGCACTATAGACAGAAATACTATCACATTCAAATATACACAAAATATTGTCACATTTTAAGGTTTTAAAATAGGCTTTCAGCCATATCTCAGTAGCCCATATACTAATGTTAACATGTATAGAAATGTCCTAAAATATAAGTACATTGATATGATATACTGATTGTGCAAAAAAAAAAAAAAAAGAAAAATTGCTGGATCAGATTATTATATTTTATTATTATTTATTCAAATAGGATGTCTTCATTAATAAAGTTTTTCTTACCAAGGTTTTATCATTCTGTTTTTCAGCTAAAGAGTTTGTTTCACATACTTCAAGATTCATTACAAGAATCTACCCCAAAGGAACAAGAACGAACTCTTCAAATTATAATCCTCAAGAGTTCTGGAATGTGGGCTGTCAAATGGGTACGTACATTTGCAGAAACTGTTGCATTCCAGGCTTTGCAGAGACTATACAGATACAAGAGTTTTTCCTTGCTATAGTATTTTTTGTGTTGTATAAGTTACATATTTTCCACCAGTGGTATCACTTTCATTTTGTGTTATCTAACCTTCTCCTTCAGTCTACATATCCTAGTAATTTTACGTCCTGAAATCCAGGAATTCTGATCAGAATAACTAAGGGGAATATTATTTTTATCTATTTACTTTTGTAATTGGTTACAATTAGGCCCTAACTATTTATAAATATCACTTTCTGTTAAATTCCTATATCTTACCCCAAATATCCCAATTTATTATAATTCATTAATTCCTTTAAACTACCTTTTTTTTCCTATTGGATAATAAGAAAAACACTAGTAAGAACAATACAACATTTTAAAGTTTTGAACCTTATTTTGTATTACTCCTAGCCCTAAGACTAAACAAAACATGATTTTATCTTATGAAACAGTGTAGCAAAAGCGCATATATAAACAACTTTCAACAACTAAAAAAGATTTTTCTTCTTCATAAATTATCTCCTTTTTTTATTAATAATTCTATGATATTTATCTGTGGGTGTCTGTAAGGGGAGTCTAAATGATAATTTATATTTTACTGCCTGTCTGTTTGAGCTGAAATTATTATGTTAACTATGTTACCTTAGGTTTTCAGGTAAAAGTGAGTGTGCTATGCATTAAGCATTGTACTGCCCCCCCCCCCCCCCCCCCCCCTCCAACACCTAACAAAAAAGAAAATGAAATAGATTTGATTCTTTTGCATGCTGTATTAATCAAATTCCATAACCTCCATGCTCATTTGTCAGCTGTGGCTAAAGTATAAATAGAGCACATTTATAAGAGAAAATGGGAATGGTAGCTGCTGCTTCTTTTTTTTTCCTTCTTTTTTCCTTTTTTCAGGAATTTTCAGCTGAGGTCTAGCACTCTTTATAGCTACTTTGTAGTTAGCAAGGGAATAGAAGCAGCTGCCTGTTTAGCTAAAGGTGGGAATTGTTGGAATACAATTGCATTTGCTTTTTCCTAAGGTTGCCCTATTGCATTGAATTAGGAGAGGTGGTGGAAAGATATATATGTGTGATTTAGAAATTTTTACACACCAATGGAAGTGTCATCTAAAGGATCTGTGGGTTTTCAATGGCTTTGTGTGACTGGCGTGGCATAGATACAGGAGATGTGGCCACAACAATTAACATTGGTGCCAAGAATTCCCAGATTATGCTATGCTACCGCAAAGAAGCACTCAAATGCTCCTGGTCAGCAGAATACCCAGGTACAGCTGGGAGCTGCTGGGAGTCTCCAGTGACTGTATGGATGCAAAGTAAGTTTAGCATCTTAATTTCCAGTACAAAGCATATTAGTTCCCTGAGCAAAGAAATAACAATAACTTCTGTTTCTCTTCATTTTAAGTTAGTTTTTAATTTGAAATTGTTAAAAATAAGCATGACTTTTCTACTCAGCAGGCTTTGAAAAACCTGTCACCTGTAAGCACTTTTCCCTTTTTAATGGCTTTAGAGGCAATCTTACCTTCATCTTTTTTGTTCTTCAGTTTAAAAGATTCTCAGTTACAGAATATTTTTCTACGTCAGTCTGCTACACCTTCTTCAGCCTTAGGTAAAGTAGAGAACAATATTTTTTGCATCCATTAATATATTGTGTTTTATTCTGATTCTATACCAAGGCCACCTGGGGGAGATTGTGGAATGAGCAGGGCAGTTTGCTGTAGGCTCACACTTCTGAGAGGTGAAAGGCATGGTCTCGTCTTGTTATATATTTCAATACACACTCATACAGAAGTGGGCACAGATTTCTCTTTGCCTGTAGAGCCCTCGAGATTACATGCACCCTTGCTCCAGGCTTTCTTTTTCACTTGTTTCCTTTCTCAGCTCCCAAAATATCTTCTGTTTCAAGTTACCTTCTCCAAAATATTTTTAACAGTGTGCTATTTCCAATCAGTCATGCACATGCATATTATTTATTGTTTAACCCCCTAATGTATCCCCAGCTACTCTCCTACAGTTACAGAACTTAGAAGGAGCATCGTGCCTCAGCTTTCACTGAGAGATTGCTGTTCCCATGTCTGTGGCCCTGACCACAAATGGTGGAGGACATCCCCAAGCCTAAATTTCTTACCATTTGCTGTCCCCACCCTGAGCTATACCATGCTGTCAGTGCCACACGTTGAGGTAGTGTGGGAAACAATGACTAGGGAGATTGCGTGAGTTTGGCCAGTCAGTGCTGGCTGTTCCGTGAAAGAACTGAAATGCACTCAGATCCCCCATCATTCTCTCATTGTTAAAAATTCTGCTTCTCATCCTGACTGTTGTATTGAGGTATAGTTTTACAGCTACAGTAGGAGTAAAAAAATTACTAGTTAGTTTAAATTTTGTGACTGTGACTGTTTATTTATAGTACAGATTTGGACTTGGGCTAGGCTATTGCTGGAAGCATCTCACCATTACCATACCATTTGAAATTGGTTTGATTATATTCTGTCCTTGTGGTTGACCCTCACTTAGCTTGATGTCATGCTATGGCTGGATTATTTACCTGGGGTGGTGCACTCCCTGTATACTATCTACATTGTTATTAAAAACTAGTAAGTTTGTTTCATGCTTAGAGGAAGTGCTGGCCAGAGGTCCTTAATTTAAAATTGAATTAATCTCTCAGGCTTATCATACTGCAGTTTACTAGTTTTCTTTCTAGCCTGTAAATCTCCATACTGATCCATACTGATCTCTGCAAAGAATATCCATTTGTTAGATCTCAAACAGGACTGAAATCTTTCAAAATGACTACATTGACTGTTGACTCAGAGTATACTTTAATGAAAAGTCATTCTAAACATTAGTATACAAAACATATGATTTTTGCTGTATAGGGGCTTTGGGCCCCTTCCTGGAAGAATTAAAAATATGCAGGAAGTGGTTAGATCTGCCCTCTTGGTCACATCATTTGCATCTTCATTTGAAGAAACATTTTTCTCATGGGAATAGGCTGATTATAAGCAATTCTCCACATATATTATTTCCAAGCCATGTCAGATCTATTCTTGATTCCCTAATCTGTTTTAGATAACTGTTTGGCAGAAATATGACTGCACTTCACAATGCAATTCCCAAAGCTCTGCTCAGTGAATCTTCTGCTGAGGTCCTTCCACTGGTTTAACACAGATTTTTTAATTTTTGTGTCTGTCCTATGTCCATATAGCCCTCATGCCCTCCCTGTCTCCCTGCCATTGCACTCTGCATCCCATGCACAGAAGTAATTCCTCCAGACCCCTTCTACCACTTTCCTAAAACTGTTCACGGGACTCTCAGATTTCTCCTATGTGTCACCTATTCCCCTTCCTCAGCTCTTTTCACCCTCCCCACATCTGTTTACCCTTCTCACTTACCTTAAGTTCCTCTAACATCCATAATTTTTCTGGCTGGGCAAGAAAATATATAAAGTTTTGTTCAAACCTACGTGTAATACTCCCTGCTAGGCCTCTGCATCATGTAAATGATGAGAGTAGAATTATTCCTTCACTTCCCTTAGTGATAGACCCAAAACAGTGCTCTCTTCTGTACCTTGCCAGCAATTTTCTCTAAATTGGTTGGAACATATTAACTCGGAGCAACCTGGCACTCAGCTATAGGAGGATGAAATCGTTCAACAGGCTCAAGATTTGTGGGGGCTGAGGATGAGAATTATGTAATTGTGTAAACCTAATTTCCAGAGAAAGGCAAGTTAAAAACCACAGTAAAAAGTACAGAGTTTCCACAAAATCGCTTTTGGATATCACTGTGCACTCAGTGTCCATTCTCTGAAAACTGAGACTCTTAAGAACAGGGTAGGTTTTCTGAACAAAGAGGTCTTATGGAGAAAAATACCTACAATAACTTTTTATAGTCTGGGAAAATTAGTATGCCTCCTGCATACAACTGCAGTGTGGCACTGGAAAGAACTGGTTTGGCGTATCCATATCTCCTTTTTATTTAGTAAATAAAATGGAATGTAAAGATTCATTCCGGGAAAGATAATTCAGGACAGTTATTTAAATAAACAGGTATCAGTTGTATTATATTGACTGAGAAAAACAGAGGAAAAAAAAAACAAATGAAAAGAAAACCTCAGTGAAAATAAAAGTAGAAAGACTTAAATATCCTTTTGAATATGCTCTTTGCATGCAGTAGAAAACATTATCCATGTATCAAAACAATCTACAAGAATGACCAAAACATGTCATAAGTTATATGAGAAAGCCATGGTATGGCAGCTACAGAATTTTGTTTTAGGAGAGGCTATATAGAGCATATGCTTTCTGGAGCACTCATAAAAATTTATATGCTACTGTGAAGGTTCCACTACTTCTCTTTTTTCTTATCGTAGGTTTTGTTTTGGCCTGTGACATCAAAATGCAGCTTGGCAATTTTGTCACATCTGTTTTGTGGCTAAATCTTGTGTGCAACAATATGACAAAAAATAATGCATAAAAAGATGAGTGATAAAGAGTTCTCTAACTAGTTCTGATTTTAACCTCTGAAGCTACCTAAGGAAAAGAAACCCATCTATTTAGATCTTGGTATGCCTCACCTGTGCTGGTTAAAATGACTGTCAAGTCTGACCTTGCTTGGGTTCTAAGTGAATGAAAACTTAAAGAAAAGGCAGACTTTGTAGAGCCTCATAAAGAAAAAGAGGGCACAGGATCACTAATTTACTTTGGAATTTTCAGTTGTTATATGTTTTCTGAGAAACCGCGTTTTCCTTTCTCACTGGACAAATGGCAAAAATGGAGACAACAAGACTGATATTTTTTTCTAAATAAACAGATTATGTTTGATCATGGGAAGTTTAGATATTCTGTCAATCTTAGTAAACACTATACATTTTAGAATATGTGATGGAGTGTCAAATTTAGTAAAGGAAATTATGAAATAGTGAAATAGAAATTAAGGAAAAACAGGCTCTTCTATTAAAAGATGGTGGAATACTAGTTTTTCTTATAAATTTAATTAGTTTTTCAGCATGACGATTTTATGGTCTTGGTTATTATTTTTACTGGGAATTTTTTTATAACACAACAGAAGTGTAAAGCAAGCATTTTCTATAACAGATTTTTTCAACAGCTAATGTGACATCTGAAACAAACTGAGAATATTCATTACATTATAGCTTTGAATTGCTGTTGCTTGAATTCCTTGTGAAATTTGTGAAGTGACATGCTTTAGTGTTTTTATTTTTATGCCCAGTTAGGTTATTAGAATACCTCAAAGCTCTTCACAGTATACGTTGTTGCAGCTAGATACTAAGTGAGCACCCTCAATCTAGCATTGTGATCCTTAAAACCTTGCAGGTGACTTAACTCTAAATATTGCCTATGAGGTGTAAAAGACAGATACGTTACAGCATTTCATCTTTGTTCGTTCTGCATCTAAAAGACCAATAGTTAGTCCACAGCCATTAAAACAGAGCATCAGCTCTCTTTCCAAAATAGGCTCCAGATTTTGTCCCAAACTAAAACACCTTTTCTGCTCAAAGGCAGGGGATAAGTCTGACACGTCATACACCTCATGGTAAAAACATGCCCAGGCTGTTCTGTACAGCTATCCTTCCAGTCTAGAGCTCATTCGTTGTTTGGGCTTGCTGTGGCCTTATCCCACAACTAACTGACTCATGGAGAATGTGCTATAAGAAAGACAGGAAAGCTTTCCTGATAGCTCCCAAGCCAAGCAATGCCCTGGAAGAATGAAATGAGAAGGCATAGAAAAGTATCTCTTTGTTGGCCACTCCCTCTTGTTGAGGTTTCAAGGACAGGACTAGTCATCATAGGTCAGCTGCAGAAAAGGTGCGGGGGTCAATACCTATGTTATCACTGTCTTCCTAATATGGTTTTAACAGTCCAAAAATTCATCTTTAGGAAGTGAAAACCAGATCTCACACAACTGACATAAATCTTACTAAATACTGTTGAATAATGTGTTATGGAAAGATAATACTAAGGTGCCAAACAAAGAAGTGTGTTTATTATTAACAAAGTCATGTAGTTGGAAAAAAATCCACAGCTGTAATAGGCCACATGGCCATCACGGTTTATGGAACCCCAAGAAAAGGTTGCTTCACCTCTTACTGTTTGCTCCCGTAAGTCCCCAGCCCAATGGGACAGCTATTAGAATTGCAGACTCCAGGGATCTGATTAAACTCATACTCACAGTATGGACCCATTTTTGGTTACATTGTCCCTTAAACTTCATTGATTAGATCCTCACTAGCTGTAGTGGGGCAGCTAACTCACATGTAGACATCTACAAGTTAGGTGGGACAGTATCACCCTGATGTATGAAGCTACTTAAATACACTCACCTTTCCTTTGGAATCGCTCCAAGGGCTGGGAAGTGCTTTGAATAAAGGTTTCATGTTTTTCTTGCAGGAACGTCTCTAACTGCCAGGTTTATGACAAAGCTCTTGGGCTACTCTGGAGCCTGCTTCTTTTTAGGCAGTTTTTTTTTGGTGTGTGTAATACATACTGGAATTTCACTTAAAAGCAAAGAAACATAGAAATTTCATTTTATCATTAATTTTTCCAACTATCTTCACTAAATGCACAACTGCACACAACTAATAGAACACTAAATAATTTATCTGAAATCTAGTCAATTTTAAAGAAAGACAGAAAAAATTGCAGGGACACAATTGTCTCTGAACTCCTTGCTGACCTTGTTCCAAATCCTGTGTTAGAAACCCAGACTAAAACAGGAAAGGGAAACTGATAATACACACTGTTCTGCCAAGAAGCACAAGGCACACAAATTTTTAAATTTATTTTGGAAAAGTATCTGTTTCAGGTGTGGACTAAGTGAAATGAAAACCAAAAGATGCTCAGACTTACACTGAACTGTAACTTTCAGAATGACACATTAGTTAAACAGCAAAAATCAATTTGGATTTTAGATTTGATAGTTTATCAGAAATGCTTTAGGTACTTTTCCCATGAGAACCTCACAAGAGAGGATCCCTAATTGAAACCAGTTGCAGATATACTTGGGCAATGGGTGATTTTTAATCACCTGACATCTTTTTTCCAGTAAAGATAGCTGTAATTAAGTAGGAGCAATGTCAGCAATTATGAACATTAGAATGACTGAATTCTTAACATTTCTAATGACAATATCTTTAGAGCAACAGTATTCAATTGGCCCAAAAGCAATAAGGACAGACTGACTGTACATGCTGAGCATGATGTGTCAGACAGTTATGCATGTTACTCAGTTCTCAGAAAAGTAGTCCCTCTTACTATGGCAGAATACCTCGTGTTGTGAGTCATTCATAAACTAAGTTTCTCTAGCATAAGAGCATCCATTTTAAAATGTGTCAGTGATAAACAAAGCCAGAAATTATAATTAAGCTTAATAAAATTTGGAGTCTGAGTGGCTAAAGCCCCATTTTATTCTGTAAGGAGAGGAAAAAAATACATACAGTTTGACCAAATTTTTTGGTCAGAAAAAGAGATGAGAGACAGTTTGTATGCCAAAATTTATACTAACCAGTTAAGTCTGCTGTGTTTTGTAAGGGAACCAATCACTATATACTTTTTTTTTTTTCTGGTAGACGTAAGTCCTTGGTCATAAAGTTTGGGTGGGATCTCACCTATTCACTGGCTTGGCAAGAGGGCTGAAGCTGCATAAAGATTTAAAAAACTCATAAAGCCCAAAGCAAAGGGGGGCTGAGGACACTTAAAAGCCTGACTTTGGACAGTATGTTCACAAGCCTGAATTAACAAGCACCCAAAGATGGCAGTGGGGATCAGAGTGACATGTCAAGACAGGACCAGAACAGCAAGTAATGCTCAGGCTCAGAGCAGCCTGAGGAGGTTGCTGTAATTTGGCAGAGAGTCTTAATTATGCTGGAAGTCTTTCTAGTTTCTCAGATAGACCCAGATGAAAAAGGTGTTTAAAAACCACCGTGTTCCACCATTTTTCGAGGTTACATGTTCTGACCACTTGGTGATAGATCACATTGTCTTCCTTATATCTGCTGTTAGTGAGAAGGGTTTACAGGGTACTATAGTATGCATTGCATTTCTCTTATGCAAACTCCATCAGACTGCATATTAGATAGAATAATATTTTCAATATACTAAAAGGGAAATATTACTTGTACTTGAGGTTATTATGATAATTAATGTTTGCACAGGGCTTAGAAATTAATGTTATATTTGTCATTCAGGTGATGAAGGTATCATATTTTAGTTTGATAGAATTTGTTTACTACTGGTAAGAGATCCTCCTGCTGTGTATGCTGCTTCTGTTAAATGAATGCTTGCTTCCTGGTATATGTAACAGGTGACGATTTGTCATCATGTTACAGTTTATCCTTCCTTCAAATGTCTTCATTGGTTTCAATGTAATCTAATGACTGAATATCCTCCCTTTTCATCCACATTTTGAGTCAACTCACACTCAGTTAGCATGCCCTTTATTCAGGCTGTGGATGAAATTTTTTAAAAGCCACCTTTGAAAAAAGTAATGCGAGCTACTCAGTCACGTAAGGGCTTCTGAAGATGTTTCTGTAAATTTAGGCAGTGATGGATTGGGTGCAAGTGTGACCTGCATGTGAGAAGAAAGGATAGACAGTCAATGCCCAGCTGGGAGTGCTAACGTGGAATGAATGCAGCGTGTTCAAATCCAATCCCATAGATCATCTCATAACCAATGACAAAATATGCCAGATCACTAGGATATGATCTTGTTTTCATAGTATTTCCCAGTCTGTGTGGAATTCAGTTCAAATTTTGGATATCTAAGGCACAGAAGATGTGCTGCATTCATTGTGAGCAGCCCATTTTAAGAACATAGACAATTGGAAAGAGCTGAGAGGATGCCAACAAGACTGATCAAAGGTTTGGAAGTGTGATCTATTGTATCTCTTTAGACTCAAATGAGTGAAGTAAATCATGGAGATAGGAACATACGCACTGAGTGCTTTTTGCATATGATATTTTTGGAGATTGCATAAAATTCAGACATTTTGATATGGATTTTAAATGGCATAAAATGCAATTAAGTAACTCATTTCAAGGAAAATTGGTGACAAATGTGTGCTTATCCATTTTAAAATCTTCCCTTTTAATTGGAGAAAATATATTAAACCTTAGGGTCATAATATAGCTAATAGAACCAGGAAGCAAAGAATAAAAAATAAAAAATTACAATGGAAAAGTCCCGATAGGAATATTAATTGGGAGACAGCATCACAGACAAAAGACATGCAGGTTTCCTCAACTGCCTTCAAATCATAGTCACTTAGAAATCTAAGAACCCCAGTACTCACTTTGTTTTTCAAAAGCTTTTGCTTTCAGTCTAAAAATCAATTATGTCTTGAATGGTAGCGCTTATGGAAGGTGCTGTATTTGATTACTTAGATTGTGGTTAGTTCTGTAATTAGGTGTGGGACTGACTTCAGTTAACTGCTTGTGATACAGAGGTTTGGGATGAAATATACCCTTTGTATTCCTCTGTGCATTATGACTCATCTTTTTCAAGCTAGGCTATTTCCTAACTTGCATTTGCTATATGAAATTATTTACATCCGGGGCCAACAGGGACAGCCATGGCAGCTTTGGTACTTTGCAAGAAGGCTTGAGTATTAAATACTCTGATCTGAAGGAGATTTGATCTCACGGTTCCAGGAAGACTTGGATCTGTTTCAGATGCAGGAATCCCACTGAGGAATTCCTTTGCTCAGCTTGTCCTCCAAGCCCATGTTTTGCTCTGCTGTTTTGATTTTGATGCCAATATTAAAAGGCTTTTGGTGCTTAATGGAGGCACTGAGGAGAAAGTTTAACTCACACAGTGCTAAACTTCAGGTGCCTGTACATACCCATGAAAACCATACATTAAGATTATGTACTGTTCGGATGGTTTCATAGTAAGCATATTTGGGCTTCTTTCCAAAAGAAACCAGCAGTTTAAAGCTCTCTTTGTACATGCGTTAAATTTCTACTGTTTTATAAAACAACAGTACAAAGCATGTTATTGACAGTTCTGTTCTTGAATTCAGCAAAACTAAGATGAAACACTGGGTAGAAATTCAGTCTTCCTTGCAGAAAGATGTTGCTAAGACCACACTGCTAAACAATGGAAAACATAGGTTTTAATTTATGAACTTTGCCATTTATCAAGTGTAAGGGTTATAACTGCATATGATTAAAAAAAACCAACTGTGCATCAACAGTACACCATAAAGCATTGTCCTAGGAGGCCCCAAGCAGCTATGAACCTTGCAAACAGTTGTAGCAGAGGTATGCATCTCAGAGAATATAATACAAAATTTCACATTCACTTACCTTAATTGGGTTACAACTTGCAATACCAGGAAATCAGTAGGTAAATTAAAACTACTGTTCAGTGTAGTTTTAACTTATTCTAAGGTAAAATTAAATTAAGTAAGAATATAGTGTTGATGTTTGAAGATACCAACCCATAATAACATTGCCTTTCACTGGTGTTGCAAAAGTAATTTTCCTAATATGATAAAATGTGAAGTATTCTCCTTTGCTTGTTTCTGTTGTTAAATCAGATTTTCCTGCCTAGTAGCCTATGAAGCTTGGCAAATTTAGCAACAGTCTCATTATGTGCAATCATGTAATTTGCTTCATCATGTGGAAGCTGCTATTTGAAGCTATGACTGTTTGATTTGCCTAATTTCAGTTAAACTTTTTAAACCACATATTCTGAAAGTATGGCCTAGGAATTACCTATGGACTGAGAGATCTTGGGTTAGCTGTAGATCATGTCAGGACCTAGGCTTCCAGGGGCCTCAGGGTTGCAGCTCTGTAGCGTTCATTGCACTGCTTGAATCAATGTATTAAGATACAGCAAGGGTCACATAGCACATTTGGGTCTGTTTCTGGATGATGTGTTGAGTCATAAAAAACAAATTGTGAACCGCTGCCAAAACTATACCAAGAGAATACTTACCGCCTTTAAAAAAGGCAATGGAGTGCAATGGGCAATATGAGCATTTTGATGTTTAATTTCTGTTGTCAAAGGTAAAATAAGCTTACAGTTCCTTTGCATATTGGCACAAAATCTATGCCTGCATCTACATTAGTGTTTAGTTCAAAGCAGGAGTGCATGTTGTGTTTTGTTGTTGTTGGTTTTGCTTTTATTTGTTCTTTTGGGGTTTTTTTGGGCGAGGTTCCCAATTGTTCCTACTTACTGCATGTTGGTTCATGTTGCAGAGCAATCCTGGGGGATGGAATTCCTTTCAGGTGAAATAGAGGATGTACTCTGGGAGCACTTGATGTATTCCAGCCATTAATTGATACTGAGGTCATGGGACCAGGCTAGAGCTCCTCTGAAGTAACCCCACCAAAAACATGTGTAGTGCAAACATTAGGTCCGTAGTACCAGCTGCTTCACTCTACAGATCTGTTCTTATTTGTGTCATTTACTACAGCATTTTTTAAAAGGATCATCAAAGTAGTGAAGAAACAAATAATTTTTGCAGTGAAACAGATCCAAATTTCTTGCATTTTCAACATGAGGGAAGGATTTCCGAATTCTGCCAAGTGTTCATTCAATACACTTATACTATCTCATAGGAACATGTAATAAGGTCCTCTTCCTGAATTATTATGAGGAGTCATTTGTGTACTGCTTAAAGTCTTCATTTTTTTCCTACCAAGCCATCAAGTAAATGACTTTTTATCATTTTCTATTTAACACATGTCGTGTTATCACTTCGCTGATTTGACTTGTGCATTTTCTATTTTGAATGTGACAGGAAGCTCCAACGTACCAGAATAGGGGAAAATTTCATTATCAGGTCTATTTCAATGTTGGCTTTATCTCATGAATTACAATATCCTGTTGATGAGAAGTATGTTGTTTTATTATTGCTGCTGCAGCAAACCAAAAATGTTTTGAGCTGCCAAGGAAAGGAAAATCTGTCAGGTGTATACTAACAATAAACACCAATACTGCAGGATTAAGCTTGAAGAGTGTTTACTCACATAAATTTAAGAACACTTTTAAAATTGCTTTTACTTCTATAAACTTATAGGTATTTGCACTGAATATTCTAACTCTACACTAAAGGTTCTTAATCTTCTGGGTGATGTGCTTTTGTGACAAATTCTGCACCATAACGAAGGTTAGTTACAATCCTATGTTTTAGCCTTCTGCACCAGAACTTTGTAAGCAGGTTCAAGGTGCAGAGTCTTGCTGCTGCAGAGAAACTAGTATGTGAATTTAGCCCTTATGGAGAAAAAAAGGTCTCCCATTTCATATGCGCCAAGGTCTAATTTAGAAAGAAAAGGCAAAACACACAACACACTGCAGTGTAAAGAAGATCTATAGGGTAATTCTTAAAATGTGGTGTAGTTCTAAATAGTGCACTTCTTTTGCACATGAATCATTCATTACTGAATACAGCTAAACTTAAGAGAAGTAACAGGATCTTACATATGAGTTGAGAGATATACTTATTTAAATCTCATTTGCTTTTGTTTTTACTATTATTGTCAGAGAGTTGTTTTATAAAATGATATCAACTCTAATTCACTAAAATCAATATTTATTTAATTTTATAGTGGCCTTAAACTTCCAGACACCGGGAGTACAAATGGAATTGCAAAATGGAAAATTCCTAGACAATGGTGGTTGTGGCTATATTCTGAAACCAGAATTCTTGAGAAATCACAATTCAACATTTACCCCGCACAATGTGGGAAGATACGGTAAACCAATGTGTCTGTCAATAAGGGTAAGCTTAGTTAATTGTTGGTTTGTTCCATAAAATGTGAAAACAAACGTTATGTAGTTCGGACCTATTTGTTATCTATTATTGGTTTCTCATTTTATCCCCATTCCTGGTTGTTGGGAAGTTTAATATTGTTTTTTAACAACATGTTAAAACTCTCATATATTATCCACTGCTGCTTGGATGGTTTCCCATCTGTAGTTCACTTATGTTTGCTAAAAATATGTAGGTGTTCAGAAGTTGTAAGAGTTTGTAAAAATACATGATTTTTCACAGTGTTGTGTACAGAAATATAAATATAACTTGCACTATGTCACACGTGTAACTGACAAAGGGACTTGTCAGTTACGGTTGTGGGGACTGAACTCTGAAAACTCAGAAATCGAATGTGCACTTTTGGTGTTATTTTCTTTAAGTATTAGTAATACCACATGTACTATTATAATGCTAACTGACATGGAAATGTTTAAAGATATGATAAGAAGCTTGATGCTTCTTTTAAGTTTCATTATCTTCCTATGTGTACATAAAAGACTATTTATCATCCTAAAATGATATAAATAAGTGTAAAAGGGAGGATGACACAATAAGCCCTTGAGTTATTTCTACTTCTCCCAAATTAAAATCTGATTTACTCCTTAAAAATATTAGAAATACATGTCATTTAAAAATAATGGTTTAGAAAAACCCTTCTTTTGAGGTCAAGCAGATGTTCTATAATTGTTCATTGGTTAGAAAACTACCTTTTCCCAAAGAAAAAGTGCTATTTCTGATTACACAGTACACTACTTGCATAAATGCTATTTAATTAGCATAAAACTAGTGTATAATTGCTATTTTGTTTCTTTCAGAGAAATAAATAGTGGAGATAAAACATTAGCTAATAACAATTATAAAATACTTATATAGTGCATGCACTTAATCAAGAACATTTTAGCATCCTAACAGTGAGCATACCAATTATGAACAGACATTACTGGATGATTTCAAGCACCCATGCATATACATCGGTTGTTTTATCCTTTATTTGTATAAAGCTGGAGTTAATTAAGACAAGAGAAAATCCTCAGTTGCAATGCAGGACACAGACAAAATCATTGACAACAGGAAGGAAATGTCTGAGTTTGGAAGAAGTTGGAAAAAGAGAAAGGCAGCTTTTTAGACTGAGGACATAGACTGAGACGACAGGTTGGGTAGTGCAGGGTACAAAGAAGCAACGGCATCCCACCAGCTGAGGGACTGTAGGGCACAGAGAGCCCCATTCATAGAGTCAGCAGCCAAAAACAGGAAATGGTCGTGGAAGACAGAAAGAGTCAGGAGCAGGAGTCAAAGGAAAAACAGTTTCTGCTAAAGGGGTTACTAACTTGATGAATGGAGAAATTACTTAACAGAGGGCAAAGATACAAAACCTCTAGGGGTCAAATCTCTCAGACTGACTGACTGACTGACTGAAGAGAGGAACATAAGTGAACACAAAAATCACACAGGGCCCTATTTCACTGAATTCAATACCCTTCTTAACCTGATGTGCCACAATTCCCAACAACAAGAAGCATATAGCCTTTGAAACAGAAATATAAATGTTCAAGGTATTTCATACGGAAACTTCTGAGCCTACCATGTTATTTACTACTCTCTCTGTATGTCTGCTTCACCTTGGGTCTCAAAATCCATTGATTGGATTTATGGGTTTGGGTCATGGTGTGCTGAAAACAACTAGCTCTTTTCCCACCCTGTGGGAGACTTAAACTGGGTCTAGCAATGGGGTAAGAGTGGGAAACAGGCCTTGGCCAGTGTGGCTGAATTTTCGTCATGATATTCAGGGCACGTCAAAGAATCTCCCCTGGTTCTAAGTGAGCAGTCCATCAGTGCTTGCATCTTGCAAAGGTTTCTAGTGAAGATAGAAGCTATTTTCTAGGAAGAAAGGGGACAGCATCAGAGTCTGCTAAGCCACTGTTCTTCAGTGTTTCAGGCTAGAACTTTTCTTGGAGCAAGGTGTTACAGAAAATACCTAAGCAAAAGGTGGCATTTGTGGGGTTTGATTTTTTTGGTGGTTGACAGGGGAATAAGGATCTTTTGATGTTTAGTCCCGAGATCTGGATCATAAGTCATATCTTTCACCCAGGATTGCAGGCTTGTACATCTCTCGATACATTTCATACATTGATTTCTAAAAAGTGTATTACTGTACAGATGGTTATTCTCTCCTAGGTGTCCTGAAATATAGATAGAAAGCAGACAAAGTTGTGACTTTCATAGATCCTTTCTTAGGCTGGGTGCCAGATTACAGGGCAGTCTGAGGCAAAATTTCCAGGTACCTAACTAAATTAAGGAGAAAAACATCAGGGAGCCTACTAAATGCAGAGGTTTTATGTGTTACTGTGAAAGAGAAGGAACACAGGTGAGGCACTCTGCTACACACACTGTAACACAATGCTGATGTCACCGTGGGTGTTAGCGCTTGTCCGCTAGACACAGCTTTAATAGGAATTCATGAGCTTGATCTGAGAAAATGCAAAAATCATGAGACTGATTCCTCCAACATTATTATTTTGCACGGTAACCAAATATAATTTTTATGGCTAGTTATTGAATAAAAAAACTTAAATCTGAAAATTATTATTTAAAGCATGATATCAGATTTTTTTTCTTTTTTATGACGTTGGTGGTGAAACACTGGCACAGGTTGCTCAGAGAGGTGGTAGATGCCCCATCCCTGGAAACCTTCAAGGTCAGGTTGGACGGGGCTCTGAGCAACCTGATCTAGTTGAAGGTGTTCCTGCTCATTGGGGGTGGGGGTGGGGGGTGGACTGGATGACCTTTAAAGGTCCCTTCCAACCCAAACTATTCTATGATTCTATGAAATTAGCCAAGAATTAAATTAAATGGGAAGCACCATATTCTTAATTTCATTGTGTTTAATATGTATTTTTACAACAGTTTATGGCTGGTGTATGCTTCTTATAGCAGTTTCTTATGGAACAGGTTTTGCTACTATGGCTACGATATGGTTACTATGTAAAGTTCATTCTTACAGTTATTTCAATACATTACAACTTTAATTTTCCAGGTCATCAGTGGTCATCAGTTGCCACCCAGTAACCTGTCGAAGACTAACAAAGCTGACCCTTTAGTGCAGATAGAAATTTATGGTGTGCCAGAAGACCAAGCAAAAAAAAAATCTAGTGTTATAAAAAGCAATGGTGAGCATCAGTCTTACTCTCTTGACTGTGAACAAAGCACAATAATATTTTATGAGGAATTACCATTTTTCCATCCCAAGAAGCTGTTGTGTACTTACAGAGACTGCAATTACTTCTCTCTAGACTAGGATCTTCTGGCACAAAATCTGTAGCAGAAGTTCATGCTACATGCCATTTTTGTAGACTAGTAGGTTAAGGAAGCACAAACTCTCTTAGTTAGTAGCACTCTCCAGAAGGAAGATGGAATGCATTGTTTTTACTCACTGTCGTGGGCTCACCCTGGACAGCAGCTCAGCCCCACACAGCCGCTTGCTCAGTCTCCCCCGGTGGGATGGGGGAGAGAGTCGGAAGGGCAAAAGTGAGAAAACTCTTGGGCTGAGATAAAGACAGTTTAACAGGTAATGCAAAAGCTGTGTGTGCAAACAAAGCAAAATAAAGATTTCATTCACCACTTCCCATCGGCAGGCAGAGGTTTAGCCATTGCCAATCCAAAACATAGCACCATATGGGTTGATACGAAGAAAATTAACCCCATCCCAGCCAAAACCAGTACACTAATAGGTAAATTTAGAGGCATTTTTTCTGAAGAAATTTCTGTGACTTCATCACTTAGCTCATATGAAGTTTCTAGTACGACTAGCCCCTTAATTGTTTGACAGGTGAAGCGTGTACTCTTCGTAGTTGTCTTCAAGCACTCCCTTACCTTTATCACATAGATCTTCTTGATGTCTCAGACCAAAGGTTCTCTGTGATCTCCCTTCTTCTGTGCCCCTGTCTTATATTTTTCCTTTTTGTAGATGGCTGCTGTTTTAAATCTGCCCCTGAATTCTTTTCTCTCTGTGTGAACATTGCTTAAGACAAAGCACCCCCTGCTCCTGTTCCACATCCTCTTTTTGGATTTTTAGTCAAGTGATAGCTTTACTACTTTAATTTATTTAGCTCCTGCCTCATTTCCAACAGTGTAAAAGGAGAAACTTTGGCAAAAACATGAACCTGGTATGGCTATAGGAAAATTTAAGTTGAGCAGAGGTTCTTAACCTGCCTATCGCTATCCCATTTTGCTCTCTTCTAAGAGACGACACCAACTTTCTTAGGCTTTTGATTTACAGTATTATATGGCTAATACATGACAAAACCTTAGAAGGTGCTGGCCTGCATACTGTAGGCAAGTCCCAAGCTCTCTGTCTGCTTCATTCTGAGAGCTTCCTTCTTACAGTTTTAACTCCATAATCTATCCAAAAGATGTGACCTATACATCACTGCAGTCAGTGGGAGTCTCATCATTTATTTAAAAGGGCACAGAAATCTAGGGAAAAAGAATGAATCTTTACCAGTTCCGACTAGTGATAACAGATACGATAATTCTGATATTAAGTAGAATAAATGAAATGGTATTTTGATACTGTGCATTTTCTCTTTTCATTAGCTTTAAGCCCTAGATGGGATGAAACTTTCTCTTTTACTGTCCAAGTTCCAGAACTGGCATTGATACGCTTCTGTGTGGAGGATGAGATATCTCTGGTTACAAATGAATTCCTTGGTCAATACACTTTACCGCTGCTGAGCCTGAGTAAAGGTAATATTTTTATGTGAGCCACCTATAACAGCTCAAAAAAAATCTACAACATTCCAGGCTTTTATCATTACTGTAGTATTGATAGAGTACAGCATTATGTTTATTTCCTAGAAGAGAATTGTATAACTATAGGTAAAAATTGCACTCGTTGGTTTTTTAAGTTGTTGTAGTCTCTGAATGCAAATCCACGGTGCAGAAATCAAAAGAATATTAATGACAGTTAATTTTTTCTACTGCAGTATTCTATTCTCGATAAAAACTGCTCAGATGGTATTTTAACTCATTATAATAGGAAACAGGAAAAGAGATTAGTCAGAACTACTAACCGGCAACAGATTTGTGCACTTTCTGCTCAGTCAGGCTCAAAATCCAATACAAGCCAAATCAAAACAAAACCCAAAAAACCTCAGGTAACCTATCTGCAACTTTTTAGAGTGGAGAATGAAGAATATAAATTAAGCAAAATATTTATGGTATTTTTCTTGGCAGTATTTCTTTTATTGCACCAGTATAGCTTCTGGAATCTTACATGATTAATAGGCTGCACATAAAGAGCAGACACAGAAGTCAGTAGGCCAAGGAGAAAGGCTTATGTAAAATGGCTGTTTACTATATTGAATTTCCAAAGCTATTTCTGACAAAACAAACAACCAACTTTTATTAGTGAATGAAGATGTGAAGGCAAAACGTTGGAGCTGGCAATGGGCACTGTGCCTTTTTTATTAAGCTTAACAGGATTTTTAACAGCTTTTTCTTTCCAGGTTCTGAAGTCATAAAGCTGTTTGTGATTCTAAGTTGAGGCTGAGAAGTTACACAAGAACAAAGACATTCCTCTTAAAGCACACTTGCTTTTCTCCAACATAATTTTTTACACTGATTACCTTTTACTTTCCTTTTATTTGTATACTTCAGGATAAAGAAAAAAAACCCCTGCCAAATCACGATGCCTGAGACAAATTTAAATAGCAGACATTAAAGCTTAAATATGCTTGTAAAATCATCAATTTAGGCTTTTTTTTTTTTTAATAATTTTTCAGTGTGTCTCTAATGTGTCTGTATGATTCATTTTGGTCACAAGTGGGGGATTCATATTTTGGAAAAGTAAGAGCATGCAGACTCTACAGGAAGGATTTTGAGTGGAGTAATTCAAAGAGCTAGGAAATGAGTGTAGGTACAAAACCTATAAATACTGCCAAACAAATTGCCCCAACCCCCACTTAACACAGTGTTAAAAAAAAAGTAAGATGCTATCAAGATGCCCAGAGGCATAAATAAAATTCTTCTAAGAGATGAACTGACAGATAATTTCAAAATTCATTGCAATGCTTAACATTGAGACTTCTGGATTTGAGGTCTGGAACCATGGTTTTTCTTTAGGTACCTAAGCTCCCTAAATAGTGAAAGGGGGAAATAGTATGTCTTACAGAGGGAGTCACAACAGTCTAGAGTTCTTAGGCAAGAACTGTGTAAACCATGCTAAAGAGTGAGTTAGGATTTAAATCTTACTCTTCACAGCTCCAATTGTTTTAATCTGCACTACAGGACTGTCCCTCCTTCCCTAGGATTCATATCCCTGAGATGTCCCCTGAGGGCAAGTTGCTTCCAAAAGCTGAGCAGTGCTTACATCTTTTTTTTTTTTTTTTTTTTTTTTTGACAGGCAGTGGGACAAAGTTGTGCCATTGCCACCCTCCCCTGCATTTTCTCGTGAAAGGATTCAAATGTATATCATCACTGCCTTCCTTTCCCCAGCAGCAGCTTCCCAACTCAGCTGTAGATTACACTGGGGAAGAATGCTCGCTGTCCACCTGTGGCAGTATTTGATTAAGTAGGTATACTCAGAGAGGCTGAAGGTGAGAATAATTCTCTAGCTGGGTGGTTAAAGGCAAGAGGAGGAGGGTCCTGGGTTACAGTCCCTGTCCCAATGAGTCTGCCGTGTAGAATGCTAATACAGGACAGGGATTCAATTATTACTGCTATTATCACTGGATTAATGAATAGTTAATTATTTCATACAAATTGGAACAATTTCAATAAAAAAGAAGTTTTACTTCTCTCAGGACACTTTGTAGACTATTCTGTAGGTAGGGGCTAGAACGCAGCCTTTAGAAAAGAGTCTTAGTCCTTGATGTGTATCTATGGATAGGAAATAAACCAAGCCTTCCACATACTGTGTACATGCTCTAAAAGTTGATCTCAAATGCATACTGCCTGGACTCAGCTTTAATATCTGCTGCCCAGAAGCTGAACCTTAGATGCCAGGTGAACTTTCATGTCGTATAAAAGAATTAAGAAAATCCAAACACAAATAAATTAGGGTCCCAGAGACTACACACGCATCCAGACACACCTAAAGAAGGATTTTGAAAACTGCAGTTCTGAACATAGATATTTATCCATAACAGATGCTTACTTAAATAACTGCAGTTATATATACATAGATAAAACACAGAACTTCTTTTTTTTTTTAATCAAAAGTGACATAGTTTATTCTTGTGAAATAATGGACATTTACAGTCATACAAAGCAATACAGGTTTGGGGTTTTGGAGAGGGGATTGTTTTGTTTTTTGAGCAGGTAAGTTAATTAAGTTTGAAGTTGAGAACTATAGCTTCTCCAAATGCTTCAACAACCAGATGAAGATGTAGTTTCTGAGGCATGCCTTATCTCTGATACTGGGAATCACTCATATGTAAAAAGAAATCCTTAACAGACTTAAGATGTGATGGTAGAAGATCTTACGCTACACTTTTTTTCTGCCTCAGCTGGACAGTGCATTACTGCTGCAACACCGTTCTTCTCTATGGCACTATCACTGTTGATTCACAAGTTATTTGATTTGCTATCAGAACAATGCGTGCAGCACATAACATCTTTGGATGTTAAAATGTATGTTTCCCCCATGTTTAAATATCACTGGGCTAAAAGTCTTCAGTTTGAAAAAACACCACATCCTGAAAGACACTGGAGTTTTTCACTCTGTGTCCAAAAATACCAGAATTGAAATACTGTATTCGTAGAAGACAAAACCAGTAACAATGGGATTTGGGTTCTGTATCATTTCAGTTTATTTTAAAGAGTTATTTAGACAATCATCAATTATGCCTTATTTGCATAGTAGATCATAAAAACCCTCCATCATAATCTTTTCGTTTGTCATTAATACACTAATAAATTGTCGCTTTATTTACAGGTTACCGTAACGTTCCCCTGTTGTCCAAAGATGGCGGCAATCTCAAACCTGCATCACTGTTTGTTCATGTCTGGTACTATTAATGACGCTCTGCAGTAGCAGTTGTTCTGGAGGATCACACCCTGCTCAATAAAGCAACATTACTAGGCTTGCAACAACTCAGTGGTCTGATTTCCAGAGTGGCACGTTCTCAATGATTTTATTAAGCTAACGGGACGTCCTGTGTGAGTAAATGGTATCCTGAATAAGTAATGGCTACTGACGTTGGCCCTACCATTATTTAGAACTAATTCATAAAGACTGAACTTTTTTGGACATTTTTTAAATTCAGTTAATAATTTCATTTGCAGCTAACTTCAAAATTATGATTAATTACTGAGTGAGAATAATAGTCTAATATTTATGATATGAGACTGCAAAATTATGAGCATGTTACATTGACATTTTTATTTGTATTGAACAAAATTTCTTACCGTTGTATCTTTCCAAGGGAACAGGAAAAATTACACATACAATGTACCCTTTAAATTTATAATAACAGCAGCTTCTGATTGGGCTATGTCTCTTTAATGTCCACTGTAATTTTGCTACCTGGAAAAATAGTTTTGAGAAAAAAAAAAACAAACCAGCTCTTAAAATGATAAAAACTCAGATGCTAATATCGGTATCTTTTCTTAGCTTAGTCTTGAACCTCCTGCTGCTAAAGAAAGACAAATAATTCACGGACTGATTTGTAAAGGGCTACGTTCATCATAGCAGCAGGGAGCTCTGGATACATCTTACTGCGAACGCAGGAAACAGGAAGCACATTGCTTTGGGGTGGACTAGAAGAATTTTAGAAAAGGCAAGGGTTGGTTGTGTGATTCAAGATCTCTGAGGACCACTTCTTGCCTGACATAGCTATCAGTGTAGATCTTGCCCATAAGGCACAGTTTTCCCATCTACAAAACTGAAATATTGTTGAGCTGCCACAAGACTACATCTACCCAGTTAACTGCAGATTTGTTACTCAAACATGGCTTCTTTTTTTTTTAAAGAGGATGTTATATTGATAGTTTTTTTTCTTTAATACCAAACAGTATTGCTTATGTTTGCAGACAGTTCTGATAATATTATATTTTAATGCTCTTTTTATTTAATGCCATTTTAATACTATTTTATCTAATGTTGCTCTAAGATGGAAAATCAGGGCATGCGGTAAACAATGATTAGAAAATGTCACAGGAAATAACACGATTAGAAAATTGCATTATAGTTATAATAAGGAAACCAAGACAGTAGAGTAAGAAGAATCTAAAATCAATATTGAACTGTAAGGTCAGGTAATTTGATAACATTGTAAGCTGGCCTCAATGTGTTTTCTGTGCTTGAGTGACAAGTCACTTGATTCTTTACCCAGGAGAGCCCATAGTACAAAATGTTAGACTTACTGATCTTTGTAGTGATCATAACTGTATGCTAGCCAATATCCCCTTCATGTGGTAAATATTTTATAGCTTTTTTCAGCTCTGAAGAATACTAATAATATTAATATTCAAGCAGAGTTCCCCCCACCTCCCCTTACTGAGGAGGAGTTTAATTTCCCCAGGCAATCTGGTGTATCTATTCTCAGATAAAAACTGACCAAGTGACATAGTCAATTTGTTTGATGCTGAGAAAAACTCCAGCTTATTTACTTTCCTAAATAACACTCCTAGTCCCACTTCAGGAACTTTATACAACATTACCTTCTGAAGACTGATTTGTGAGTGTCCTTTGGGAGAACGCGGTAATTATCTTCAGCTTCTGGCACTATTATCCCTCTGTTGACCACTTTTCCACTTGGTAGGACAAATGTCAGACCTACTCAGTATATGGTAACTTAAAATTTTACAGCAGAACAGATCACAAATCAACATGTCTCCTGTGCCTCAAAAATGTGCCCTTGGCCCCGGAAAGGTATATATACATGGTCAGCTATGTGTGTGTGAGAGGCTGGCAATAACGGACAGTTCATTATGGCTGCTCGCATGCTAAAGTTTAAAGATGTGCTTAAATGCTTCCTCAATTTAGGCAAAAATGCTTTGAAGAACAGAGCCCATAATTAGCCTCAGTGAACACAAAAGAACCACTTGCATTCATTGTTTAATACGTATGTACACATTTTATAGCCCTGAGGTCAATGCATGTATTGACTTGATTCCCTTATGCAGCATAAGAATGCAATGCAGTAAGACTAGTGAACAAAGATTTCTTATAGCATGATCTTAAATAAATATCATGCTGAAAGATCACATTCGGTATGTTTTATTTATTCGTGAATATTAGCTTCTCCCTCCTCCTTTCTTCTCACAAATGACCAGTTATATCTGCTTCTTGGATGTCAGAATAAAAGAAACAATGACATATCTTATTGACAAATTAATATCCTGGATTGAATGTTACATTATATCAAAAGTTAAAAGCGCACCAACATATACTGCACAAAATGTGTAAAGTGCAAAGCTTTTATGTTCTTTTAAAAAAAAAAAAAACCACGTATTGATTGTATAAGATTTAACATTAAATTTGCTAGACATCTGAAATGTATTGCCACCCAGGGAACCATCCCGTGGTTCTCTGGTGAAATCATCATATGCAGTGGGGTCATAGCAGATGCTAATAAATTACACCATTATCAGCATTGTTTCAACACAGTCAGTGGAATTAATGGGCAAAGAATTAGGCCCCACACTTCGATGTGTACAGAATTTGGTATTTTTACGGTACTATTTAATATGAACAAAACAAAAATCTTTGTTGCTTTCATAAGAACTTCCTGCATGCTGCTACAAGTTCTTAGCATCTGATTTCTTAAACTCACACTGACAGGAATCAGTTGCAGGAAGATGGTAGCAATTTTAAGACAATAGCCTTATGATTAGAAACGTTAAGGTATGTGATCAGCAGATGCCTGCATATTCTCAAGGGCAACTGAGACAAAATGTACCGTGGGAAATGGGATAAAGAAACATTAGTGGATAAATAATTGCATTATCTCAGACAACATTTAAATTACACTGTTTCCCAGTGGATACCACTTTTCTTCATTTAACTGGACACTGCTCAGTTGAATGTTAACAGCTCCCACAAATGTTCCTTTGCTTTTCACAACAAGCTTCAGTATACGGCCTTTGAGCTCTGTGACTTCGTCGTACACAACCTGAAATAATATACAGTGAAACAAGAAAAAAACATATGAATATGTGAAACTATTTGACAGGCAAAACACTTACTTCAGTACAGCATTCAAGATGATGATTACAACTTTGTAATAATTGCATTAAACTGCACTCCAGAATTATAAACTACTAACCGTGAGCCAAATTCACTCAACTTAGTGAATTTACCTCAGAAATATATTTGACCTTATGTAGTTTATATAAAAGAGATTCTGCCAGCTTAGGCTTGTGAAATCTGATTACCAAGCATTTGTAAATAAATTTGAAACCTATGGTGCGCAATGCTTGAGAAAAAAATAGGTATACGTAATTTTCCTGGTGAAAATTGAAACTCTAACCTAAGCAGAGTTTTGAACTCAAATGTGAAGAAAGACCAGATCCTCCATGAAGTTCACCAGGGAATAATATAGTTGGTTTCCTGGAGGAGAGATTCAGCTGGAGGGTACTCATCATGGATAGGAGCATGAAAACATACGATAGGTAATTCTGTAAAAGTGTAGATTATTTTAATTTTTAAATATGTTTCCATAGCAGATGCTTTGATAAATGGTATTGCTCTTCTGCAAAAATCAGAAAAAATCAGGAAAACGGTTTTGATGTCAATTTTTTTTAACCTATGTATATTGTGTTTGTTACATGTTGCTTAGTAGTGCCTTACAGCAACTTTATGTTGCATTGCTATGTCGCATAAAGGTGTGTCACATCAATGCACAGTACCTCGGAATTTTTTCTGTACTGTCCTTGTGATTAAATCTTGTGCTACAGACCAGAATTAAAAAAGATCAAGCCAAAGCAAAACCAAATTTTCTTCTAACCAAGGCTTCCATAAAATCTCGTAACTGTTCTGGATCCAATAAACCCACATCATAAAAGAGAGAATAATTTTCCTTTGAAAATTGTCTGTGTAAATTTTACTATTTCAATACAAACAACTTTATGCATGATTCTGGATGCTAACTGTATCCAAATGTGCTCATTATAAAAATACTTGCATTTTTTAATGGAATCATCAAATATTAAACCTGACAGAAAGCTCAGCCAACTCAGTAGAAGTTGTAGATGCGGATCATCTCTGAGATTGGACCCAATTTGGCAAGTGGAACTTACTAAATTTGGATGGTTCTGTTACTCAAGAAGTGCTGTTAATACTTCTCAAATTCAATGAGACAGCTTGCTTAGCATCCCTTTAGAAAACTACTAAGGCCTATAGTTTTTAAAATATCCTTGAAATTACCTTAATACTATGAGAACACACTGAGGTTGATTATGAAATGTTAATGGTGTATTTTCTGAACTTTAAAAAAACAATCCGGAGTGACAGGCTAACAAGAATGAGCCGCATTCAGAACAGATTCCTATGTTTCGGTCTCTGCATTAATCAAAAACTGCTGAGTGAACTGCATGTGGGTTGATAAAATGTGAAAGAATGCTCTCAGCTAGTTTCAGGCCTGAAAGGTAAGCTTTGTTAAGAGAAGTGCATTTAATCTAAAATTTGTATGGCTGGAAATGTTTTCGCTATTTTAGTCGCAATGGGAAATGCTTTAAATTTTAATCTCTCTGTGCAGTTTAAAAAGCAAACGCAGTGACATACTGTCACTTCAGGAGAATGGGCAAGTGAAACCGCCTAAAAGGAGTTTGCCATGCAACCCGCTTGGATTTACTGTGCAACCTGAATGCAGTCTATACATACGGCACTGCCGAGGAGAAGAAAAGTCAGACCGAGCCCCTTCTAGCTTGGATCTCTGTGGGCTGGACTGCTGAGTCCTCTCTGTACCTCCAATTTTAAGAAGCAGAAATAGCCATGGGAGACGGAAGGGATAGCGTTTATAAAGGCTCAGCCCCAGCAATGTTCCTCACGCTGAGTGGCAACAGAAAGGTGGTTCTGAACTTCATGGGTGGACCCAGGAGGCACAAAATTGTTGGTTGTCCCAGACACCCTAGCTGGCCTCGACTGCCCCTGTGGGACCACAGAGTGATTTTGTCTGCACTGCAAGCTGCAGGGGTTGTTGCAGCGAGCACCAAACAGACACGACATCAGGCTACTCTGGCAGCAAGCACCAACAGACAGGACATCAAGCTCTCTGGTGTAGGGGGATAGTCGGTCTTGTGGGGATGAACGCCGCTGCCACAGGTTGTGGGGGAAAGAAAAACTGTTCCCCTCACTCTTTTTAACTGGCTTTTACTAGAAAGGTCTTACCGGGGAGCAACATTTCCTTTTCCAGTTAGAAACCTTTGGAAATCATAGTTTGGAACAGCTGTCATGAAAGTTGTGCCTGGTGCTTTTTGGTTTTCATGTTTACTGTGGCTATGTCACCAAGTATGTGTGTGAATTAAAATTCCAGCTTCTCTGTCCTCCAATGGCATCTCCCCACCAAAATCAAAGCGAAATGATGAAGAAAACCCAAAAAGCAAGGACAGGTACAGTAAGCGATAATATAATTTAGCATAAATCTATTATTTGATTACTGAAGTGATACTAATGTGCCTTGTTTCTTTGCCAACATATTAAAGATATCATCTTCAGCTGTTGCTTTAAATCACTAAGAAGTGTACATGTAAGCTGTAAGAGCTAAGAAATCTTCAGTACGGTGGATCACAACAGGCGTGAACTGGGGGAAGGAACAACTTTCAATCTTTGGACAAAAAGAGGCTTTAAGCTTTGAGCAATGACAGACCTTAAGAGTGCAGGGTGGGTGGTTTTCAAATGATCCCAATAAACTGTTTCTAAAATGGTGTTGCAAATTCAGCTGGAGCAAGGTATATATCGTCAGGATGTAGGGACAGAAGACAGGTCTGGAGATAGCTGAATTAGTATGTGGATAAAACAAACTCATAATCAGAACAGTTAAATCCTGAAATGATTATGTAGTAAGAACATTTGCCTCCCATTTATACAGCTAGATCAAATGGAGGTGACTTATACGTGGCCATGCAGCAAATCAGTGGGACAGTTAGGGCTGGAATTCCTGGCTCCAAAAAGAGAAGCTCTGTTGACCTACAGGAGTCTAATGACATTTTAATCGCAAATGTGGGACAGTTGCTTCTCCTTAGGTAGCCATGGCACAGTTCCTAGATTTGCTCTTAATTGTCCAAATTAGCTTCAACGCACGGTGCTGGAGGGAGTGGCTGTGGCTCCTGGTGCAGCTCCCCTCCTCCCCCTCCATCAGGCTTGCTTGCCCTATTCTGGTTGTTGCAGGCCAGCGTCCCCTCTGCTCCGAGGGCAACTGCAATAACACTAACAGACTGATATGGCCCAGGTATATTTGCTCACATTTGGCCGCACCCCAAGGGCAGGATGGAGAGAGTTGCCTCTCGTTCTGGCTTCATTATGGAAATGCACGCTCTGCTTTGTCTTGGAGGGTTGCTCATTTCGTGGGTGCGCATACATGCAGGCACTCAAGAGACAAACTGAGGACAACTGAGACCTTGAAGGGCCAATGCTACACATATGAGCAGGACCCCACTGCACTTGGTTCTGGTCATTGCAACTTTTCTTGGCAAGAGTTTAAACTTAAATAATTCAGATTTATTTTCAATTTTTTTACCTTCTTAGTTTTCACTAAACTACTCTGGAACCTCCCAAGTAAGTCTTATTTATTCCTCACAGCGGTCTATAAGCAAGTATGTTATTCTTTTTCTCTTTACGTTGTATTCCATTTCTCTGTGTTATTTCTCCTCTTCTTCTCAACCATCATTTTTTAATGCAATGTTATACCAGTGTGAATGCAACAAACTCCAAAATCCAAATAAAGGAATAAGAGAAAAAAGGAGTGCTTTTAAAAGCAACTCCAAAACATTTGGCATAGTTCATTCTATTGTCAGCCCTCCTGGACTTTCACATCTTTACTCTCACACACGAGTAAAAATCAAAAATAAAATGCACTTTTGCAGGGCTGATAATTTGCTGTAGGCAGTCATAAGCAGTAAGAGTATAAAACTAAAACCAAAAATACCCAAGAGGAGCACGTTTCAGAATTTTCTCAGTCTTGAACACGGAGAGAAATTAATATACAGCTTCCTTCCAGCCATTTGGCTTTAATAAAACTTACGAACTCATAAAAAAGGCTAGTATATTTCTGTATACAGTGTTTTGGACAGTAACTAACTTAAAAGACTGCTGACTTATATTTTTAGTAGTTTTTCTTCCCTGAGGCGGCTTCTGCCTCAGTCTACCAGCCTTGGATAGAAAATGCATACAGAATGATATCACATATGGAAGAACAGAGCTGCTAACAGCACAAGCATCGGGTCTGAAATGTCCAAGTTCAATGGAACCATATGTCCCCACTGCGATTAGCAGTTCCTGGTGAAAAAGATTGAGCATCTGTGAAGAAGGCTGTAAGTTTTGAGTAAAGGATATTAAAGTTTTCATGGAATTTCTCTTAACAGCAGTGGAATGCTCCTTAACCACAATTAAATCTCCTCCCAGCGACTACTGTCTGACTGCAGACAGAATTTTGGATTTTCTTGCATTCAACTTGATCTAATAATGATTAGAAAGATAATTGTCTTCCATTGTTGCTGGCTGGTTCTTGTCTGTAGTCCATTTTGGATATTTTACAATGAATGTTATTATATAATCATATTATATTTTTTTGTTTGAAATATCCTTCAAATATAAAGGAATTTCTTTAGACAGGTCAATTAGACTCATTCCACTGTCTCTTTGATTGCCAAAAAAAGGAAGGAACGTACAAAAAAATAAAGCCCAGTTCCCTGTTATTCCACTGCAGAACCATAGGGAGGGAAATGTCTCAGCTGTTAGCAGCAATACTACTCGAGGAGCCTACTTACAGAAGCGCTGGAAGTCATCAGTCTAAGTAGGTAACTTTTGTAATCAAATAGATGTGGGAAAAGAATAATATTGAAACTCCAGGACTGGGAAACTAGAAGATAATGACTCTTAGTCTCAGCTGACTAACTTAAGCTTTATCATATCTTATCTATGAAACAGGGTGGAGTGGTAATATTTTCCATGCCTTCTACTTTAAAGCCTGCTCAAAGTGAATTTGTAAATTGCTTTGAGATCTTTAAGAGATTTGTTATATGTAATAATTATAATCTCCAATCCCACCTACTGTTTGAATCTCACCTGCCCTTACAAAAGAATATAGTTTATGCCACTTCCCATTCTGTCGTAAATGTTTCTCCATACAAATGTTTCTTTTCACCCCAGAGGTGCGAGCACTTCAGTGGTATGTGAAATAATTATATATGGCTGTGAACTGCTAGCATTTTGACATAAAAAGAACTGGGCTATTTATTATGGTGTTATCATTTAGGACAGTGACAACCAATTTGGTTGTTTATTTTCAAATGTGAATGTGAATAACAGCATCGTTCAATTAGTACTTTTCATGTTGTTGTACAAATCTGCATTCAAAACAGCCTAGGTTTTGGTGCAATGATGCTTGGTCTCATTTGGCTAACATGTAACTGTGGTTATGGTATAAGACAGAGCAGTGTGAATAATCCAACTGCTTTCCTGGGGAGAGAGACATAAAGAGACTGTTTCACTTCTGAGAGATGCAAAGCAGAAGATTGTCCCCATTTGTTGTTCAGCTTATGATACATTCCTTCTTTTTGATTGTACTCATGGTAACAGCTCTAAATGCTATATTGTTATTTTATTTCAAGAGTGGGCAAAGAAAATGAAACAAGTAAGAAATGGTGGAAGAAAGTGAATGTTACTCACAATTTCATTGTAAGTAGGGTCAGAGCTTTTTGGAGCTGTTCTTGTTTTCCTTCGACTGACCTCATAGGGATCTGGCAGAAGATAAAATTCAGCCTGTGCACTTGGGGCAGAGCCATCTGGGAGGTGCTGGAAAACAAAACGGTCATAAATACGAATGCCCATGTTCTAGCAACGAAAACAAATAAAAAGTACCAAATGAAATCCGGACTTTAAGCAGACACAGAAACATGCTACATTCTCAGTATTCTCTTGGCTAAATTGGAGTGCTAGTGCAGTAAACAACAGGAATTCTTTGAATTCAGCTTAATATTGAATCAGGAAAATATAAATTAAATAATGCAAGAACAAGGTAAAATTGCCTATCTTTAATATTTTACATTCTGATGGAAAAACCCTTAAGCCTCAAGCTACTTTAACTCAGCTTAATCTGATACAAAGTCTAGTCCTTCCATTTTCCAGAGCAATGCGTAGAAACTGGATTCTAGCCAGTAAGCTCCTATTGATTTTAACCCCTAAGTAGCAGTGCTGATGCTGGGGAGAACTGATTGTTTCTAAGGGTGTTTCATAAAGCGTATCACTATAGAGGAGCCAGGACCGTTTCCTGCAGCAATATGGGCAGAACAGGATTCTTACAGTAACACTTTCGGATCTCTCCCACCACACAACTGCAAACGCTCCTTAATTTTCCAGTTCAGATTACTCAATGATATTCCAGATAGTCCATCTTATGGTAGCTACTCGAGGTCAGAGCCAACCTGTTAATCAGGCTCAGTCATAAGCTAATGCTGGTGGGTGGAAAGTTTTTTGATTACTTCTGAACAGCTGTAAGGTTACTCCTAAAGCAACATTACAGTTACTCAGAAAACGCATTGGTAGTATGAGAGGCTTTAAAAGAACACACAAGAAACATAATCATGAAAAACTCTGGAACAGGTATCTTGCCAGCGTATGTGCTGTATTAGTGCTTAGCTTATAATTAAGCAGAAACCTTTGTGTTGGTAACACAGTATACAATCAGAAAGCACAAAATGGGGCATATCAAAATATCAGTAATTTTAATTGTATTATCAGCATTTTCAAGCTCACCTGACAGTTTATAGGCAATCCAGTGACAGGATGCAAATGAAAATGCAGGCAAAAAGAAGAGATCTTAAAATGTTTGAAACCAATGAACCCAGAGCATTACACAGGCAGCTGCATTTATATTTCCCATTGTAATTTTACCTAGCTCAGAATAAAGTCGTTTCTCAGATTTTGATTATTCACAGTATGTGTCTAGAAATATGGGGCTTTCTACAGGCATTATCAACAACCTATCCTTGTGATAAGAGAAACTGCTGGTGTCCTAGCAATAAATAACTTCTCTAGTGGGAAGAAAAACAGTGCTTGTGTGTGTAAGCAACCAGTTCTTGCACAACAAAGCTCTGGTTTTTTGTTATCTGAAACGATCCTTCAAGGCAAATGATGTGGTCAACTGCAAAGCTTATTATTGTTATTGTTAACACTATACAGTATTGAAGGATGCAATACTCAAATCATTACATACTGTCAGCACTATGTCAACGTTTAATGTTACTATTGCTAAGCTCCCCAAAGTACATCTGATTTAAAATATACATGGGATTTAAATAGATGGGATTCAACGGCCAAAATAAGAATGCCATTAAATGGCTGTGAAACTAACAGGTATTTTCCTAGGACAGAGTACCATATTGTTAATGCAGGATTTATGATTTACACTGTCCATTTGAAAGCCCATCTCTATTGATCTAGGACTATACTAAAACTTCAGTCAAGGATTACAAACAACAATAAAATTAACAATCTCTTATAAATCAGGAAGGAGAAAGAAATGTAGCCTTAAATACCAGTCCAAGCAACCAGGATCCTAACTGTAATCAAGCTCTTCCCTCTCAAGGAATAGATAAGCATCACTGTAACTTGAAGGTCAACAGCTTTTAGTTGTTTCAGACAAAGGGAATATGGTTAAAAAAAAAAAAAGAGGGGTCATTCTTGAAGAAGGCCTTATCAGCTCAACTGCTGAGGCCCAACACAATGGTCTTCACTATCTCAAGCATGGAAATACCGTACAGGGAGAGTCCTGTAAAATGTCAGGCTTTATAAATCATCCCAGCAGTGTATTGCCTAACCAGGGACCACGTCAGAGCTAATTTTAAAAGTTGAGGTCAGCAGCAGCTGCAAAGGGCTGAGGAGCCCAGGTGGTAGGTAATGGGCTACAAAGGTAGCAGAGGTGACGGCTACATCTGTGCAGCTCTGCTCCCCTTCGAGCTGCCGAGGAAGGACAGGGTGTAGCCACAAGTGCTGTGCCCCACTGCACACCTCAGGACAGCAAAGGCACAGATCATGGCAGCGTCGCTTGCATTTGAAACAGGCTCAGTCTGACAGTCACCTGCCAGGGAAAGAATCCAAGCTGATTGCCGTGTGATTGTTTAACAGGACTGGGGTATCCACAAGCACATGCGATGAATCGAAAAAAAGTCAGATAAATTGTCACTATGCCTTTCAATTGCTCCTTGTACCCTGCTAGCAACGCTGGCACATTATCTAGCCTTCAGCCAACTAACCTTCCTCTATCAGCCGACTCCTCCCAAAAGCTAAGGAAGGCACTTTGCAGTAGTGCTGTGGCCATATGAAACACGGGCAGAAAACTACTTCCTCGCTAACCCTTTGAATGTAGCTAAATACATGTTGAAAGAGGTGAGTGGGAGGAGAGGGTCAAGAGAGAAAATCAAAGAAGAGAATATTTTAGCGATTCAGAGAAGAAAACTCAGGGCAGAGCAGCTGCTCTGGGATCTTTCAGAACTAAAACAAAGCCACTTTTCATGAATAGTAGCAATCAGCAGCCAGACTGTTAGAGGTAATTTAAACTGCAGCCACCTGAATTCCAACTAGAGATCTTAGTTCTGGTTGTTGGGTGTTGGTTTTTTTGCCGCGCCCCCCC
>NW_008825614.1:6330519-6368077 GCF_000699105.1 Pygoscelis adeliae
CAAACAGGCCACTCCAAATTCCACAACTGTCCCAATTTTCCATCTGCAGTGTCACTATTACGCCATCAAGTGATCAAAAAGCTTCAGCTGAGCGCTCTTCAAAAGCCAGATCACATCTGCCACTTCTCAGCTGCCCTCCCCCACCTCCTGATATGACACAAAACATCTAACGAGGGTCTCTAACTGTTAAAAAGGCTCTGTCCCACTACACATTCGTCATTCAAAACTACTGAGGAAGAGCAGGCATAAATCAGCCATGGCTTTACAGGAGCGGAGTCTGGGTAGCTCGTGTGATGAGGTTGTGCTGGCTTCCCTTTTGATTGGCTCAACAGCTGAATCTTTTCTCGCGAAGAGCCTGCTTCACCAAAGGATTTCTTGAGACAAGACTTGCAATGGCCATGGAAGGAGCTGCACTTTGCTAGACCCCCTCTACCAGGGACAAAGAGGGATCCTGGCAGTTCGGCAATCAGAGTGTGAAAACAAGAGCGAGATTAACACGGCAGAAATATCTTTTTAAATCTGAAGTAGGTGAAATTTGAAATAAACTCTTTTATTAAGACAACTGACATGGCAGGCAAAACCCCCAAGCTTTCGGGCAAACTAGTCCTTTCTCAGGCTTTCGCATGTGAGTTGAGCATTTTTTTTAATAAAGGAGAATGGAGAAAACATCAGGCTTTTTTTTCTTTCTAGAGATTATGTCTTCTGTCATATTACAGTGTCACATTTAGTGAGCAAAAACCCCTGGATTATCCTTTCACTTCTAACTCAGACTGCATTGGCACATCTAAAAACTTAGGTGAACATGAAGAATATCTGACCTAAATGGCAGTCTCATTTGCACCAAAGAATATCTGTTCTGGTGGGTCCATTATAAACAGAGTAAGATTTCTAGCAGACTTACGAGCAATTCTGAAATCCAGCGAAACCCCCTTTTGTTGTTATTAATGGATCAAAAATCACTGACTTCTGGCCATAGTCCAGGCCAGAAGGAAAATCAAAGCGTACCTTGGGAATGCCATTTTGCACTTTAACTACTCTCCAAAAACCTTTATAGCTTGAATGTACTTGTGATCAAGCAAACACAAAAACCCCAAACTTTAGATTGAATTCTATTTATATTTAATTCTGTAGTCATTTCATTAACCCAAAAGAAAAGGAAGTTTACTTCCTTTAAAAGAAGTTACTCCCAATTTAAATTACTGTCTTTAAATCTTTGATTGTGTATGCTTGTAAATAAATTCAAGCTATAAAAATCCATAAGACTGGAAAGGTATAAAACCAAGTTCACAACAGAAATGCCATAGCTCTCCTTGCTATGCCTATGGACAAAAAAACCCCAGAGATTTTGATCTGCCAATAAAAAAATTTGAGTTTAATTTAGAAGCTGACTCCTGGTGCTCTCTTCAAATACAAACAAGCCACAACTGAACATTTTCTCAGAGAATGACCTGCCTACTTGGCCTTGATAATGACTGATGTTTTTAAGGAACTCAGTTACAACTGCCTGTATATATGTTTAAAAAAGCAGTTTATTTTTGAAATGTTATTTTCTTCTAAAGTCAGGCAGAAGGTGATGAAAATATTTAAGAATGAGGGGGAATGAGGGAGAGGAAATTTACTTCCCTCCACATCTGTAATTCAATACTGAAAAACTAATACAGACATGTATCTGTTATGGCTGTGTTCCATTTTTCACTCCAATTTTATTTTCCAAAACCAAAAAAAGTATTGATATTGACTTACAGGAACCCATGCAGATAGGTTATGCCCTGTGTAATTTAATTTTAAATATACTAGCTGTAGCTGGGAAATAATGGATGAAATTCAATTAATTTTTCCACAAGAATAACATTATCCTAATGACTTTTCTCCCTTGATCATTACTAACCATCCACAACTCTCCTTAAGGATGGATTCTTTGTTAGCATTACAAAAGGCCTAACTACTTCAAAATTTGCCATATATTAAACTATGCAATTTAGCAGTCAATATGAACATTGGGCCTTAATCATATGAATTTTAAGGAAAGTTTTACGATTTTTAAAAAATGCACTTTTGGGATAATTTATTGTAAAGCTTTTTAAAACTCACCTCTTCCTAAGTGACATCAAATTTTCTTTTTAGGTGACTATTGCCTCAAATTTAAATCATGTCATCAGTTTCTCTTAGTGTTAGACATGCAGGTATTTTTCCACCTTTTGTCCTAGAGTGAAACAGATTGATGGCTCCTGAACATTTGATAGTTCCAGCTGCTGTTCTCTTTTTTCCCATTTTTCATTTTCAACCATCTTGACAAAAAAAAATTATAAAGGTAACTTGCATTAACTAATGCCACCTTTCCTCCTCTATAAATAACTTCCTTTCTTCCCCCACAATTAATTTCCTGGACATTTTCAAATCTCAGTTGCTTTCTTCCCCTTCTTCACTGAAAAAAAGAAATCCAGGCTTTAGAAAGGCTCCCATTTCAGCTACTGCCCCCAAATTAAAAAAAAAAACACAAACTTTGTTCACTTTGTCCAGTAGCTCTAACTCTCACTTTTCCTATCCTTTACCTTCATCTTGTGTTTTTTCTCTTACATGCACTGCCATGAGAATTTATCTTCTACACAGTGAAGAAAGGACTACAAAGTGTTCCTTGATGTTTAATACTGAGATATCCTTACATCTTTAAAAATCATATCACCATAGCAAATGGTTAGAAAACACCTTCACAGCTACAAAGCAAAATGTTTATATATTAAGTGTAGACATGAGGCAGATTTGATTATTATCCAATAAAGGAGGATTAGAAAAAAAATCCACAGAAGAAATCAGCCTTGCCTGTATAAATTACTAGCTGCCTCTTGACTAAATTAAAACTAGTAAGAACTGTGGAAAAGCCATCACTGCTGCTCCATTGTCTTTCACTTTCTCTGAGTCCCTGTGTCGCTTAGCAGAGAAAGGCTAAACCCTGTCTTTGTAAGCTGCAGCTTAATTAACAAATACAGCCTCTGCCTTAGAAAAAGGTAACATCCTCTGGGCTAATTCTAAATTTAAAGAGCTGAGAAAATAATCATTGCTAAGACAATGACATTACAAAGCAAGAGGTTCCTTCAGAAACAGATTAATAAGATATATAAACCTTCAGGACAAATGTGATTGCTGTGTGAACAGGCGGTTGTGTTGTTACTTCATAAATCCTAACGTGGGACTGAAGACCTTTCCTTGTTTTTCCTTTGAACTCTGCATATCCCAAAGCACTGAACACCTCTATTCTGCTCTGCTACTAAGCTTTTAGTTTTCCTGCCACAAAATATTTTTAAATTATTTCACAGAAAATTCAAAATAAAATTACATTTGCAGTAATCAAATAATAATTACAAAATAAGATAATCCACTATATTGCTATGGTGCCCCCTGCACTGTCTGCTATTGGCAAGACAAAACAGAAAAGCAACCAGACAAAAGTGATTGCACAAATAAGGTATTTTTTCCAAACAACCGCTTTTTTCACCAAAAATTTGAAAACATTTAACTGCTTCCCTGCAAGATAAGTTTTATTTTATTATATTTTCTGATCCCAATTTTTCCCCCTCTTCTCTGTGAGCAACTTCATTCCTATTCTTAACTTCTTTCCCATCTCATGCATGCATCCGGGTATGTACATAAACAGAGAAGACACACTGTGACAGAGGTCACTGGCACAGAGGTCACTGGCAAAGCAACAAAAAAAGAAATGAAGTTTATTTCAATTTAATGCAGGGAAATAAAAAGATATGTTGTTTCAGAACAACATATATTTTGTTTCAAGGAAGTTCTGGAAAGCATTTTTTGAGTAGGCATTTTCTACCTTTCAGAAATCTGGTAGCGTCAGTGGTGTCAGTGGAGCAAGCCTCCAGATGGCTTTGTCATTTACTATGATAAAAATGCAGAGGTGCTCTATCCGTGTTATTGATTTGAATCTCCAAATATAGCTTATGCGCTTTGTGCAGTCCAATACCTTCAACATCCTCATCAACCTGCCTGTTCTGCACGTAGCTTGTCAGTGCACCAAATGGGCGAACAGTGGGTGCTCTTAATTAACGAAAAAACAGTGCTTTTGTCACTGTAGTTTATTTGAGCCCTTTCTTGCCAAATGAAATATGGCATTTTGGCAAAAAAAGTGCAGGTTTACGGGTTCAGTTTTGTTTGTAGTAGAGTAGCAAGTACTTGTGCAGTCTAGCTGTTAATAAAAGATGGTATGCTGCATTCCTAACAGGGAGAACTATGCTGGCAAAAATAGGGTCTAGAGCTGTCCTGAGTCACAAAATCTCTAAAAGGTGAGCCAACTGACACTCTCCAAGGTGTCCTGGCTGTCAAGTGGGAAAAACTAACCCTCAGTCACGGAGACAGAAGGCAAGCTTCACAGCTAACGCACTGCAACAAACACCAGTTCTGGGCAGAAGTGTCGAGCTGTTGCCCTATCCCGGTGTATATGTGAAGTAGATACGTAAGTTCCCAGTAAAGTCTAAGCAGATCTCTGCAATGTTGTCAAGGAAGGAGGCCAGAAAGAGATTCAACTCATCATATTGTAGACATCTCCTGGCTTGGCTTGGTTAAATTGCCCACACATTGGTGTCTGGCACCATTTGAGACGCATAAGATGCTTAAGATATCTGCGTAAACCCTCAGACACAACACAAGCCTTACATGAGGCCCTCCTCTTCTGCGGTGGCAGCTGGAGGCCAGATGGGACATGTTAGGTCATCTCCTATATGGGAAAATGAATTGGAACTTAAGTCTCCACTGATCAAAATGGGAGCTTAGGCGTCTAGACTAGGATCCAGTTTCTACGATACTGCTGCCTCACGTCACCTCAGATGACAAAAGGTGTGTAAGGAGTTGGAAATATGACAGGCTTTATGGGACACTGGCACCATTCTGGAGTGGTCATTGGAGGTCAAGGAAGATACTTCATGGTACTCAAAACAGCCGTGATCAGGCAACTGCATTCCATCACATCATATATGTATGCATCTTAGTTTCAAACTGAATCCCACTCCAATTAGACCAAGGCACACAGACTGATTTTTTTTTTTAAATGAACAAGTATTATTTGTTAAATATTTAACAAAAACAGTTTTTTTCTTGTAAGGAGACAGTTCTGGGAAACAGGCTGGATCCCAAAAGATTCAGGGCTTCCTAAGAACTATGTAAAATGCTTTTGATCTGCTTCAGTCATTTGAGAGAAAAGCCCATCTAACTCTGCTTACGATGAAGTAAATAAAATGAAAGCTGGCCTGTGATACCCAGAAGGTCATAAAAGTCTCCCTTCCAAGCCTTTATTTCTATAGAGCTCTGAACCCAGAATCAAACACTTTCAGAAAGGTGAAGAAAGGAACTGAGACGTAGCTCTGATGCCCTGTTTAAAAAGAGTAATTTATTGTCTTGATGATCCAGAAAGAGTTGTATATTAGGATAGACACAATCCCAGATGAAATGGGGAAGAGTCTGTACAACTACGTGACTATAACTGTCAGGTGAAACAGGCTCATGCCTTTTACTGACCATCGGCAGTAACAGAAAAGGAGGGCTAGAATTTAGGTCCAGCAAGTAACGATACAGTTTTGTGTGTATTTACTGTTTCTGAATTAACAAAAAAGAAAAAGATGTCTTAGAATGGCTTGTGTCCCTCAGTCTAACCCCTGAGCTCTGACACCCCTCTAATACTTCATCAGCGCTCAGGACTAGATTACTGGGTGCTCCACATAGCACCATGTAGGTATAAAAATGTTACCAAGGCTGCACAAATAATATAAAAGGCGACTGTATAACCAGAAGTGCAAATGTATTAAATATACAACTCCCAGTAAAAGATTTGCGCAGGACTCTCATAGAAGTTTTTGTCCGAAAGAGAAGGAGGTGACAAGATATGTTCTAGATTCCTGAACCACAGGCTGTATTGTTATCTTTAAGGCACTTAAACTCTGCTTTTTTTTGCATAGATGAAAGAAATCAAGGTTCAGTCATGCTTTAAAATTATATTATTCTATGGATAAGCAACACTGGTGCAGGGCATAGAATGCAGAGAACAGGTTTCATGAACAGATCTCTGAAGCTTTTATTCCAGAATTACCACCAAGCCTGTAAAGAAGATAAATTCCATTGCTTTCAACCCTGTATTATTGTTGTGCTTGGAACATTTAACTTTCAGATGAATATTTAGCTGCAGAGTCTATGACACTGGTGAGGTAAGACTGATCGTGTTTGGACCCTTAGAAACATAGATCCCAGAATTTCTTCTCTCTTTAAAAAAGCACAGGGGAGAACAAATACTTAAGACGACATCCCCATTTTGCTTTTCTTTTGAAATCACTCAGGATTAACACCATTGCTGCCTGTTAGAGGGCATGAAGTAAAATTAGCCTTTGAGAAAAGAAAGACAAGCAAATGCTGTTGTTCTGTTTCTGTCTTTTTGTCACATACACATTCTTTTCCCTCCTTGCCTAGGCACAGATAGTAAGTGACTATAAAAACGCATAAAGGAATAGTGACACTGTTATCTGTGTCTTCACCCTGCACTGTTTTTCTTCTCAATTTCTTAATTAGTTTAAAAAGTCTGTATATGCCTGATATAGACTATTTTTCTCAAACTGTACAGAGCTCCCTTCACTTTTCTTTAGATTATTCTACAGCTTGCCATCTCCCTTTGTAAGAAAGCATTTCATTATATGACACATGCAATTTCTGCTCCTTAATTACCTCTCATTACTTCTACTTACGCTCGTCCTCAATGTCCTGAATAATTCCTCTTGAACCTTGCTGTCTTCTCCCTTAAATATTTGCACAATTGACTTGTGTTCTTGTTAGTGTGTTCTTAACTAAGTTAAGTTTTAGTAACAATAAATCACTCCTGGAGAATCAATCACTCCCAAGTAACCCTACTGAGAACTGTTCTTTGAACTTGTATTCTAGTTCTAAAAAAACATCCTGAGAGAAATATTTTACTATCAAAGCCTTATAAAGATGAACTACTTTCTTTCTGCACCATGAGACCAGGATATGGCCTTTCTCATTGGCATCTCTCATAGCAACCTCATGTCTCACCATTTGCTTGTTTTATCGTCACATTACTGTGGGATATAGATCTATACCCCCCCAAGGAAATACTTTTCATTTGTCCAAGCTGGTTGTAGGGTTCTGGAAATTACTGTTATTCTCTTGATCTTGCTCTGTCTCCATTATTATTTTGAATGTTTTCTTCATTTGCAACCAGTGGCAAATTTAATTTATGTTCACCTTCATCTCCCAGATCACTCGTATTATTAAACAGAGCTCACTGTTTGTTGTTGGGTTTTTTTTTTTCTTATTCAGCACATATCAGCTATGTAGAAATTACTTTCTTAAAAATTAGAAGTTAGAATTTAGAGGTGAGGCAGTACTGTGACTGTGACAGAATAAAGGGTTTAACAAGAAACAATAACACAACTTTCTGCACAACATATTTGTCAAACACCTTTCAAAACAAATATGTTGGAATCCCAACAGTAATCCCTGTGCCACAAGAACAGACCTCATCTCTTCCCAATTTAAACTACTGCTGAGTAGTAGCAGCCTTTGTTTATAGGTGTTCAGCTAATTTTCAGTCCAAAAAAGAGAACACAGTCTAACCTAATTTGCATTAATTTTTAAAGTAAAAGCATTTTCTATGAATATAAAATTAAATCCAAATTCTTTATAAGCTAGAGTTAGTACAAGAGCTTTCTTTTCATGGCTTTTTATTCTGTTTTTCTGTGCCAGTCTAGGGAGAACTCCATCTGAATGTATTACCTCCCTCCATCAGCCAAACTGCTGATTTCATTCTGTCACCGATACTTTCTGACCGATACTTTCTGAATAACTTTTGTTCAGCTCAAAGAGATTTTTTCCACTTATTTTTCATCCCAGGATCGGCCTACCTATGCAACTTCTTCCCAATCCCTGTTGGCTGATCCGTGGGCCACAGTAAAGAAAGCAGGATACATTCATAATATTCTGAAAGGATAATGTGGCTTTTTATTTCGTTGGCAGGCATTGCATTGCTGGCAGGTAATATATTTTCCATTTAAATCTATTTAATGATATTAACAAAGTGTAAAAGTTAGTGGGCCCATGAGGGGAAGGATGGGAACCAACTAAGACTGAACAGGAATCCCCACACCTTACCCACTTCAAGCTAGAGACAAAGCCCAGCAAAAGCAGTGGAGCATCTGCCTGTACTGTACGTGGGAACTTCCCTACAGCCCTCCACCTGCAGGCTTAGAAAGAGATTTCATCCCCATGGTTTAGGGAAAGCTTGGCTCTCACCTTTCTTCCCAAAGCATTTAAGCCATCACGTCTCACAGACGTTTTTGGAAGCAATTTGTACTCAGATGGAATAGGACATGAAATGGAAAGAGGCTGGATGTCTGTGGAAGCCTAAAGCTGATTACTAATTCGTCACCCACATATCAGCTATCCCAGAATCATTAATCACCAAGAGTGGTACATGACAGCTTCAGAGCTTTTATAAAAGGAAAGCTGGAAGTAGTTTTGGAAAGTACTGTAGGAGTTCATTTTTCTTCCAGCAAATTTTCCCCCTGTAAAATTGGTTCTGAATTCATCACCCATACACGCTTTCCTAAATTCTAGTAACATTTTACACTTATTGGCATGAGGTTCAGGATAAGTTGGCTTTGTTTCTCCTTCCCACTACCCCTGAGGAGTTATTCCGTCCACAAGAAGTAATGGGCAAAAATGTTTAGCAGTGAGGATTGAAAGTTTAGCTGCTTATCTAGAAAAACAGGGCATGCCTGAAGTCATGGCAATGAAGTCGGCAGACAAAGCAGACTTCCTTCTGAGCCAACGCTGAACCACTGTTCCCTTCTGGTTCTCTGTGGAATGGGAAAAGAAATATATTAGACAACCTTTTCTGAACTTCAGAAATGGCTATTTCTTTTGACTCTGGTGTCTTTTTGAACAGACGAGCAAGCCCAGCAGTGCAGCAGTAGGTAGCCTGGCTGATTCTGGCTCTGCAGTACTAAGCTAGCCCATAGTCTGCTCTATGTAAGATCTGGTATGGTCTTGATATCCCCCATTCTCTGTGTTGGTTAATACAGACGAATGGAACTGGACTTGAGCATTTCAAGTTCAAAACCTATGTGTCTTTCAACTTTCATAAATCCACCTCCACAGCTTCTATGCAGATCTAGGAGTCTATGTTTTTAAGGTAGACTCTCAGGCTTTCTTCCTAGCACTCCCCCTGTGCTCCTATTCCTGCCTGTTGCTATTTTTCTGGGTATTGTGCTGCCACAACTGGACTGGTTTTGTTCTTGGCTAACAAGTCCTTTCACATGCCAAAACAAACCTCCCCGGGGCTCCTGTATCTTCCTTCTAAGACCACTTAGTCCACTTTGCCAGGTACTGTGCTATTATGTTTGTAGAATAAGCCTGGCCTGTCTCATCCCCTCCTGCTGCCACATCCTCCATGACTCAGAGGTCTCTCCATATAATTTCTCCAGTTTTCATCCCTCCACAAAGGTTTCCTTCTAGCCCAGCTCCACTTTATTAAGGCAATATTGCCTGTACTGCCTATGCATAAAGTGCCCAGTGTTGCACTGTCTGCATTTGAGTGGAGCAAGTAATGCCCCAAGAGGCCGACTTAAAATTATATACTATGTATATTTGGAAAATTGCATTTTATTAGCATCATGGCTTTTGTGTCTTTGAAAATTGGATTTAATGTTTTTTCCTCAGCAGTCATAGTGATGCCATTCAAACCATAATTAGAAACAGTGAGTCTGATATGAGTCACCTGACTTACAGAATCTCAGGATTCAAATAAAACTATGAATTGCTGAGGAAAATCTTGAGACTGAAACTTTGTTAGTATCTTATAAATATCTATTTAACAGAACTTGTCTTCATTGTGCACCCACAGTCTTAAACTGCAGGACAAATATTTGCAACCAGTCTTAACGTCTCTCTGTTCAAACAGTTTCTCCATCTGCATTGCTGGTCTAGATGCAAATATTTTCTCAGTGAAAAAATATAGCTTGTGCTTTACACGAGGTTATATTAGATTAATGGTCCTTTCCAGTCGCAAAATCTATCAGGCTGTTCTTCTCCATCGTTGGTCTTTGAAGCATTTTTGATAGAGTTTTCTTCAAGCAGGACTGGCTTTTGTAACACAACTGAAATGTTGATGAGAGGACAAGGGAGAGGACATTCTGAAGCAGATTTAGGGATGACTGACTTGTACATCTGCAGCAGATTTGGTACACGTGGATGCATCAGATCAAAAGTGCCTGCACCGTGGAGTCCACGCATGCACCCACATAAGACAGTCCTCTGGCAGGTCTGCACCAGACCAATGCTCTCTCAACTGCTATAGCATTTTTTGTCTATGACATCCCACATGAATGGGGTTAGCTTCATGAAGAAAACCTGCAAAGCTATAGCATTGCACTACTTCGACTTTGTCCTTTAAAAAAATGATGTGACACTTGACAATGGCTATGAACAAGACCATCTCCTTAGGGATTCTCTTGTGCATTGTATATTAATATAGGATTTGCGCAGCAGGATCTAGATCTCCTATTAAAACCGCTAGAAGTAAACCCACACAAATAGTAAATAAAATTTATTTACATGGATCAAAAGTCTCTATCACAATTCCTGTCAGTTCTGTGAAGCTACATTTGGGATTAATTTGGCCCACTACAATTATTTTCACATCTGAACACATCATAAAGTCTCTATAAAGAGATAAATTAAATGGGGAAGAGCAGCACAAAAATTATTTACTATAAATTATGAAATAAAACAAGATAGCAAAGTAATCTCTGCACAGATGAACCACTAAAATATAATTAGTGAGACTCTGCAAAAGGCTGAATATACCTGAAATAGCTTTAACATGTCTTGAATAAGATATGATCTTGGCATACTTTTAAAATCCCTGTTCAGCTCAACAAAAAAAAAAAAGCAAAGGAGAGGAAAAAGAAAAGAGAGCATGTCAGAGAGATTGATCTATATGACTGGAAAGCTGAGAAGATTATTAATGGGATAAAGAACCTTTCTGTTATAGGTTACTAGTCTGAAGGCAGTCAGGTATCACAGTACCCCAAGCACTACTATTTCATATTTCAGATCAGATGATGATGGATGGATGGCCAGATGGAAGGAAGGAATTGGAAGCCCAGGATCTAAAAACATGATTTCCTAAGTTAGGCTGCTAAAACAATGTCTTTATTTTCAAGTCATGAATCATTGCTAGTCTTACTGAATTGGACTCCTACGACTTCTCTGCAAACTCACTAAAATGGATTTGACTTAAGTCACCTACTTTCAAAAGCTAGACAATAACTTAAAGTTGTATTGTCCCTTTCCATAATGAAGTGAACTGAACCCTGGATTTTATTTTTGCTATACACAGATATCTATGCTGTAATTTATTTTCATTTAATTAAATGGCTGGAATTTTCTAAGTTAAAGAACGCTGTTAGGAGTCTATACACTAAAAATAATGGAAACAAGGAGAAAGACTATTTCCAAGATCTGTAGCTCTGTTTGTGTGCATCTCCACATCACCTGCCTGAACTCACGGTGACATCATCAGCATGGCAATCACTTAAATATACCCCTCCCACCAACTAGAACTTTACCAGAAGTTTATCAAAGTCACTTAGCTTTAAAAAGCACAATAGAAAAACTGAAAAGGGTCTTATACTATATCCTGAAGGTAAAGTTTGTATAAATTGGACCTGTAAGCGGAGGCTGATCTCACCTGTCAAGGTGGCACACAGGAAACAAAAGACAAGTCCAATAAGGACAGAGACTTATTGGATGTTATAGACCAAAATGAACATACTTGAATTGCAAATCAGAAGCCAGAGCGGCCAACAGAGAACAGTTGGAGCTACGTAAGCCTCATGTGTCTCATACAACTAATTAAACATTTAGCCTCATTTTCTTACTGGCTGTTGCTCACATAAGCTCCTCAGTTTGGCCCCATTTAGGGAAAGCGATTGCAATCCAGTTTGGGATGGAGGCAGCATCAATGTATGCAATGACAACCCGCAACAGTTAATAAATGCTTTAATCTCGTAGCTAAACCAAGATAGTGAAGGACCTTTTTGCCACAGGCGTTACTTGAGACTTGAGCAACTGGGAATTCAAGAGCACATCTAGGTGGCCGAACTCATTATGAAACAGCAGACACGCTGCTTCAGCCGAGAGATCGCACGTGGCACCAGCTACATCTCTCAAGATATCCTCATCAGCCAATTTCACCTGTCTTGTGCTGCGGGAGTGCTGCCAGCTTCCCCCTCTCATAGTCTGGCTCCAGGAACACACAGCATTTACCACTTAGCCTTGTGACAGAGAGCATGTTACAAAGCTGAGCATCACCCCACCAAATGACATTGCTGCTTAAAATACACCACTACTCCCTCTGCCGAGCCCTCCCTGTTCATAGACCAGTCACGCCGGACTTGAAAGGAATGTACGGATAATCAATCAGTAACACCAGGCTGACATCCCACAAAAAGTCATGCCGCTGCATGATGCCTTATGTCTGACTGGTATCAAAATGCGTCAGCTGAAAGGGCCAAAACAGTCATCAAAATTGGTTTTCTATACAGCCTGGAAAAGGCCATTACCAGCCATTAAGGAAACCCAGTTTCTGTATCTGTCACATACCTGTAACCATACTGAGCGAGCTCAAAGGAAGAAAGTAAGTGTTAAATGATGACAGAACAGCATCGTCGTTATTTTGAGTTAAAATTAGTTATCCCAGAAAGGGTGTTTGAGGATTAATGTACTCTGCAAATGCAAGGACTTATGAGTTATAGATTATGATAAAAATACTCACAATGTTCTTCATGTGTTTCAACATTATTGTCAGACGGGTGCTCTCATAGGATATGACTAATTGTACTCCAGGCTTATGATCAGTTGACTGAGGACCTAAAAAAGGCCAGATAGTTTGACTTTTTAGTTAACAGCTCAGCAGAAGTACATCTGTAAAATATTGCAGTACACATGAACTAATCTATAAAAAGAACCTATTGTGTGCTTAAATCAGGGATGAAATTAGGAAACACGGATAAGGGGTGTGATGGAAGAAAGTGGTCTGACATGCAGTGCTCATTTTCTTTCCTGTTTATACATTGACAGTGAGATTTTTTGTTTTCTAATTGCCATCAATCTGAATTTCAGTGGGAAATTATAAATAATTGGGGGGGTGGCAAGCATTGATGACACTAGTCAGTATTGTTGCAATTCTTCTGTCTGGTTGAAAACATTGGACTTTTTTTTTCAGTTCCCAGCAGAAAGAAAAAAAAAAGGAAAAAAGAGCAAGTTTCCAGACCAGTTCCACAACAACTGTTACAGAAACATCTATATCTATCATATATAAATTCTACCTTCCTCATTCTGTCTTTTTCCTGTTCCAGGCTGGTTTTCATGCAACCCATTGCTTTCATAGATTTTTCTACCAAGATGCATTTACAGAGTTTGATTCTGTTCCCACTGAAAAAAACATTTTTCAGTTTCCAAGCAAGAAGGATCAGTCTCATAATGTGGAAGAAATGACTAAGCATATCCCGTTCCTTCTTTCTGCTGGAGGCATTGAGCCAGCTGTCTTCACTGCCAAAAAGGTGTGTCCTTGAAGTTGGGTAAGTAATGGGGCTTACCTGCCCCACAGAGACCGCGGAGAAAATACAGATGGCTTTTACCACAGTATACCAGGTAATGATGAACACAACAACCTCTCCTTGACAGCTATCTGACCTTCTTATTTTGCAGTGTTAAGCCTGAGCAGGGTGGACATGAGCCATTTTGCACCACTTGGTCTGAGACCCGGGGTTCTCCCCACGTGGTCATCATCAAAGACAGTCCAGACACTGCCTGTGTGAACTAGCCTGGTTTTACTTATGCAAACGGGGCTTCATTTAATTAGACCAAAGTTCTATTACAGCCAGTATTATATATTTACTATACTTGGAAAAATAAGAACTCAGTCCTGCTAACCTTAGGACAAAATTGTGATCTCTCATGAGCCGGGCTCTGTTCTGCCCGCCTCCCTGATAAAGAAGTAGCTGACTCTGAGACCTCAGACAGAGAAGTCCTGTTCCCCTGCATGCACATTGGGATCTGCCACTGACACACCAGCCTTAAACCCACCGCAGGGCGAGATAATGACACGAGAGAAAACAATATAGTTGTAATTAATTCTTTAAATAGAAACACATCTTTTAAGAAGCGGAAGGAATGAGAGAGGATGATGAGAATGAAAGAAATCACACGCGAGGGTTATGCATTAGCAAGAAGAGGCTTTTTAGAGAGTATCAGGACTGATCATCCTCAGCAGCAGGCAGGATTCCCACGTCTTCCTTTCAGCCTCAGCAGACACCTGCGCACTCTCTGCCGTGCTCCTGCTGTCTCTTTTCCGCATGTACCAGAGCTGTTACAGCCAGGGTTGTAAGAGCAAGAAACCAAACTCCCCCTCCTCAGCCTTTACTCTGTTATTCAGCAGAGGAGGCAGCAGAGGGGAAGTTATAATGAATAAGCCACGTTGGCTGTATTTTTCTGAAGAAACCAAATGTTTAACCTCTGGAGTGAACAGAGGCTAAAATAACTGCTAAGCAGATAGAATTACAGTGGTGTCATGTACTATTGACAGCCAGAGAACTAGTGCAATTGCCATTTGTCCTAAGGAAAGGAATTCAAATGAATTAAAAATAACACAGTGTGTACATACAACCACCATAATATAATTTTTACAGGCAGCCTGGATATCAACACTTCTGAGTTTCTGATGTTTGGACTGGAATTTTAGAATATGAATCCATCTCCAATTTCTTCCCTTTAGAGACCACAAAAATACATCTTTAATCACACCCTAATTAGAGAAGGGCCTGAAACAGACTCTTGAAGAATTGAAATCTTATGAAGAAATCACTATGATGGGACTTAGAAGGCTGAGGTGCAGTTCTTTATTTGTTATTCTCCTTTATGAACTTTGACAAATCACTTAACCAGACTGTATCTTACTTCATTTCTTATTGTATGCAAATAAGAAGAGGGAGGGATAAGGGATGAAAACTCCATGAAACAGACAATGCTGAGTTTTTTTCCAGGGTAACAAAAAGCCCACAAAATTCAGTTCTTCCTGTCATGACTCAAAGCCATTTTACCATTTTTTTTTAAGTCGTGGGTCCTTTTTGCTTTAAGTTGCAGCAGGAAAGGTAGAATCCTAGACCATTAAACACAGCGTAACACAAGGGGAGTTGTGTTTTAACATAAGGGCACAATTCACTTGTGGGTCTCTGTTAATTTTGTGAATTGCAGTGGGTCATCCTGAGCGGTTTAGCAAGAGCAACAGATTTCAGAGGCTAAACTACATCATTAGAATTCGGCTGAACACCGTGCCTTTCCTCTCCTACCAGTACTACCAGTGCCTTTTTCTGCACTACTTAAGTTTTATAGTGTGAGCACTTATATCCAGTCAAGGAATTTCTCTGTGGGAGTTGGCATTTTCATTTAGAAAAAAACAAATGTAAATAAGTTTCTAACCAAGCTGAAAATAATGAAAAACATGGGAGGGGAAAATGCATTTCTAACTGAGTATGTAAAATGAAGTCTGAAACAGACACTGTGGGCACGGCTATTACTAAAATATTTGGTCTTGCTATGTAATAAATTGAGTACTAATGGAAAAAATTAAAAAATTAAAAGGAAGGAAAAGAAAAAAATAACAGAACGCAGGGAATCTGATAAACACAGAAGAAACTTCTATAGCTTATATTTCATAATAGAAGACAGTTACTGTTAGCTACTGTGGTTGTTTAATCCCAGTCGGCAACTAAGCACCACAGAGCTGCTCGCAATTCGCATCTCCAGTGGGATGGGGGAGAGAATTGGAAGAGCAAAAGTAAGAAAACCTGTGGGTTGAGATAAAGCCAGTTTAATACTTGAAATAATAAAATAATAATAATAAAAATTGTAATGGAAAGTAAAACAATGACAGAGAGGAACAAAACCCAGGAAGGGAAAAAAAACCCAAGATGTGATGCAACCACTCACCGACCGATGCCCAGTCAGTCACTGAGCAGCAATCGCGGCCCCCCCACCCCACTCCCCCCAGCTTATATACTGAGCATGACATCAGATGGTATGGAATATCCCTTTGGCCAGTCTGGGTCAGCTGTCCTGTTTATGCTCCCTCCCAGCTTCTTGTGCACCTCCTCGCTGGCAGAGCGTGGGAAGCTGAAAAGTCCTTCACTTAGTATAAGCACCACTTAGCAACAACTAAACCATCGGTGTGTTATCACATTATTCTCAAGCTAAATCCAAAACACAGCACTGTACCAGCTACTAGGAAGAATATTAACTCTATCCCAGTCGAAACCAGGACTCAGCTGTTATATTTTAGGTTTTCCCACATTCAGTGCTAAATCATAGTCTCTTTGAAGTCTAGGTGATTTTAGCTTCAAAAGATAATAAAATACACATACAATAATTACTTCCAGTCTATCCAGCTTGGGCAGATGGACTTGAGCTCAGGCCCTGCGTTTTTAGGAACTGTCATGCTCTACTTGCACTCCATTATAGGCAAAGACCAAATGTTGGTCTGTTGTAGGTACAGGACAAAGCTCCACCGACTTCATATGCAGCAAGATTTCCCTCCCAGGGATTGATTCTTTGCTCACTGGTGTCAATGCAAAAGCTGTCAAATACCAAACGAGGACCCTGGAGTGCTCATAGTGTTTTTCTATATGACTTGTGCCTGTGTGTCCCAGCACTCTGCAGTGGAACTCAGCCACCAATCCCTACCGCAGAAAAACTCAAACACTGTGCCAGTTTATAATCTCTTTTATCATGGAACATAAACACTAGAAAACTGTGGGTCCTTTCTTCTTTTTGAATGACAAAATTAAGGCAATTAGTGTTCAAATTTCTACCAGAGGTGGAATGATCTTCAGAGTAGTCAAGTATGCAGTTCTTTCCTTTATCTAGATGGTCTTTTCTAGCATGTTGGAGAACTACCAGCTCTATATTCTACCATTTGTGCAATGTTTTCATTAGCAGCATTTTAAAATAAGCTCTGCATTACACTTTGCACAATGCATGAGAAATATAAACAGCGAGGAAGATGCTACACAGAAGACTGACAAAATCAATAGGGAAACTATAACTTAATAATACATTTCATTTCACACGTGGACTGCAAAGCAATGCGAAAACACTAATTAACTAAGTGTCACAGCGCTACCATGAGGGAGTTAAGTACTATTCTGTATTCTGCACCCTCAGATTTTTCTTAGACCTTTCTTCTTGGTGACAGCCTGTTTTGACATCTGGCACCAAAGGGTACTGGAACCTGTTTGGTTTTCCAGGGCCAGGGTTGAATGCCCCAAGCCAACCATCTGCCTGCTTTAGCTACAGCCTGGGTCTATGAGCCTCCAATGTACCCAACTTCAGACAGTCAGCAGTAAATACATTACAGGCTATCTATCTCACTGGTTTCGTCCCGCAAGCCAGCAAGAGGTGCTTATCGCCAGCAAAACAGCCTAAATGCAACTAAAGTAGGAACGTAACTTGTGGCAAAAGCTTGACATCGAGAATGAGCACTGCAGCAGATCAAAACTCTATGTAACATGAGCAAAATAGCCTACTCTCCTCAGAGACTATTCACGAGGACTGCGATTCTGCATGGAGAGGCATACCGTATGGTAGCCTTTTTGGAAAGCTCGGATCTTCCTTTAGAAGGACACAGAGCTAGTTTCTCTACTGCACTAAATGGACAGAAGCCCATTGAAATGCATGGAGCACTAATCAAACATGCCAGAACTGGACCTGGGTTGTGCACTGTTATTACCAATAGCAAAGACTTCATGATTTCATAACTTTGGCAAAACAGTCTGAATTATTAATATTTTCAGGAGATATAAACTCAAGAGAAGAAAAATAAACAAGATTGATATAAAAATGTTTTTGACAGATTTTCCTTCTTCCTTTTTTTAAAGGGCCTTTATAAAAGGCTGTCTGTGAAAACATTCCTGATATCTGCTCTCACTCCCTTGTAGTGAGCTTGGTATAATGAAATGCTGACAATATTCAGTATAATTCAGAATTCACCCCACTGGGAGTACTGAATCAGTATTCATGTCAAAGTAAATTTAGCACTGATTTTTAATCTCTTCATTGCTAGGAGCACAGTACAAATTCATAAATTTTAATTTTTATTTTACTTTAGTAAGTGTAATTACCTACAACATTTATAAATTAAAGCAGTGTAAGAGAAAGATGCTGCCTTGATCAAAATTCATAACCTGCTTCTATTGGGCATTCATTTTAATTTGTATTGATCCTAACTAAGAGACAGATGATTTGCTTGCGTAAAGATTGAGAGAGAAATCACCAGATTCATGGAAAGCTACAGCCCATATTAAACCTGAGTTATTCTTCAAAACAGGCAAAAATTAAGGCCCTTATAAACTCATAAAGTAATGAAAGCTGTGGGGGAAGGATGTATTCTTTTCATGGAAATTGCCTCTCCCCTGCAGGCTCAGTGAACTTAATTCCTGCCCCAGACTGACTATGGCATTACTACAGGGCTTATTTTCAAATCAAGAGCGTTTCAGGGCACCCTCGGCAAACAAGAGCCTCCAGGGCCACTGTGCTCTTCCCAGGAACTCCTTGTTTGCTACCTGGCAGCTTGGCATGATCAGCCACCTCCTGCCTTAGCCGGACTTGTCTCTTCTCCTTCTCACAGGATGGCTGATAATAGGGTGCAGAATGCCATGCAGCAAAGATCTAAGTGAGCTAGCTAGGGTATGGCAGCAGCCTAATTCCAACAATGAGAAGCAAAGCATAGACTAACATACATGAAAATAATTTTTCAGGTGGGTAATTAGCACGTGCATGGCTGGTCTTCCTCTGATAGCTGAGCTAGCTCATTTACAGCTAAGCTCACCTACTTCTGCAGTTCACTGCAATCGACTGTCAACCAGGTGCATTCCCTTCCTCGCTGACCAGAAACGGTGCCATACCTGGAGCAACTCAGCCCATTATTCTTGTTCTCTGTTTTTACAGAGTCTAAACTCATTGGTTCCTGATTTGGACCTTGTGTGCTACTGGTACTCTAGCAATAAATGATAGTGATGAATTTTCTAGGCCAAAGGGAGGTGGTTTTTTTGTTGTTTTGTTTTTTTTTTTTCTCCTGTGTTAAACAAAGGTTTTGCTCTGAGTCTAGAACTGAAGTGTCCAAACTTTAAAAGGCAGAAGTCCTGAGCAGGAAAAAATAATCCCTCTGTAACCATATTGCTTGAGGCCAGAGACACATTAATCTCCCCTGACCAGGTTGTGACCTTCACCTCCACTAACTGTATAGTGAACCAGCAGATTGGGTTACGTGTCACACAGCTTTCATCAAACACCAACTAAAGGCATTCTTACCTCTGTTTCTTTATTCTCTTCTCTGATTTTGATGTCATTGACAACAAAAATAAAGGGCTTACCCTTCAGACTATATTGGCTTGGGACACCACTGTAGGAATTATGAGGCTGTATGTAATTTATTTCTTAACTTTATTACAGACTCAGTTCATGCTTTTGCATAAGACACTTACACCCAGATTCTCTGTAATAATTAGGCACCTAAATATTACTGAAATGTCAAAATCCTTCTAAAGACCTGGGACTTTAACTCCCTTATGCCTCAGCTCACTCTCACATGTCTGCATCTTTGGTTAAAGAGTCTACAGAGAGAGGCAGCCCATGGACCCAGACTACATGTTACATTTGAACTATGGTTTGGATTTTCTGTGACAAGATTTAGCCTTGTATATTCCTAACACCTAGGACATCTTTGCATTATTTCCTCATTCCTTTGTAAAAGTTAGAGCAACCATTAGTAATTTCCAATAGTCATAGTGGATTTAATATGATAATGGCACGCCCTAATCAAATAAACTCTACACAGGGGGAATCTTCCAAAGGCTGAGAAGCCAGAATGGGATTTATTTTGTTCTGATGGATTAAAAAAAAATGGTCTCAGCAAAAGAGATAATGAAGGCCCTGTCTGCAGAGAGATTAAATTAACTTAATGGACATGCAAACTAAATATGCAGAGATACTTGCACTCCTTTCTGAAATGTGGATAACTGGTGATCTTGGAAACTATTCTATCACTTGGAGCACATAACAACCAGCTGAATTGTTGTGGTGCAGAGTGCAGCTGCAGGCTTCTTTATGAGATTTTATTTTGCCTAAAAACTGACTACGGAAGATTATTTTCAATGCAGAACTAGTGCAGTGGAAGACAATAAACATTCACAGTTTATATTTTATGGTTTATGCTTTGGCTCTTAATGCTGTAATGCCAGAGATTAGATTAAATTAGGTGCTGGACAGAAGAGGGAAATGGGTTAAGTATTTAGATAGGCTAAGGGCAGAATCTCATTTAGTAAGAAGTGAATTACCACTACCATTAATAATGTATGCCTAGGCATTAACATAATGTTCTGTTATTTACCTGCTGCACTCATTGTGAAAATGACTTCAGAAGTCATCCCTGATTTTCTTCACTTATCCAAGCACACATTGTGCTTTGTCATGACTCAGATCCTTTCCTCCAGATGCTTCTCTGAAGGTTTTGTTTTGTAAAACAAGAAACCTGCCACAGTTTGTGTAAACAAACTTTTACTTTGCATATAGGTATGTTTATTCAAAAAGAAATGAAGCAAGGCTGAGGAGAATGTGTCAAAGTGAAAGAAACTACAAGTTACACTAGTAACACATTTTCAGAGACCTTGAGAAATCGGGAATTATTTGTTGGTATTTTTATATCTTCAAAAAAACCCCACCTAAACACTTTAGACTCACCTTTGCATTATTATATTTAATATTACTAAAGAAGTCCTTCTTAGAAAACAAGTAAGATTGGTAATCCACATACCTAAGGTCACAGATGATGAATCTTCTGCCAAGGTATTTTTGGACCAATTCAGGAAGAAGCTGAGTACAAGCTCATTCTGAAAGAAAATAAAAATACTTTAGGGAGTATCATATGTTGTGCTCTGTTCTTTAAATTATTCCCCTCCAAGCAGATTGCTGGTAGGTTTCTAATGTATATATTAGAGTTAGCAATAAAGGGGAGCCTTTCCCCTGTGATCATGGGCAGGACCCCAGGGAATGACTTCTACTCAGGCACTGGGAAGGCAATGGTGCACCTTACCACTGGCTCAGGGACGCTGCATTGGTGCCTACCTGGCCCCTTTCTGTCAACACACTTCCAAACAGCAATGTGCCACGTGGGCCATATATTTGCATTCTTGCTTGATCTCCAGTGTCTCGAGATATGTATTAGCAGCTGCAACTACTTTTACAGAGCAGCCCATCTGTGAAACAAATGCAGGAGAACATCTTTACTGTGTATTGTGTAGTCAGCATGAAATTCGCCCTTGGCACAGGACTGACCTCAAGCATCTGACCTAATGTGTACCTCCCTGAGGCTTAGGTATTGTGCATACCTCCCTCACATGGCAGCTTAATGGGCACTCACACTGAAAAGCTCCATACAGAGTTAACTCCTACCAGAAACCAATGGGGAGTGAAAGGGATGATCATATTTCGCCATCCTGTTTAAAAGAGTAATCCTCCTTATGTACTGCACTATAACTTTTATTTTTATGTACTGACCTGTACTGCTCTAGTGAACATATATAACAGGTAGTTACATTCAGCTGTAGAGAATTAAAACAATAAACCAAATCCCCAGATTTGAGCATTGTGCAAGGCAATAAAAATTTGAATTCTGAAATGGACTCTTATGATTCTGAATCAAAGGTGGACAGTAACTGCATTTTATTAGCTTTTTCATAAAGCTGTATTTCAGAACGGCTATTCTTTAAGACAGTTAGAATTGCTACATTCATACTGATGTTACTTGGACTGACACTGTAATGAATGGGTAGAACAAGAGACTTTTCAGATTCTAGCATTAAAATGTCACCATTGTTTTTTTCCAGGCCATGAAAAATAATGTGTCTCTTACTGGCAAGATGTACTTCATGCAACATTTGTCTTGTTTCAATTTGACAAAATGTGGCATGATTTGTGCAAGGAAAAAAGAAAAGGAAGAGTTTAGTGACAAACGCAGCTAGTGAGGAGTTAACATGTGGTTACAGCAGACAGAGGAACAAGATGTGTATGTTCAGCATAGAGATAAGATTTAGCAATCTGGATTTATTTTAGCAGTTGCCTTTTATTTTTCATTCTACTGTTTGGAGTTTTTCCTCCCACACTGATATTTTCTTTAAAAGAAAAATCAGGAAAAAAAAAAAAGGATAAACCAACAGAATTGTTTTCCTTGAATTGAATGACAAATCCTTAAGCTTTTAGCAGTGGACTGCCAATATACCTGTCTGTTCTGAGCATGACTAATTATTCTCTCATCTCGTGAAGACAGCTTACAGGGGAAAGCCCATACACCTGCTTCAGCTTCCAGTAGCTTTAAACAGCCAAGTTATTCCCTGTGGGACCTCCATTTGCTCTTTCAGCACAAGTCCCAAGTGTAGGTAATCTCAAGGGTTGAAAGAGTATATTTTTGGCAGCTCAGCCTTTATCTGACAGCATGAAAATAAGCAGAGAAACTTAAGTAGCCATTCGAGTTCAAAGTTCTTCTTGCGAGAAGTGGGCAGGAGGTGGAAGGAAGGATACACTAACTGACTTGAAAGAGAAAGAAAAAATTCCACACTGAGCAGCCTGGTGTTCTGCTTCCTCTCTGCTTACTCTTTCAGCAATAAATGGAAATATATGAACAGAGAGGTTTGTAAACAGGAGGTGCAAAGATTGTTTCAGGTGATAGTTCTAGATTCTCATTTCTAAAGGAGACAACACTGAAAAAAAATGACATTTGGTTTAAGTACAGAAGTGGAATTCATGCAGATCTTACATCAGGCATGAACACAACAGGCATGTACACTGCTGGTGCCACAGCACTGATTTCAAAGCTTTCCCTGTCTGTGTGTCCATTGTACTCAACAGGTATCGAAGCATGTGGGGAAGCAGCAAGGCTAATGTTGGCAAATGGAACGCAAAAACATAATTGAACAGGTCATGTTGCAGGGGCAGATGTAGCAGCCTATCCAGGGCAAAGTGCTTCAAAAGCAAGGGGGGGATATCTCCTACGTGTTTGTGGCAATAAGCATTTTGCACAGTTATTCATAAGACAGCAATTCCTCCCTGAACTGCCTGCTGCAGGAGTCCACCATTTAGATTTCCACCAGCAAAGTGTGTAAGTACCTTCTTAAGCAACAGACCACCAAAGAACACACTGAACTTTCAGGTGATTCCTAAATCAATGGGACTTCAATCAATTGGATCCCAGCCAATGGGACTGAAGTGTATGCTTAGAGTTAAGCATGCATCTAATTACACTGCTAAATAGAAACAGGCACATCAGAGCTTTGAACATATGTATGATCAAAAGCGCACTGTATTTAGGTGGATAGAGTCCACTTCTAAACAAGCAATTGTTGTTTCAAAGATGTGACAGTAGGTGGGAATCTTAGCGACCTTGTGACAGTCTTGGCAGATAGGCAGGCACTGAGGATGACCACAAGCACCCACCCACCTTTTTTTCCCCTGGAATTCTTACCTTTAAATCGGTACATGGAAATTACCTAAAACGCTGCCCATTTAGGGATTTTTTAGGAAAGCCTCCTATCATTTGTCTAACCATTCTTACCTAGTAAGACTACAATCTTTAATAGGTAATGTTGATATTTTTCCAGGTCACTCAATAACATTAGCCTATTGGGGAGCAGCCAGGGATGTATGTGTGCATCAGTTTTGGTCTGGCTAGAACTCACACATGACCTTTTTTTAGCCATTAAACTCAAAAGGGACAAATTCCACCTTTACTTACACTAGGATACAACTGAAATAAGAAATTTCAGTGGCATCGGGGGAGCTGGCACAGCCCTGCACCACTGTAGCATGGTAGAATTTGTCTACTGCTCTCCATCAGAGACTAACTGGAAAAGCACTCTGCTGTTAGTGAAACACAGCCAGATTTCAAGCCAGATTTAATTTAATTAGAAAGAAAAGCAGCCTTTCCTCTGATTTCAGCTTTCTTTTCAGCTGTGTTAGAGTAGATTTGGGGTCAGAGAACACCCATGCACCTGTTATACTTTAACAGGATGGACGATCAGCAGCAAAGAAAGAAACCAGAAAAAGCTGACCTTGCTGCAGCTATTATAACATCAGGAAAGGACAGCGGAAAAGAGAAGACTTTGAACCCTCCCCATTTTGGCTCTGCTGGATACCTTGCTGCAGGAGTACGGGAGTGGTGGGAGTTAAAGGGACCCACATACCTCGGGTGCACTTTGTACCACCGTGTTATGTACCTCCATACAGGCACTGCGGGAGCTATTTTCTCATCTCTGCAAATCCCAAGTAGCGCCAGTGAATAAAATACAAATGAAATATGGGAAGCTCTTATCAAACTTGATTACTTTTATAGTGTAACACATTAGTCACTCTAGAACAACGCTGTGGTCCTGGTTTTCACTGTATGCTCGAAAATGAGTGAACGTAACTTACAATCATTTCCATTTACATCCTCTTTAAAGCCCTGTTACACAGCCTGTAAGTCACCATAAAGCTGTTTATAGAACCTATCCATAGCTGATACACTGTCATTGTTTGCTTCCCTGCTTGCACTAGGTTTATCTTTGGCCCCAAAGTCCTTAGTTAATTTGGATACTTCAAGAATTTTTATAGAGTCAAAACCCAATATACCTCATTTCTTTTTACTAATTAGCCTACTGTGCACCTGCACTTACTATTATGTTCGCCACCCCCCTCCCCCCCCCCGATCGCCACCCCCCTCCCCCCCCGATAAACAATCCCCCTCAAACATCCAAGTCCACTGAATTTGCACACAAAACCAATCTATGTGAAAGATGTGGGACAAATAACATGTTTATTTAAGGCTATGTAGTTTTGCAAGATCAGTATGTATATCTAGTGTCTGAGCTGTGTTATCAATAACAATATCCACGTATTAAATGCCACTTCTTTCAAATGATGAGAGATGGGAAGATTATCCATAGAATATTACTAGCTGGCTGATGGTACCAAATGCACATGATTGCTATATAAAACATTGCTTTAGATTCAGTTTTAGATTTTTCACTTGTAATGCCCAAGCCAGGTGCAAGTTGTCTTTTCAAGATAAGCATGAAGACATTCAGCTTTGTGAAGGCTGCTGTTTGACAGCAGGGCCAGAAGCAGACTAAATTAATGGAGCCTTACAGTGCTTTTGTGTCCCCAGGGAGTGTACAACCCTCCTACAATACAGCAGTAAAATGACAAGCCACTAGGCCAGCCCTAATTTATATCGTATGTTATGAGATTTGGGCTGCAATCTCCATTCAGCCCATCACTCAGTTGGGGTTAAGAGTGAAATAGAGGAAAATGTAAAAGTGGTCAGCAGCAGCTGCCTTTTGTCACAGATTTGATTTATACTTTGATAATGTATATTTTCATCCTCCTCCATGTTACTAACCTTCAGTTTATTGTTTCTTGATGCTTCACCTCTTACTGGTGGCACCACTTGGTTGTTTTGCCATTTAATGAAGCAAAACTCCAGGAGTCTAAAAATTGTTGAGTATGTTGCCTTGCTGATCTAGAAGACCCAGGCATTTTAACACATGCAGCTGATGAGCAAGTCAGCAATGGTGCAACTGGCACAAAACTAAATATTCTTAAGGTGTGATCACATATATTGCCGCTGGTTTGGGAGGAGTAGAATGAAACTAAGAAAGGCGCTGAAACCTGTTTTTGATCCTGTCCTAAATGACTCAATATGACAATGAAGGTGCATCAACTTTTGCATTTTAGTGATTGATGTAATGAATATAGCTGCTTGTTCATGTATATAGTCTGGTGGTGTAATTATTTATAACTGAGTGTTAACCTGATTTTAGGAAAAGCACTCCTATTCTAGGCAACTCTCCAACGACTGTCTAAGAGGAAGTCAATGAATGAGGCTTATGCTCAAAGTAAACCACAGACTTAAAAAACTGCTTTGAATAGGGATGGGCATGAGCACGTTTAAGCATTTAAACTGGCCCAACAGCAAATATCTCCATCAGCTGATGTTTCTGCATTTATTGGATCTGATACTAAAATTCAGAGATAGAGAAAGGTGGCTTGAAGCTTCTATTCTTTAAAGAAGGGTTTAAAGAAACATTTAATTCCATTTAAGCTACAGTGCAAATGAGAAGGCAGCTATTTTCCACCTCTTCTCCTTTGTTCAAACCATTTAGCAGAAAAGGTCAGTGACAGTCTGACCTACTTTTAATTATAACACAATTTTCATAATCAGAACTTAGTCTGGACTAAAAGGCATGCACTTAAGGCATGACTGAGGAAGGAATTTGGATATAATCCCATTCTTTCTTTATTTCTAGGATTTTTAATTACTTAATTGGTAGAACCAAGCATGTAGTCAGTCCTGTGTGGGCTGGACTAAACTCTTCAGAACTGAAAACAGTGTCTAGTCAGTCAGGGTAATGCATTTACAGTGATAGCAAGGGCATTTTATAACGAAATAAAAGCTCTTCTCTCCATCTCAGATAATACTCCAGCATACTGTACAGCTACAATACGGCTACGATACTGTACAGCTACAATTCAGCAGAAAGAAATGACTGTGTCAAGAAAGTAACAGGAACCCTGTTCTACAGGCATCTGCTCTTACAAGACTTCTTCACAAATTTCTGAATTAATTATTTATTCCTACATATTTTTACTATTTCATAGGAATGACAGTTTGGTAATGCTTGAGAACAGACAACTCAATTGTTTCGGTCAGCCCCCCTAGCAATTTGAGAAAAAGGACAAATTTGACTGCAAAGTTGTCCAAGGCACAAAGAGAGACAAAATAATTGTATTTATTTTTATCAAGAAAGCCTCCCGTCTTGGCTTTCTGCTCAGAGTAAAACCAAGAAGACACCATGACACTTTTAAAAGAGTCATACCAAAGGGAAAAGTAAAAAAGAAGCCTTCAGCTGGGAATACAAAGGAAGTTACCCATGGACTGGTCTCCTTGTTCTAAATGGGTCAGAACACATCAGTGTTTTCTAAATTTTTCACATCTCCCAGCAGGAGAAGCATATTGAAGTAAAAATAATGATTCAATGTGTATGGAGTATCAATAACTTTAAAAGGCTATCATCTAGAACTGCAGGTTAGTTGCATGGTTGTAAGCAAGATGATCTCCTGCATGCAATAGCACTTTACAGATGGAAGCAATCTGCTCATTACTCCATTTATTATCGTGCCCTCCAAGTCCAGCATACCAGTAGCTGTGCAGCTCTCTTAGGCACAAAATTATTTTCTCTCCTCATGGTTCAGCACTATAGGCTGTACCAGACTGGAACGGTTTTCAACAACTGCATAGTCCAGCATGTCTGAATAGCCCCACTGGGCTGGTTCAGAGCCACACCAGTGTATGTCCCCAAGCGGATTTCTCCACAGTTCTTTTCAAATGCCCTATTTGCGTTTGTGTCCCAGTGTCCCAGCAGCAACGTATTGGGAGAACTCAGCCAGCTCCACGCATGCATGCTGCAGGACCATAAAGGGAGGAGGAAAGGCATTAGGAAGCCCATTGCAAGGCAGCATGCTCTGGCTGATTACTAGCCCATTCACAGACCATGGAGCAGGACGGAGAAGAGAGCTGCTGCGTGTGACTGGGAAATGTTTTTATTACTATCCCAGGGCTTTAAGCAGCCTAATTTTTCAACCGTAGACTAGGCTTCTACACAGCAGTGCTTGGCCCAAATTGAAAATCCATGTACCTTACAGCAGCCCAGAGCACAGCAGAAGATACAGAGCTCTTCATTTCTAGGTCACTGGCTTATATCAGTTTTTCCTCAGCTGTGACCAAAAGGCGCTAATGTAAAATAAACCCTAACATGAGTGACAGAAATTGCACAACAATTAACCCCAACTTGTGCAGTTTATTTGGCGAGGTCAGTCAAGGGAGTCAAGCACCCAAGTCAGCTGTCTGTACCAAATTAAATGTAACTCTGTGAGGCAGATATTATCTATCCTCTTTGGAACTCTCAATTTCAACTCAGGGCACAGAATTTATATTCATATTAATAAGAAAACTCCTGTTTGTTTTACATGTGGACAATTTCCTCTTTAATGTCCATTACACAGTCACAGCTGGGGAAGTTATATAGTTAGGCAGCAAACATTTTTCTCATCCTGCAAGATGTTTGAAATTTTGGAGAAAAAACATCTTGTCATACCCTCTTTTGGCATCCTAGCCTGTCTACGCTATTAAACCAAACCAGCCCCAGTTTGTGCTATGGCCCTGAGGCCACGGGCCATGACATGCCTCACCTGGCAGAGGCCCAAGCTCTGCTAGAGAACGTGCCAACAGTGAAACGGCATGGTCAACGCATGAGATCGTGCCTTGGCTCCCTTGAATTTACTAGCCTCTACGTAAGCCTAGGATCTAATGTAAAACACCATTTTTTCCTGCCTGTCTGACAGCTTTCCTAGCAACGGCTGGTTGCTGGAAGATGCTCCTTTCTCTCAGACCCTGGTAACACTATTAGTAATTGACCATTCAGCTTCTGAAGTGACGCAGCGTAATGATTTAACATCCTCCCAGGGTGCATGGGGCCTGTTAGTTGCTGTTGGCCCTGGCTTTTACGATGCTGAGGTGCACAGAGCTTTGTCCTGGGCCAGACAATGAAGAGTCAGTGTTTGTTACAATTTCAACTTTCCATTTTGAAACAGGAGAAGAACATCAAATCTCAGAAAACAATAATGAATAAGAAAAGAGAAAACACCAATTTTCATGGACACAACGTATCAATCTGATAATACTGAAACATTCTGGTTTCAGTCTTATGTTTGCAAAAAAATTTCTTCTACGTGTTAACTAAATCTTGAAATGAAGACTATTTCTGGGCTGAAACAATGGAACTTTTCATTTAAAAACTGTCAAAATCAGACTTTTCGATATTTCAAAACCTACTCCTTTTTTTAGACATTCATTCCTCAGAACCTACTCCTTACTGTCAAAAATTCATCGAATCACTACATTTGGATGGCAGCAAAGGAAGAGAAGTTATTCTGAAAAATGCCCTGCCAGGTCTAATAAACTATTTTTCCGTCATTCTTGGTTTTGTCTTAAGTTCTGATGAATGCTACAATGGCTCCATCTCAAAACGGTTGCATTAGAAGACATGTCATTTATGTCAGGTTTTTTTTTTCAAATAAGGCCATGGAAAGCTTCCTGATTCTTTTGGTACAATGCTACTAAAAGTCATATGCAAATAAAATAAATACTGGAAGTGCTCACATCAGCCAGTTTCCTGGATCCACTTAATAGCTGCTTCAGATAGAGATTCAAATCCTTCACTCTTTTATGTTCAAGATCCGTAAAAGGTAAATGCCATGAGTGGGGAAACCTGCGTAAGAAGAATATTCGTAAGTATAACTCTTGTACTGTATTTGCTGAAAATATTTCTAGCTCTACTTAACAGAAGAAAGTTAACAATTTCTAAAAGGTTTTGCAGGTAGGGGAAGGGATGGGTACAGTGTCCAGAGGATTGTTTACCCTCTGACTCTGGTTCTTCTAATAATTTGCTGATATTCTGTTTCATACTGTACCCCTTTTTCTGTCTAAATCATTAATTAAAAACACAACTAAAAGGCACTTATTTGCATTTTATGGTATCTAAATACCTCTAAAAAATTGGCCCTTTATGATCCCAGGTAAACATTACCCTCCCCATTTTTGCACTGTGCGCAACAGATCTCTGATCTCAGCCCAGGGCTCATGCTATACAAACCCTTACGATAGTCCTGACAAGGACTATTTCTCTCTCAGGTTGAAGGAGCATTAGAAAAGCTATCTGTGCTAAATTGCATGTAATGGGTTTTGTGATATGGATTGCTAATCTTGGGATTCATAACTAATATTATGCTTTATGTCCTCTAATCTATGTGATATAGAAAGGTAGAAGTTTTGATCTGGTTGTATTTCATGTTACACCACCACTGTAAATAGTTAACCCTGTCTTGTTTACAAACCTTTTTTTCTGGTACAACCGTGTTTATCCACTAGATCTCAAGAGATATCTGAAGGCTTCAGAAAATGACTAAAGAGCCATCTAGCAGTGCACTACACTGAAAAGAGACACTTGGCCGGCCTTTTGAAAGGCAGCTGGTCAGATCCTACTTTGAACAGGTTTTACCCAATTCCACAGCTCAGTGATAAGATGTCATCAGCTTTTCAAAGGCCAGCCAAATAGCAACACATGGAGCACTGGATTCCCATCCCTAGAGAGGAACACTGGCCAGCTTTGCAAACCACCCAGCTGTAAAAATGGCAAATAGCAGCCTCACCTAGTGAAAATAAAATGACTGAAGATGATTAACCCACAGTTTTTGTTACCAAGAGATTCAATGTAATTAAATTTTATGAACTCTAATTAGACCTGTTGGGTTGGGCTTTTTTAAGCGTGTTTTGTAGCAAAAGGCCTTTTATGAAGGGAATATTGATTAACAAGATATTGTAATTGTTTTTAGGAGTGGACAGATCTTTACCCACCTTGTGTAATACTTCTGAGGAAGAACTCAGCAGATGATAGCAGCATATTGTATGTATGTATGACCTTTTGATTAGTTTTGCCTATAGCACTGAAAGATCAGGGCTCAGTTAGGCGCTGCACAAATGAATAGTAAGAGGAGATTCTTGCCGCATGAAATTACAGTGGCAGGACACATAATGAGGCGGGGGAAGTGATATGACCCAGGATCATGACATATATGAGCTGCACAGATAAAAATAGAGCCCAGGTCATTTGGCACACATAGATAGCCTGTGAATGTTCTGGGTTCCTCTGGGGCACAAAAAGGACTTCTTTCAAGAGATGGTAGGGCGGATGGTAGGGAGGATCTGTTTGGAAGCAGCTTAAAATTGATTAGACTGTATAACAAAGAGGACTCTGGCTGTAAAATGTAGGTCCTCAGAAGATGCATCCTAAACACAGTGGCCAAACGGAGGACAGAGAAACCGCTGATTGATAGCACCAATAACTCTGCTGCGGTGATGGACAATATGAACCTTGTGGTATTACTGAACACTTCTTTAAAAGGCCTTCATGCTTTTGCTGAATTGCGCCTATGGCTGAAACTGACTGTGCACTTGTGAACACACTTGTGTTAGAAAAGGTTGACTTCCCAAGATGATTTTGAGCTTTGCATCTACCTTAAGCAGATCAGAAAAATATAAACTTGCACCACGGGCAGACATCCTGCATAGCAGATTCCATTTCCTACTTACTAGCTTGAAGAACATTCTGTGTATAAATTACGACACTTAAATGCTTTGTTGGGTGAAAAGATTTTTGGCCTTTTAAAAAACAATAATTAAGCACAGTTAATACTCTGTCTGAAACCAAATAAGAGGGAAGGTGCTAGAGTGCAAGGGCTTGCTTGGGGCAGCTGTGCTTTGACTTATAAATATGAGCTGAATGTCTACATGTCAATAGCAAAATTTCAGATGCCAAGAACCCTGAGCTTTTGCCATTTCTTGAGATATAGCCAGTATTTAACACTTGTATGAAGCTGACTCATATTGCATTATTTCCACCCAATGAGACATGAATATATACAATTTCATGAATTAATACAAAGCATTAACCAAGTCCTTTCTGTTAGCAGTTCCAATTATTCTAGTAATATTATACATTTTACTTTTAAATTATACATTTTCAAACTGATTTTGTGGTTACATTATGGAACAAGGCTTCTTCCTTCCTTTGAAGCATCTGGCATCAGCCAGAGCTGGAGTTTTGTAACACACAGACAGACTAATGGTCTAATATGGTATGGCAGTTTCAGTGATAACTTCCTATAAAGAAATAATTAGGTTTTTATTATTAGAATAAAATCTGGAATACATGAAAAGCCTCAAACTGACAAAGTTCTGTTAGTAAACAAACCAAAACTAACATTAAAGAACATACATATGAAGAAACATCATAAAATGAATTACTTTAACACAGTCTTGGGGAAAGATCATACAGTGACAGGTTACTGCTGGGACTGAATTATGACAATAAAGCTCTGGAGTTCTTAGACACAGCCTCAGTATACGTAGATTAACCCTCTGTGAGGTCTGGAACTCTCTTCTGCAGTGAAAATGTTGTGAGGGATTTTATTAAAGGTAGATTTATCTGAAAAATGTCTAGTACTATTTTTGAAATTCACTACACGGTTTCTGAGGTCTATGCATTTCTAAAGAGAAATATATTTTCCTTCAAAGGGCTCTGCTCACCACAGGAAAAAATTATAAATAGGTACTTGTTAAATATTTTATTTCACAACCTAATAGTTAGTGTGCAGATATCTCCAAATCAAAACCATGATTCAAGCACTTTCAGTGTTCAGTTAAATTCTGATTCTCACCAACTGCTGCAAACCAGTTCATGTGAGCCAGTCACAATGAGTCAAATTGGAGTCAATTAAAATCCCCTCAGGTAGGAAAAAGATTCTCTAGAATTAACTAATCTAAAGCCATTTAACTGAATGCCTCTCACAATCTTGAGGGAATATCAAATTTCGATCTGAAATTCGTGGACTTTATTTTTTAAGTCAAAACCATGTTTGTGGCTATTTACTTCAGGTCAAACCTCAAAAACCTTTCTATTTTTCAAGGATATCACTCAAATCTCGGCTTGGTTCAAGTAAACTGCTAGTCTTTTTGGCCAGCTTTATGTTTTATTGTAGATTGAGCTTGAAGAGGGGCTTGTATCAGGTGAGTCAGCATGACTGGTTAGGAGACGACTACTTTGTCCTCAGTGGTGTATGTAGTATAATGTATATGATATTTGTAGAATACATAACTCCACTTGTCTTACCAAAACCATGGATAATCGTTACATAAAGCAAAGCTGTTTTACATAAGACAGAAATAAACTGTGGGACTCACTGTCCCAGGAAACTGTGAAGAAATAAGATTCAGAATATGAAAAGCAGGAATAGACATGCACATGGATAAAAAGTAATATTCAGAATTATTGCAACTAATGATAGCATATTTTTCAAGAGATATTAAACTGAATGATGCGAGGCACAAAGTATTAGGTTTTGGGGCCGGGATAGTACATAAGATTATTGCGTATTTCTCAGCTGGGGAGTATGTGCATCTTTTTGTAAAAAGGCTGATCACGCCTGCCAGTGTCAGAGATAGGCTTGTTTCTGTTCTGACCCAGTGTGAACATTCCTACACTGCTTTAATGTATGGATTTTGCTATGAGTTTTGATCAGCATCATGCAGAAAATAAAAACTATTAAAGGCCATATCGTGCCTTTAATGAAGTCAATACCACTTACCCTTTGATTTCAGGAATAGCCGTGTCAGGCCCAAGCTGTTCCCCCCTTCTCCTCCCATTAAAAAAGGAACAATAAAATATATAAAAGTTAGACTGTCACAACGGTCTATGATTCGGTTTCTTCTGGGGCTGAATAGAAGGCTTGATAGAATATGTCGCATTGCCTTTGTGTTTCTAAAAATATGTCTGCCGTACATTTTCTCACATTTTTATCTGTGCACAGAGAGAACCATTTAACAGCAGAATAACATTCACTAATATGCTGCCTTACTCTGGGAGGGCATGTGATGGAAATTGCTTCTGGAGATGGCTGTGAAGCTTTGAGAACTGGTCGAATGATTTTTCCACAAAAGTGACCACGTTGCAGGTTTGCACCACCTGGACTAGATATAGCTGTATTGGGGAAAAGGGAGAGGTAGAAAAGAGAAATTATCAGAGGCGCACATTAAAAAAAAAAGTACAAGAGAAAATATAGGGTGATTTTAACAAAGAAAACCCTTTCTTTAATGTAGTGCCAAGTGTCAGAGAATTCAGTTTGTAATTTATAGTCTTTGCTGCACAGAAAGAGAAACTTGCCTGGATAGCATACAACTCAAACACTGAAAGATCACTGCAGTGTGTGAAAACTAATAACGCACCATTAAAGCATCATATAACAGCCTCTGATTTCTATTAGGCTTCCTAATTTTGTGCCATGCTTTCCTTCTTGATGCTTTAATTAGCTCTTGATTTATTTTTCACTATAGGGCAGGAACTGCTCTCCATAATGGCTCCCTGCTAATAGCTGTCTGCCTGGTGTTCCTTCTCTCCGGCAGCTTATGGCACTGCTGTTCATCCTGTGATCCTTTTAATGTGGCACAAGCACATCTTCTATAAAGGAGGAGGGAGAGTATGTAAGCTCACAGAAGAGTCGTTAAAGATCAAGGCAAATGGGGGCAAGCAAAGAATATAATACATACAGAGTCAGATTTTTTGTTGAACCCCAAAATGGTGGCTCTTGCGATTGACTTCTCTGCATCCAGCATCATCCATTCTTGGGGAACAGTCTCTGGAGCTGGAGGCTTTGCAGAGGCTGTCACTGACATCTGTACAAGCGTGTGGATCAAGTTATTGAGTTTAACAGGAAAGCACTCCAAACTTTCCTTTATTTTCCTGAAGAACAAACAAACAGAAGAGGAGCTATTTATGCATCTGTTTTGTTTCCATTTCTTGATCCTTGGTTTCATGGATGCAAGAACCAAAAAGCCCCAAATTCTAAAACCTACCTCGCACAAACATGTACACACATACACACCAGTCACCGCTATTTGCAGCAATACAGCATATCCAGTCCCTGAGTTCTACTGCTTAAAGGAGTGCTCCTGCCATAGCCTGTCTCATGGCTTACCTTAGGGTAGTTATTCTTCATGAGCTGGATACCGTCAGCCTTCTTTTGGACAATAGACACGGACAGAACATTTCCATGTGTGTTTTGAGGAGTTCCAGGGTAGAACAACGTGTGTTCACTTTGACAGGTAGGAGAGAGTGCCTTAGCACTTTCTTTTTGGTTACACTAACCTCACATAGACTTAAACATGTTTGCACAAGGCTCTTGCATCCAATTCGTGATTTAGCTGTGCATGATGTGTTGCTAAATCCTCTACACGGTTCTTAAAAGCTCTATCCCTGTGGAGCTGCTCAAGATGAAAGAAAGAGAAATTTTCTCCCCCTATCTCCCCTCATCTCACCCCTGTGCAAGGGGAGCCAGAACACACTTCTGATTTCCTAGAGTTTTAAGATCCTTAATCAGAAAAGACACAATAGATAAAAAAATAACCAGATATACATGTAGATATGTACTGTAAACGTGTTTTAACACCAAAGTGAACTCGACTTGAGAAATAACACTGCAACATAATCACTGGTCTTTGAAGAGTAAGATGCAGTACTCATTAGAAAACACTTGCCCTCTTGAATTCAATTGCTGGTTAAGATCTATTTAACTTGTGATGTTAATTTTTTTTTTTTTTTCTATTTCCCTGCTTATTTTTACAGCTCTCTGAAGATATTCTGGATAGGTTCTGATGTTACAGAGCAACAACCCATTAGTTTCAGGCCATAAGGCAGCAAACCTCTACCAAATGGTCAGGTGGGGTTTTTTTTGGTTTTTTTTTTTCTTTTCTTCCAGTTTTGGACTATATCTAACTAGCTTACAAGGGCTGACAATACCCTTAACCACCTTCATCATCCCCTGTTCAAAGCTGAGCAAATGCTTCACCTGTTTTTTTAAATTAAATTCTTATTCATGGGTTTCTGTGAAAGGGTTGGATTGCGTGCTGCCATCAATTGAAATCAACTCCATTCATCGCATTAGCCTAATTTTCATGATCTCAGATGTTCTGGCTAAAGTCTGTAGCTTCACAGATGCAACCATACCAAAAAGAACATTCTACCTGCAGATAGCTCCCCAGCTCGCCCCCCACAAACTGAGATTTCATTCAAAATATGGTGTGAATTTATTATACACCAATTAGGCATACTAAACAGAGGAAAGAAGATGTATATGTTTTTCTTACTGTAATACAGGGAAAGGTATCTCTGAATTGATTCAGTTAATTATCTTAATTATTAATTACATTCTCCAGAAAGAGATACATACAGACTATTTAATAACATAAATTGACACTCAAATGGAAAACAAGAAAACAAATCTCATTTCAAAATATTAGTACAAAATCAATTCAGTGCTGATTAATTACGTTGCATCTGTGGTGAACTTTTCCTTTTTAACTCCTATATATTTAATTTAATGCATAGTTTAAACACTTCCTAAATCACTGAGACATGATTTAGGTTATAGAATCTGTAACTGGGCTGTATTATAGCAAAGCAGTTAGGGAATTTGCAATATTACTATAAAAGGCATATTAACTTTGCAGCTAAATACAGTGCATTTTAATTCACATAAAGCAGGCCTTGGCTTATAAACTATTATTAATTCAGATATCATCATTACGCAGAACAGCTGATATCAAAAAACCCACTATTCTTTCCATGGGTCCATTAAGCTTCTAAAATACTTTTAACACCCAGATTGCTAATCACATGCTTTAAACCTAAACAGAGGCTTTTGTTGTCATTGTTGCAGATTTTCCCTGTGAGTTATTTTAAATTATTGCATTTAAAATAAAATAAAAACAGAAGTATATGTTGCTTTCTCCCTCTCTCGATATTCTGTTTTCTCTCTTTGCAGTCCTCCCTGTTAGAATAGAAAACATTAAGCAATTCTTATGTCATGTTATCAACAAAGAAATCGAAAAGGTCTCTTTGCTCTTCTGATGACATCTCAGAGTGTGTCTTCACAGCAAGGTAGAACAACTCTGCTTATGGTTCTCTGCACTTTCTTTCAGGGGCAAACTGGCTTAAGGAAACCCTCTTTCCCACAGCCTCCCAAAAGCCAGTTCCTAACTATGTATGGAGCAGTGGGGTACATCAAACCCATGTGTCTTATTTTTTTTAATTTTGCCATTTGTTTTTGGCGTGGATTAGTTCACTGACCCAGTTCACCACATTGTGGTAATCTGATTCCCCTTTCTGCTAGCATTTTTAAAGTTCATCCTAAGGATCAGTGGTGGAACTTTCTCCTTGAACTCTTCAGGTATGGGGTGTATCCCCATACACCTTCTTTTCTTTGCAGCCACATGAAGTTTAGCCATAGGTGAAGAAGTTGGTAAGGTCATGGGTATTCGTTGCTGAGATCCTCTTGCTCCCTAGGCCATTACCATCTTTGCCTGTGCCTAAAGCTGACTCTGCCTTCACAAAGATGACAAAAAGTTTCTTAGTTATTTCAGAGCTCTGGTAGCCCAAGGTGCTTAGAGAATTAGTGCCTAATGGTCTATAGATGGGAAAACTGAAGTGACCTGTACGAACGGCATCAAAAGCACAGGTTAATCAGAAGAAATCAGGAAAATGTCATTAACTAGAGTAACATTAATTGTGAATCACGATATGGCTAACACACGGTTTTCAGGCAGAAAAGTTATTATTTTTTCCACACGACAACATCTGTTTACCACGCAGATTGGTGTCTGACCTATTTCTCAGAAAAGTGAGTTAAATATCCGGGAGTATTGAAAAGTAATGACTTTCCACTTTCCACC
>NW_008825614.1:6368111-6412136 GCF_000699105.1 Pygoscelis adeliae
TCACAGTTTTTCTACAGAACTGTCAAATTACGGTATCAGGTAAAACATGCACAGACTGGCTGGCTGCTTGTGTAAACAGAGATGGATGAAAAGATTGGCTAACGTTTTCAAGAGTGACTAGTGATAGTTGGTGCCTTGATTTTTAGGAAGTAGACATTTCTTATGAGACAGGTATTCTGAGGGCTGGTGCTTAGATCTTTTTGGACATACCAGCCTTTCCCCACAGCCTTTTAAGAGCACATACACTCATTATTACTGACTAGTTATCCAGCTCTTAGTCTTGGTATATATAATAATAAATATTCACCCCAAACTTCAGAATAATTGTCTTTATCATTCTTGATGGTATCCTGCTTCTCATTTCCACCTAGGTCTGAAATAATCTAGAGTATAATGAGCAAAATTTATTTTCATGGGATTCTCAGATGTTAATGAACATGGTGTTTCATTTATATCCCACTTTTCCATCCTTGAATTTACCAGGCTCCATTTTAAATCAAGTCGGGTAGTATGCCCCCAACAGCTCTTAACAGACTTTTCCAGAATATTACTGCTTTCAGGGACAGACCTTTTCTAATTTTCAGTAACATTTATTCATGTACAGTTGATATTCTTTTTGTGTACAGCAGTGATAACCCTTCAGTTTAATACCTTATTTCCCACTGTGATAGTATACGGGCAATAATCATATTCTTTTTACCGCTTATTTTGCTAGGCTTTAAAATCCAGGTTTACTTCAGACTAACTCTGATCCCATGGCCTGAGGACATCATGCACTCTCCTGAAGTGCATCTTCCAGCCTAGTTTCCCTACTAGTCCTCATACGCGCCTCTCTCAGAACAGGGGACATTACTCTCCCCTGAGCTGGTGGCATGTGGGATTTGTACAACAGTATGAATGCCTCAAACAACATAAATTCAAGGAGGAAGTCTGCCTCTGTTCCTCTGAGGTACATATACCACGATCTTCACAAACTGCTTGAATGCTGCTGAGAGAAGTTTAGTACCGTAGTTTTGTCTATGCCCTTTCAGAAGTCACCAGCTTTCACTGGTGTTTCAATCGTGTGGGAGATTTCTTGCTGGAATATCTGCAGCCACCTGAGAAACAGGGATCGGCTGATCAGTTTGAGATTAGTGTCATGTTTTGAAAGGAGTTATTGTGAACTGTCCAGTTTTGCAACTGCTGGTATTTGTGGTTTGGAGTGGATATGCTTGACCTAGGCAATGACAGGTACTTAACAAATAATTCTGTTAATAAATAAGTAAAGATGGCAGCTGACCCAAGCAGCACCCGCCTCAATCAGGCTGCTGAAGACATGCAATGGTGCTTCACTGGCAATTGTCAGATCCACCGTGCATCTCTTATTCATGGACTTCTATGAGTGGGTTAGATTGCATACTGCAATCAATTGAAATCAACTCCATTCATTGCATTAGGCTAACTTTAATCCCTTAAAAATAATTTTAAATATACATCCCTTTACAGGCACATTAAAAATGTCAGGCAGCATGTGACACCATGCTGACATTTTAAGACATCTGCAGAAAACCAAAGAGGAAATTTATATCCAGAGGTAAGAGGGGTTTCCAGTTTCTGGTAAAACTGTGTTGTCAGGGGATGAGGAAAGGAGGGAGGGGAAAGGATCAAATTGAGTTTCAAGGATCAAACTGAGTTCAGGGCAGATGCTGGAGAGACAACAATGTTTCATTTGGCACTAGGTGCACAGAACTGACAAGCAAACACAGAAACTCTTGTTTAACTCTCAATTGGTGCATTGTTTATCCATGATCTGAGGGTGCGACCTTCCAGAAGGCTGTAAGCTGTGAGGCTTAACACTGCCGCTCATCAGCTCATAGCAGTGAATTGACCCAATGTGAGAAGAATATAGTACACAAATGAGACCACAGATTGTTGAACATGTCTTAAATCAAGAATGAGAGGAAAGGAATTTGGTAAAACACAGAACGCTTTATGATCCTGAAAGGGCTCCGTACATTACAGTCCAAACTCCGGTAGCATTATTCTGTTGGCTAAAAAGGTGACGGCAAAGAACAAATTAACATTGTTTTGCCAGGAATATTTGTAACATCGTTCATCATTTCATGTTGTTTTTAAACAACAGTAGAGGCAATGTCAGTATTATTGCTCAAACCAAACTCAGACAATTGCTAAAAGCAACCTATTTCTATAGAAATACAGAGAAATACTGTTCTCCTATTTCCACTAGCAGGAGATTGGGGTTTTCAGCAGATACACATTATATGATCAAATCTGAAAGATTACAGTAACTACCTTGTACTTAGAACAAGAAATAAGTTTCTGTTGGCAGATTTTAACATTCCAGTGACTACACTCCTTATCTAGAAAAGAACTTTTTAAAAACAATAAAATGTTTTTGGATGTAATTATGGAGAAAAAGGAGCTACGGATTGTGAAGGATTTGAGAGCTACTGGAAGTTATGCTAATAACCACAACTTTCAATTTCCTTGGCTTTCTAAGGACAGCCTGAAAAATAGATCCAGGAAAAAGCTACAGAGTGACCATAAGAAGTGGGTGACTGGATTTTTTCTCACTTGGACTTTTTGTATAACAAGGAGGTAGGGAAGAATTTTTCTGAAGGACAGGAATAAAGATGATGTAGGTAATGCAAAGCTCACAAAAACCTCAATATTTTAACATTCCTGGGGCAGGTCGGAAAATGCTTATACGGAGGGCTAAGTTCTGCACGGGTCTGGGTACCAAGCCATCCCAAAGTCTTTATTTTGAAAAATGCCTGGGTACACTTTTCAGAAGTTAAATTACTACTAGACATGAAACCTGATGTTCTGCCCATGTTTAGACTGTAGAAATGTTAGTTAATACATCTGTGGAATTAACACAAATTATGTTCAGACAGGAATAGAAATTAGAATAAAGAAAAAAAAAAGGCACCAAGAGAAATGAGATCCATGGAAATTTGAGAGCTGATGACAAGAGACTTTATTCTTGCAAATGAGCATATATAATACAAACATACCCTAAGAGTATTAAAGAACAAAATATGCACCCTAGCAATATCTGACTTTTCTACGTGATGTAATGATCTCTATGGATAATAACAAATTAAAATAAAAACTTCAGCATTCCGAAGGAAATTGGAGCAATAGATCTAGAGTTCACTAAAACCATTTTAGCAGGAAATACAGTTTCAAATAAGAACAGAGCCCACAGCACTGTCCAGATCTGCACCATGATGCCAGCTTTGTTGGTAAGGGGGACTCGAGTGGCATTTCCACTATGAAGGCCTTCACTACTTCAACATCAACCCTAACAAGAAATCTAATGGGAAGGAGGACACGCTGGCCTCTGAGACCTACCTATAGTCTCTCTGGGCTGAACAGGATGTCCTAATCCTAATATGAACCTCTACCAGCCAACAAAGCAACTCTTCCCACTTCCAAAACATTGTTGAGCCACATCTCCTTTCTAATGCCAACTGTTACTCCACATGCTTTGGCTGAGAAAGATTGCAGTTGAATTCCCACTCTGAAGTCCCTTGCTTCCTTCACACTAACCCTCAAAACACCACAACCACCTTGCCCAACTCCAAGAAAGAGTGCGGAGCTACAGCTCTGTCCTGAACCCATCCCTCATCCTTCGTCTGCCAGCTAAGCAAGACTGCAGTGATATTAACCCTAACCATAACCTTAGTCATACCCAATTGAAAAGCATACTGATCCTTTCCATCTCCAGAGGAGCACTGGGCACTAGCCCTGAGCTTTCCATGACACTAATGCAATTTTCACACGGAAGACTCACATTTCCCTATTTGTTATGTATATCCTAGCCTTTTTTCACTAATTAAATGAATTGGGTTTTTTACCCACGAGGGACAGGCACAACCACACAAAGTATTTGACAGAATCAAGACTTTTACATTTTAATTAGAAACTGCATATTTCCTATTTGAAGTGGAAATATAAGTCTGTAATTTGGGAATATGTGAAATTTTAAAGGAAAGGATAAGGTAGGAGTAGACGGTAAATGTGGAGCTGTAATTAAATTTTAAAATAAAACAATTTTGTTAAGGGGCAAGAGGGAAAGCGTATGAAAAAAACAAGTGTTAAAGGAGAAGGAACTCAGTGCTCTGCTGTGTGTAAAGTAATGAAACAATAGTTTTGTTTGAAAGGTTCCCCTCTTTCTCTTCAAAGAAATGTCTTCCTTAAACTCTCTAGGTCTCTGTTCCAGCCTTCTCTGAACCTGCAGCCTGTTTCCGATTCTAATACACGAAAAAGAGACATATAAACAACACAATTCAAATTGCCCAAAATCTTCATATGGGCCTCTGTAATAGTAATGAGACTGGCTCAGCTGCTCCAGTTCAAGCTTTCATCTCATTTATTCATCGCAACGTGCCCTCTGGCTGTACTGAAGGGTAGGGGGATTGCTCTTGCCTCAAGGCAGTTTGCACAGTGCAGAGAACTGTGCTGCCTTATGGGAGCGTCCTTTAGGGCTCTGAGTTTGAAAGGAGCCCTTCACTCAGAGTCCAGTGCTGTGACCTGGATGTGTGCACTGCACTTGGGCCAGAGGAAGAGGTCAGAAGAGTCTGGCTTGCTTTGCATGTGTACGTGGTGTCCAGGGTGTGTGAATTCATAGACTGTCCTTTGGAAATGATGGTGCTGCACAGGACAGGGTCTGACAGGGACAGATTTTCTCATACTGTGCCTAGAATGGGAAAGTGAGTTTCCAAATCCAGTCAGTCTCCACTGGCTCCATCTAGAGCATCATCACATAAACAGCTGGAATTATATGTAATGCAGAGGCCTGTCCCGAAAGATCAGGACTGAGGGCTTCAAACTGCTTTTGTACAGGTCATCTGCAGCTCCTCATCAATAATCCTCAGTTATTATCACAAACTAGTGAAAGGTTTCATTATCCTAACACAAATCAAGCTTTAAACATACATATATTCACACACAATGCTTTTCTGTGATAGATAAAGTGCTTAAAAGGAAGATTCTGTATCGTTTTGCAGATGGAGAAACTATGGCTAACAGAGGGGAAGTAACTTGCCTGAAGCAATGCAGAGGGTTAAAAGAAGAGAAAAGGGAATAAAATGCAGGAATTCCAGGTCCTCACTCAGTCCATTAACAAGTTGAAGTGACTTGTTACAAGTGTACCACAAATGCACAACTGTTTCTGCCAGAAATTTGAGGAGATTGGTTATAACATGCATAAGGAATGGACTTTTTTAAACTAAACATGTGAAGACCAATTATCCTTTTGTGTAATTTCACTGATTACAACCTCTAAACAAAACAGAAAAACTGTCTTTTTTTGTTTGGGTTTTGTTGTTTTGTTTATTTTTTTTTAATTTGACAGCTTTGCTTCATGCCTGAAGGAGATAAGGTTTCTGGATTATATTCTGGTTTTACCTTGTAAAGTAGCTTGTAGCCTGGAGGTCTGAGTCCTGAGGACGGAGGTTATCATACACATACTTCAGATCCTGAATGCTGTTTAGCTCAGGCAATCCTGCATGCAGCATCTTAAAGTAAATAAATATCATTAGTCCACTAACTATTAAAAAGAAATTTAAATGAAATGGGGCTAACTGGGAAAAGAAAGGTTTTACACCAAAAGGACTTCTTGTAAAACACAAAGTTTTGCTGATCTGAAAAGTGGTTCTGATGCCAGAGCAATGCCTGGAACAGTAAAATAAATACATTTACATTTACATGTGTAAACCTTCACACTGAGGTGCTGCAAAGAGGCATGGATCAAAATCATTGATCCATTTTAGTTATTTATTTTTTCTTCAGATATCATATTCTCAATGTATGCACTGCTAAGCTTCGTTCGTAGCCTTCTAATGGTGATAAAGGGAAAGCGACCAAATGAAGCCACCCGAACAATAGTTAACCACGTTTCTGTTATGCTCACAGTGTTATCCTAGTCCTAATCCAATGTAGTGCAACATCACCTTCTCATTTGTAACTACTGATTCCACCATCACCGCTCTGGACTCCTCCTGCAAAGGGATCATAGATTCACTCCCTTTACAGTCAATGGAGGAGGAAGGTTCCTTTAGACGTCGATTCATAGCAGGAGCCCTGACCTGGGCACAGACAACTGCCCTCTGTAGAAGTGTATCACTCTTCGTGGATGTGGGTCAGGTCTGTTCTAGTTAGTTGGCCAAGTCAGGTTCAAAAGACAAATAGTGCAAATATTCCCCTTGCAAAGTAACACAAGCAGCAGGGTAGACAACTGAGTGTGTCCAATTGCCCATACAGCTCTCTCCAAGCATTTTAAAAAGTCAATAACAAAAATAATTTTGACTCACTTCAAAACCTACTGATTTTTCTCAACAATCACAGTAAGTTGAGAGCGATGCTTTGTGTGTAATGGAGAAAAAAAAAATCACTCCTTCACATTGCTCAGAAGGAAATGTATCTAAATTTGCAGTTACTGCTGTGCATTCTTCATTGATATTTATGTCTAGCCCAGACAGAAAGACCCACTGAGTTTTGCGGATAACGGCGAAGAAGGAAGCACTGCTTTTATTTTAAGGTTTGGTTGAGAGGTGAATAGAGTAAGGGGAAAAGAGATGGAGGGGTATTTTCCTTACTCCTTCAAACCTTCTCAATATTTTAAAGTCAAGTTTCAGTATTTCTTATATTTTCTTTTTTGGCATTATGAGGAAAATCTTGCTTTGTATCTGACCCAATGTATACTACTACTGGACAGTTAGATTGTTGTCTCACAGAGTTCTGACTAGCAAGGAGCAGAGAAAATGAGAAAGCTCAATGAAATGAATTTCAGTGAGTTGAGAGCAGGGACAATATTCAGCACTTAAGGACACACAGTGCTATTTATCTGTGTGCCTTCAACTCATTTCTAAAAGATGATAACTACTCCTGTCCCCTTTAAAAAAAAAAGAGAGTCACTGAATAGGCAAATTAAGCTTCTTGCCCTGCATTAGAAAATGGAACAATGCCAGATATGAACATAATCTGAACGATCTGTAGTGCAACTGAAAAACAGGATTTTTTTTTTTTTAGGTTCTCTGCATTGCAGGAGGTGGAAAACCATTTGCTGAAGCAAAAAAAAGTCTTTAGCTGGGCAGTACCTACAGAGTGCTTTGCTGGCTGTGAGGGGTTCTTAGAGGCTTACTGTAGTGCTTCATCCCTTTTGCTCCATATAGCATATCTTTCGTGTTTCCAGTCCCCTGATGGAGGAGGAAACTGTGGCTAGTGATACTAGATGCTAATTAAACAAGACATGGAACAACTGTTCAGAAAACAACTACAGGTCGCCCAGGGCAACTCAAATGTCACTAGAGGCCTAAGTTTAAGTGTCTGCACTGCTCCCCTCATTTGGCCACACATATGTCTGGACCTACCACACTCAGTTATCCCAGGCCTTCTGACCCACTGAGTGGAGCTGCCTATGCTCTCCTTGGGCCTGGATTCAGAGCTGGTGTGTGACGCTTAGCCCACAATCCCATGAAAAATGAATAGTCCTGGCATGTGCTTTCCATGCGTTAGACCTCCAAAACGGGAGTGTTTCCTGATCCTCTTTTCCCAAATGCTGTTTCTGAGTTGTAGAAGGGTGAAATTACTTGTATGGGGACATGGGATTCTTGAGTCTTAGATCTGCTCTGTCTAGGTACTGTCTCCTGTTTTATTCTATTAGATCGACCTGTTTCTTGTCACATCAGAGGCAAATGCATCAATTACTTGCTGTCTAGTGTCACCTCTAAGCCCCTTTTAATAATTTTCTACCTGAAAAATCTTTATAACAGCAATGGATTTTGCATTTTTTTAAACTAATCAAAAGGTGTTTGTGTCCTGCAATCACCCTCTTTATAATAGTTCACATCAATTTTTTAACGAGAGCAAAGCTGATAAACTACAGGCATTTACACAGCTGAACTCTGCCAGCAGACTCTTGGGTCTCCCACACATTTCTGCTTTTGAAAGTGATGGAAACTTCATGGATTGTTTCTTACTCCCAGTAGCAAATGTCAGTACAGCTCTAGAAACATGCTGCTCACCACCAAGAAAAAGCATCGAGTCCTAAACTGGGCCCAAAACCCCAAACTGTTGTTCATAATCACAGTTTGCTAGAAACCACTAACAGTTACTGACCATCCAGAACACAGTTTACCACTCCTGTGAAGTACTATACTTTTTAAAAATATCCTTATTGTTTAGATTTTTAACCATGTTTTATAAATAGCATCTCAGGAAACAGAATGTGGGAGGGGAAAGAAAGATTAATGATGCAGATTTCCAGATCGTGAGAGAAATCTTAGACTGTCACTGATACAAATAGGCAGTGGTTAGTTTATCTTGCCCCTTTATGATAACACCTGATATTTTGTATGGAAATGAATCCAAAGTGGAACTTCTTCACAGTCTATTTACTTTTCTTGAAATGACCCATGAAACTAAAACATTTTGATACTTACAGTTTCCGACCAAGACTCCATTTCAAGCGCAGAACCAGACTCGCCCTTCCAAACATCACTGGCAAAAACAAGGCGCTTGCAAACTTGTCTTGTTTGTTTAGTTTCCTTTTGATATGAAGTGCTCATCAATGGGGTGTGAGTATGCTGCCAGTTATTTTTGAATTATGAAATGCAACACAATTGACTGAACTGCAGCCCATTGACAAATGTTAAACATATCTGTACACTGACTTTTAGCTCAGCACTATTACCTCTCCTTAAAGATCAGCAGAAACAAAAGAAGATGCAGCATGTCCTGAATGTTATATCCAGGCAGAGACAGCTAGTTATTTCAGAGCTCCTGCCAGGAACATTTTCCTAACACTCTCTCTTTGTTATCCCAGAGTAATGTAACATCATTATCTCTGCTGACTGCAGAAAAAGGGACTGCACTGGGGACAAGGAGGTGGGCAGAAGATGTAGTTATATTTGCAGCACGAGGTCTTAGGCAACCTGTTCAGAAATGCAGAGATTACTGCTTTGGATGAGAGAGCATGGGTGCTCCTGAGTTTTCCAGAGGCTCTTTAACTTAGACAGTATCTCCAACTGCACTCTGCACTGCTTTCACTGCAAAATCATGCTTTATGACAGGAATGCAGTTTTGCTGCACCTTTGTGACTAGCAGGGTTAAGACGTCTGGGGCAATCCTTCCTGCTTCATATTGGGAAATCACTCACTGTACCACTGCATGAGAATCCATGGACAAGACAGAAACAAGATGAGCAAATTCTTGCCATTTCTCCCCTCCCCATTGCAGAAGTTGGAGATGACCGAGCACTGTTTACGGAGCAACTTCTTGGCTGTAGCCCAACCTCAGCAGGGGTTCTGTTCATAAGGTTATGTAGATTTTTTCATGCACAGACCAGTCAGCTAAGTTTTGCATGGGGCCCTGGACAAAAGTTTTAGATTAATACCTTAGCCAAGCAACTTAGCAAATATTAGTTAATTTAATATTCTTATTCTACCCATGAAGGGGGAAAATCATTAACTTTTCACACACAAGTAAATAGAGGCATAAAACAGTTATGGAATCTGCCACAACATGTGAATCAGTAGGAATACTTAAGGGATAAAAACTCCAAGAGGTCTTAAAATCCTATACAAAAGGATTTTTAAACCTGTGTTAATATGGGTAGTGCTCTTTTTTTTCTGTGTTTGCCATCCTAAGAAGGGAGTGTGGAGATGTGCAAAAAACCATTCTAATGGCATCACTGTTAGCTGCTGTGCTGCTAGGTACTGTCACATCACCCTCTCTGTGAAATATTTAGTTTATTTTATCTTGCTGTAACCATGAACAGGATTGGTAAATGACTGTTAGAAGAACTAGAAAAAGGGCTGAGTGAAATTCCTGAATGTGAAACTTGTATCCGGCTTCTTTTGCAGTTTTCTGCTATTTTGTAAAAAAGAATGCATTAAAAGAAGGAAAAAATCAAGCAGCTTAGCTTGTCTTTTCTCAGAAATTAGTACTGAAACTGGATAGGTTTTTAGCACAGGAAGTGCCAGCACTAACATTTCCTGCAGTGCAGCTGATACCTCTTCAAATCATAGCGCTACTGGAGGCAGCAGAGAAGTGGTAAAAGGGAAGAGGACACCAGAGGAAATTGATTTTTGGTTTCATCCTCAAGCTTCTTACCATCTCCAGCAGTTTCAAGAGTAACTGGCTGTGTCTCCTGACTATATTATAAGCTCGACAACAAAGCTCCACAAACTCTTGAAAACGCTGTGGGTTTTTTCCACCTTCTGTGATGAAATACTCCATCTCTGATGTGAAGATGAAGGGAGCTCGGTCCCTTGAAAAGAGAAAAATTACATGAGAAATTTCACCGAAAATAGCAAATCATGCAAGACAGTTAATATTTGTAACTCATTATTCACATTTGTTTTTCCACTATTACCTTCCTCAATATTTCATCTCTCCCTTCCTCAGTGTGGATAGCTCTATTGCTCTGCCTGGTGTCACTCACTAATTGGGGCAGAGACAGGTCTTACAGCAAGAGCTTCTTAGTGAGAAAGCCATCAACTGAACAAGTTTGGAGCTTACATGTTTTCTTCTGGCTCTTCTTTGCTTTTCTTTGTAAACTCTCATTGCTTTAATTTATTGACTCCACCCTGAAAGTGAATCTGGAAAAAAGTTCTCTCCTGGTATTGAAATATTTAAAAGTTGTTCTCAAAGAGGATGGGATATAAATATCAACTCCCACTAGGCAATAAGTGAATTTAAGAAAAAAACTACAATTCCACAATCCAACAACAACAACAAATACAACATATGATGCTATTATTAAATATACACCATTCTAAAGGGATGTTTCTGACCCAAGTTACAACAGAATAAACATAAACATATTGTGTTGTTTTCTGTACAGTTACTCTGTATTTACCCTAGAGTAAATGAGGTGCAGAATCTGACACCATGTCTTGCCTTTTTTTTCTTATCACTAGCATAGTTTGTGGCTATGGCATGCTACTGCAGAAGAAAACAGATTAGCCAGGCTTCTGCTAATAATCCTGACATCTGACAGTTTCAGAAAGGCCTGATATACTGCATCGTTGCACAGACAAAACTACTGCAGTGATTTACTCATCACAGCTGTGTATGCAGAGGCACGTAAACAGATTAGAGGGCTATGTTCCAAGGAAATATACACAGCGTGTTAATCCTTAATTTAAAACGAGCCCAAATAAACCGATTTTTTTGGGGAAGCCTGAATGCAGAAAAAAATTTGAGGATCTCAGTTTCTTGCTAAAACCTCAAACATGGGCTGAGTCTGAACGCACTCTGCTTGCTGATTCATTTGTAAATGAGACAGAGAAGCTTTCTTAGGAGTTTTCCTCATTTTCCTATGAAAATACCTGCCTTCTATTATCATAGAAAGAATGTCAAGTTGCCATGAGATTCTAGGCTGCAGCTGGAAGTCCTAGTTACAAGAAATGTTCAGGTGGCCTTCCCTTTCTTATGTCTGGAAATTCTTCCTGTTTTACATTGAAGACAACTTTGAAAGCAGACCTCCTATGGGTGTCGTTCACCTCAAAGCAGCCCCGGCCATCAAGGGTTTTTTTAATACATTATTCAATTTCAGCTAGGTAGTACTTGGAATGATGAAGGTCCACAATAGTAATTCTTATCCTTTCCTTCCACATTTTTCTGTATTATGCAAGATGTGAGTTCACAGTGTGATAGTTATGTTGCAGTATGACTGTTACATAGTTATTGTGTAGTTTTGTGCTGTAGCTCTCAGAGAATTACAAACCTGCGTCTATTACTGATTTCAGGGAGCAAGATTTTCCCAGAACCTTCATTCATCATTCATTCATTCATTCATTCATTCATTCATTCATTCATTCATTCATTCATCTTTTAGCTTATCTTTTGTTTAGCAGTGGTATTTAAAGTAGACATTAAGTATTAAACAAATTGATGCAATAAGGGTCACAGAAGTCAATTTGTCGAAGCCAATAAGAAAAAGAGAGTGAGCCAGAAAATTAGCAACGTTAACATTTTCATTTATCTGTGGACAGAAGTCTAATCTAAATCCTGATTTAAAAGCATTTTAGCATCTTAGGAATGCTTAAAAAACAAATCTGTTTCTTTTCTGCATTTACATTTTTGGGCTAAAATATTCCAAGTCAAAACTACTGCTGTAAAGGTCCCATATGATGTATTATGTTCAAAATTCACATTTGATTTCTGATGTCCAACTGCATCAAGAGACACAATTACACTATGAAAACATAGCTCTTTCTGAGCTAGTCCAAGTCTCCCATATTAAGCTCGTTGAGCCGAAATCAGATACTGCAATCAGAAATTACTGGAAGAAATATGGTGTTTATCATTGTTGGGTTGGGCTGTGGGCCAACTTCCACATAATGCAATGACTGCAACACTAGTCAATTCTCTTACTGTTGCTGCTAAAGGATCCTTTTGAACATAAAACTGATATTTTAGTACTTATTTATAGATTAATTTACTTGTAAGATTATTTTAAGCAGTTTTACAAGGTTCTTAAATTTCTCAGTATCATTTAAGACTGTCTTCTAAGGTGGTAGGCCTGTCCTCCCTTGTTAACCCACAAAATACAATGTAGAAATTTGCTTTCCCTGGTTTTGCTCAAGGTCTTGTGATATCAGAGCCTCTCCTGCAAGGTAACCCCTGCAATCAGTCAGATGCTGAAGCTCCATTCCTGCATGTGTCTAAGTAAGCCGGCTGCTCGTAAAGGGAACACTTTGCAGTTGAAATTAAAAAAACACATAAACCCAACTTAGTATAGGAGACAAGACCCACTAGAGGGAATAATACAGTCATTTATCATGAGAATATTAAAAAGCAAAGTTTCAGTGGGAGGAGACACTCACTTCCTGGAAAGAACATTAAGGATTCTGAAAAACCAATTGACAGGGCTGAATGTCTGTGTATAGATGCAAAATGTTCCTTGCTGCTTTCACAAACTCCTTTGAAATATAAAAATATAGAAGGGGATAGTCTAAAAACTACTCCAGCAAAATTACAAGCAGCCAAGTCAAGTCACCATCCATCATGCATGGGAAAATTTACGTCAGCAAACATAGAGGCTGTTTTAGCCTACATAAGAAAAAAAGCAACGCGTGCCCTGGTATTGCATGAGCATTCTAATTTATCACACACAGACACATGCAAATGAACCTCACCCCTGTGCACAGCCTGTATTTCTATATTTAAACCAGTACATCTCTAACTGACAGCCATCTTCGTGGCACATAGCTAAGATCATATATGCATGATGGCATTTATTCAGAAGACATGTAATGCATCCAAAGGCCTGGTAATATATGAAAGACATAACTCATTTGGACATAAATCTATTACATAGCTTGCTCACATGAAGTTATCTAAAAGATATAAAAATGAAATACTTCCTACCCCAAAACATACCCTCAAGATCCCAGCTAAGCCCTAAAATACTTCACATCCATAGGATGTTCAAAGACCGATGACTCTGTTACAGCCAATGGGACAAGAGCCCGTTGGCCTAAAATCTGTATCTGTTAGAACTTGCTGCTTCCATCAAATTAATGAAACGACTGGCATCAGTTTAACAAAACTGGTATGATGAAGTATTTTCAACTAAAAGCCTTTTACCATATCTCCGTAGAAGACCAAAAGCCTTTTTTTTCCTTTATGTTGTGCTAAAGAAATACAGAATTGAAGCATTCCTGAATGACCTCTACTGTATAATGGGAATGTCAGGTACCATCATTTCTAGGGAAAAAAGCCTCATTGAGAGAGCTGGTGTGGCTTGAGATAGACCAAAGATGTACAGCCAATAAGCCTCCCAAAATCATTAAAGCTACCTTATCACAGCTCACTTACTCTTTTTTTTCCCCCTTTTTTTTTTTCCCACTAAAGCCCTAGATGAGATTAATGAGCCCTTTGGTTTTATAATAGAATTCAGTCAAAAAGGCAATACCCCCATTTATGACAGCGTCTGATTGCAGTACTGGACCTTAAAGACTTATACTTTACTATGGCTGTGACAGAAGAGTTTACTCAAGTCATTCAGTGAAAAGCAAGGCTAGTTTTATGGTGGTTTTATTCTTTTTTTCTTGCGTACTGCTTTTAGAGATTTAAGATTTTCATGGGAATGTGTTTTGCAGTTCCTCTGGAGATTAAGAATGTTTGGATGATATGTCGTGAGAGGGAGGAAAGAAAGGAAACCTCAAGCAACTGAAGACATCATCATGCAAAAGAAACTTTGTCTGGGGTGATGGGAACATTTACTGGGACTTCACCGTAGGCTAGAAATATGCTGCCTTCCAAGAAGACCAGTAAGATCATCAGGATTTGTTATGAAACACTAGATGTAAACTGATTAACAAAGCTTGCAAGGTCAACAATGGTTTTAGTTTTTCCTGCTATGAATCTCACGGTGCAGAGCATTTAAGAAAGATACATTGACTTCCTTTTATATTAAGTAGAAAAAGCATATGAGATAATCAAAAACAAATGACCTTTACTCTGATCCAATCTAAACTTCCTAATAACGTGGTTATGGAAAAGTTCAACTCACACACAGTAATACAATATCAAAACAGTTGTAGGCCAAGTTGTCATATGGACATAGGAGACAGTGCGTGAGAAACCATACGGAACTGTTTGCAATTTAAAAATCAGCTGCTCAGCAGCGTACGCCCCCATATATTCCCTGACCGCTTTAAAACCATTTCGGCTGAGTCAAGAGTGACTGATAGTATTCAGCATGACTACGTGGAATTTAGATGTATCCAGTAAAACAGGGAAAGCTTTTAGGGAGTGTTTGAATGCTGACATCCTTTCCTCTGCAGCAAAAGCCAAAAGCTTATTGAAGAACACACTCACACAAAATAAATGAACATGAGTACTTATTTCTCTAAGCCAAGTGAAAATATCTAATCATAGTAATCATATTTATTTGTAGACACAGAAAAAAACACAAGCAAGCGTATTCCTTTCATATATTAAAGAATGAAACAGTGAACAACTGCACAATACAATTCGTCTCAAGCAAGCACATAAAAGTCATTAAAATATATGCCTAGAAAGGGAACCACAAGAGATACTCCATCTTTCTGCTTACCAGGACAAGATCAAACATAAACATGCTTCTGAGATGCTTATTTAGCTTTTTCTCAAAGATTTTTAGTGACAGAGTTCTTCTCCAATCTCCCTATCAAATTTCTGTTCCAGTATCTCCCCTCACAGAGTTTTTATCCTTAATGCCTAATTTAACCTTGCTGTGCTTTCATCCTGTTAATTCTTGTTCTTTCCTAAGGGAACATGAAGATCCCATCTCCTTTACAGCAGCCTCGAACGTATTTGCAGACTGTTATTATGTCTTTCCTCAATCTTCTGTAGACAATTGTTTCAACATTTTCTCATAAGTCTTGTTTTCCAGATGTCTGATAATTTTAATTGCTTTTCTCTGGACTCCTTGTAATTTCTCTGGGCTCCTTATCCACATCTTTCTAAAAGTAAAATGTTGAAAATATTCCAGCTGAAGTTTTACTAGTGTCACGTGAAGCAAAAGGATTACTTCACATTTCATGCTTTCCAATTCAATATTCTATCATCAACTCATATTCAACTTCTCTGCAGTATAACTCTCAGATCCCTTTCTGAAAAACTACCCATCACTGCTAGTCCCAACTTTCATCACAGTCAAAAACTCTTATAATAGGCCTCTACTAAAAAATGAACAAACATATTCTCTCTCCCATCATACTGGTTGCTAATGAAAACACTGAAAGATGTCAGTCCCATCACAAGCCTGTTATAGGAGATGACAGTCTCTTCAGCAAGCATAGAATCTAAATGACATAAATATATTTTAAGTGACCTCATAACAGAGCAGTAGTTCTGAGCATTGTATAAAATATAAATACTTCACTTGCTGGACTTGGCAGCAGTTCTCCCATTGACTTCAATGACAGTTGCTACCACTTACATTTTCACTGGCTTGTATTGCAAATCTATGTTCAGATTTTTCTGTTTTCTATTTCTTCTAGTGAAGAAATCTTGCTAACAGTTCCACAGATACATGTCTGCTCCTGAAAAGTGTAAACTTTCTTGCTGAAACTCTATTCCTCAAATCACCCAGACCTAATGTATATCCATCCATGTCTAAATAAAATGACAGTCTAAATTTCAGTTGCCAAATAGTAACTACAATGCTATAAAAAGGAATAGAAGACAGAAGTGAATTAGAAAATTTGAAACAGCTTTCCAAAAAACCAGAATTTATTTATCCTGAGGGATTTACTCTCAATTGTATTTTTAATTGCTTTTATTTCCGGTAACAGACAGATGGAGAGTCGCTTGCCCAAACAGGGAACTCATGACTAAGCTTCAAGGCAAAAAGGACATATATAGGAAGTGGAAGTAAGGATTGACTGCAAAGGAGAAATATAGAAACTCTGCCTGGGCACGCAGAAATGGTGTTAGGAAAGCCAAAGCTCAACTAGAGTTAAAACTGGTGGTGGACATGAAGCGTAACAAGAAGTTCTACTGATACATCATTAGTAAAAGGATGAACAAATAAAATGTGGACCTGCTGCCGATTGGTGATTTAGTGACATGGGAGCACAGACAAGGCTCAGGTACTCATTGCCTTCTTTGCCTCAGTCTTCACTGACAAGGCCCCCCAGGTGGTGGGCAGCGAGCTGAGCATGAGCCAGTGGTGGGCCAAATATGAGCCCTGGAAGTGATGAAGGCTAATAGCAAGCTGGGCTGTATTCATGGGAGAGCAGCCAGCAGATGCCCTTTACTTAGCGCTTGTTAGTCCATATCCTGCCAAAACAAGAAAGATGTCACTAAACTGGATTAAGTTCAGCAGAGGGCCATCAAGATGTTTGGGGGCTAGAGCACTTGCCTATGAAGAGAGGCTGAGGAAGATGGGCTTGTTTACCCAGGAGATTAGAAGGTTTTCAGGAGACCAAACAGCAATCTTCTAGTATCTGTCGGAGGTTATGAAACAGATGGATCCAGGCAAGAATAAGAGAGAAAATGGCAACAGCTGAGGTTCTGACTGGCCGTAAGAAAAAAACCCTTCACTATGAGGATAATTAAATATTGAAACAGGTTGTCTGGCAAGGTTATCCTGGGAGGTTTTCAAGATTCAACTGGACGTGGCCCTGGGTAAACTGGTCTGAATTTAGCGTTGACCTTATCCTCTTAATACTTACACAGAAAGATTCCTGAATGCTCTGAACATCCTTGGCTCAGGTAAACTGCATGACATGGACATTCAAAACATGCATCTAATATTTTTCACCTACGTTCTTCAACCAAATGACCAGAAGTCAAGTCTATACCAGATAACACCATTTTAACTCTATTTTCTGCCATTTCTGCTGCTGTTTGAGATATCTACTGCATAAAAAGTTTTCTAACTACAAATTTGAAATCTCATTTCTGATTACAGTTTTACCCACATTATTTTTATATTAACAGCTATCTTTAAAGGCAGAAACATCAAACTAGAAAGAATCTCCCGAATTCCTTAGGTAACCAAGGACAGTTCTTAAACCATTATGGTCTTATTTATTCATTAAGTTAGTTCGTCTTATGTGTATATCAACTTTGCTATTATCATTATTTTTCACTGTCAGAGCCTTAATGTTAGCTTTCCAGTAAAATCACTGTGTTGGACATACCCACTATTTTCATCAGTAGTAAAAGAAGTATTTCACACATTGGACTGGCCTATTCTGAAAGATTTATCTGTTTCTGTCTGTAACTGAATTGGTTACATGGAGATTTAATCATGCTTAACAGATACAGTAGAAAACAAGCTATAATATTCACCCAAGCTAAGGGCTCCGATTCATCATTCTGTTAACTTCTAGTTTCCCCATGTAAACTGAGCCATAGTAACTATTTATTTGTGCCCCTTTGACTGTGCAAAGTGCAAGGGAATGTGACTTAACTAAAATCCCTTTCATTGTGGGCCAACTGAAGTTAGTGAGTTTGTAAATCATGGAGATTTGATTACACCTGGTTCCATAAGATTACTATGCTAAGTGACAGTATGTATAGCTAACACAAATGTTTACAGCTGAGATTAGACATGGTTACAGTTCTTAGTGTAGACCTAGTATTTGCAGTGTGTATTGCTACAGGGACTCATCTGGAACCTTACCTTGTAACAAGAAAATTGGCAATAGACTCACGATGGGAGAGCAGAAACTAGTTCAAGGCATCTCTTGATGGTTTTCTCTATGGCTGAATTGCCCCACTCTCTGCTGTGATCACCAGTTCTTCTGCGGTATGACCACAGAATTTTTTCACTTATGTCACAGAATTTCAACCACTTTGTACAGTCAGTTGCTTGTATATTTTGGAAGAATCCAAAAAAGATCCTCCCTGAAAGAAGATGTACTTTGTTGTCCTGTTGCAACTGTGTGCATCTTATATCGATTGGTTAAAAAGCACTACTGTGTCCAGCTCGGGCACCTTCTGAGCTGAGTTAGGATCCTATATTCACATAGACACATATAAAGCAGCCTGCACTCAGAGTCACCAGCAACCAGACTGCATAAGAATGTTAAGGTGGATTTAAGTTCTTTATTTACTTCACGTTCAATATATAGTTGATAGTTCTCAGTACTGCATTCCTGATGCCTTATACCGTTTTCTAAGACTATAAAATTTTCCAGGTTTGTTAGGAGTTTATTACTAATCCTATTGATAAAACACTTGAGAGTTAATTCACGAGGAGATTGGAGCAATTCTTCTTGTTAATAGAGATTGTTGGACAACTGCTTTTTGTGTTCTGACTGACCCTCAGTACTGAAAAAAAGATTTTAAAACTCAGAACTAAAAGTTGCCTTAAAATAAATAGAACAAGCGGGCTTATATACCATACCTACTGAATATTCAGCTAACAGGTCTTTTCAGTATGAGATGGCTATTTGGAAAACAGAGTAGTATATTGTTACAGGAGTTTTATATATCACCAGGCAAAACAGAGAAATAAACCAGTGATGAAGTTGAATTGCATAGAAATTCCTTAGGGCAGGGGATGAAATCCTACATGAATTAAATATATCAGTATGCTTTTCAGTTAAGGGTGAAGGACAAAGGCATAGTGTGCAGAACAAGCAGAAAAAGACACCAAGAACAAGCAACAGAGATTAATTTAAAAGTGCTTGATGTATACTTGACTGTGTGTGAGAACAGCTCCCCCTGAATATAAAAAGGTATGTATTTGTTTTTGGAGAAAGAGATGATAGAATAAAATGTTTCTGGTGGGAGCAGGAAAGAGAAAATATATGTCTCTGTAAACAGTTATACTTTGAAAAGGATAACAAATCATATAATCAAAATGGATAGTGAACACAATGTCTTTTCCCCTTTTTATTTCTGTTTCATTGGTAAACTTCCTGTCTCTAGAGTCATATTCTACAAAAAATCATGGGTGACTAATAGAAAGAGAAGGAGGGAAGAGGAGAGGGCAGGAAGGAAACTCTGAAGCAGGAAGTCGATAGGGAGTCACTTAAATAACTCATGTACAGTAAATCTCCCAAAGCGGAGGGAATTCCATCGGTGGCTCTGAAGGCATCAAACAATTTCTCTAGCCCAGATAATTGTTAACTCAAACACATGATAACTCCTTCAAGAAAGCAGCTGTTCCTGAAGATAGGAAAGCAGTTTATGCCATGCTTGAACTGAACGAAAAGCCAAGAAGGATGCTGAGAGTTGCGGCAGACGAGAACTGGGTTCCAGGGAATTCAATTCAGCAGAAGAACAACGCACTTGGATGAACAAAACTGGATAGGGTCAAATCCGTACTGACACTGTATGGAAAAAACAGTGCCTCCCTTAACTGGGTACTTTGAAAAGGATAACCAAAAAAATTAAGGATACAAAGTGGACAGTGAACATAATTTACTCTGATTTCAAAAAACTTTAGTTGAATACCCTCCACAAGAAGCTATTACTGAAAATAAAGAACCAATGGTAAAGGGCAAACTACTATCCAGGCTCAATAATTAGAGAAAGCATCAAAACAGCAACAATAAACACCTACTCTTCAAGGCAGACAAAGATAACAGAAGTGCATTTGAAACTCACGACTGCAACTTGTGCTGCTCATACGTTCTCAGACTTGACTTGTGCTTTTGGTGTTTAATTCGGGGCAATTAGAGACACCTGACTTCCAGAAGTGGTGGACTTCTTGCCTCATAAATTCAAGCCCCTTGAGGCCTTGTCACCTTGGAGGTGACATTGTTTCACCTTTAGGTCTTTATGCATATTTCACCTTTCAGTCTTTATGCAAAGACTTACGTGTATGACTATCTTTAAACACCTGTATAATCTTATTAATATCATTTGGGTTACTAAGGTGCTTTAAGTCATGAAATTAAATCTTTCCAGGATTTAAGTCAGAGATTTTTGGAGGGTGGCATACAGGCAGTGCTGAAAGTGGATGGTGGCAAAGAATTAGGAGTTACCAGTTCACATAAACCAATAACTCCAGACCGATCATGTCAGAAAAATAAATTTAAACTGCAGAAAATGAATTAATAAATAGGCATACTGAAAATTCCTAATGAAATCTTTCAGCAGGTAATACAGGTTAGTCCAACAGTTTTCATGTACAAATTTAGAAAATGAAAAGTGATTATACTTCAAGTTTTTACTTTCAGGTTTTAGACTCTTCCTTTGATGAGTACCCTAAATAAAATTTTAAAAAGGCAAAAAGAAAAAAGTAAAACGTGAAATTCTCAAATTGCTATCTTCCTTCTTCCACACTTTTTCCTATTTTTAGGAAAAAGATGGAATACATGTTGATACAATGTAGTCAAAGAATGTAGATACAAGTTATTTTTCCCCTCACTGTGTGCCAACTTTTCTGTTTTAGAAAGAAAGACCTGAAAATAATTCTTTTTTTTTTTCAAATAAACACTTCCAGTGAGACAGTAACACTCATTTTAGGTTATTAACACTAAAAATGAAATGTGTTACTTTTAAAATAAAAAGAGGCACTTCTACTTTTCTACATGCTCAGACTTTCTTAAGTGCTTTTCAGTATAGGAAAACACTGACATAGGAAGAAAGTGTGGGAAACATAATTTTCCCATATGTTTGAAACTTCCTTCAAAAAACTGGAATTTCCCAATGGAATAGTTAGGCTGCCTCTAGTAATTAACTTTGTAGAAGAAAACCAGCTTAGGAGATTTAACTTCTGGGAAAACCACGCCAAGACGCAGGATTAGTTTGGCAAAGAGACAGAAGGGTCTCTGTGATTCAGATCAGGGAAAAGAAAGGCCAGTGAGTGTTGTAAATAATCAGGATGACTGGGTATTTAAAAAAAGAATGGACACCTAGGTCATCAAAAGGCGAATATATAGTGTGCCGTGAGCTGGACTTCTCCATAACTTGCCATCAGGTTTCAGACTACATATCATTGACTGAAAAAATATAGACGACAGTGCTGGAAGTGACTGGTAGTAGAGAGGATGAGACTGCTGAAGTTAGGATTAGTTCAGTTAGCACAGGATTTAAATAAATCTCTCATTGCTTAATTCACCAAAGAAGAAATGTTAAAAGGAACTTGTCAGAACTGAAAAGGAGAAAACAGAAGCAAAGAAAGCATGGCAGGTGCAACCATGAGCCAGACACCTTCTTCCGTACTATTTCATGACTGACCTAGTCCCGTATGATAACCTGGATAATATTATACCTACTTCAGTCAGAGTGGCTCTAAGATGATTGCCACAGAATACTCAGTAGATAAAGAATAGGATGATTATATGAAATTAAACAAGAAACGTTTCTTCATACAGTTTGAAGTGTACCTGCAGAATTCACTGCTTTAGGGGCATGTAGGGTCAAATGTGGCGGCTGGATTAGAGAATGAAAGAAGGAGTATTTTATTACCACTAAAAAAACGTGTCATCCATTATGATTTGGAAAAAAAAAAAAAAAAAAAGAAATCTCATGGTTCAGTAGGAAAGTTCCCTGTGGGACTCTGGGAATAATTCTTCTGCCAAGCTCTGTTATTATGCTATTGGTTAGATACATCATATGTCTCTCTCCAACACTTCTGAAACATTAGTTCCTAGATCCAAGTAAAGACAGGTTATTACTACTATTTAATGTATTTGCTGCACTGTGAAGGTACATGGAACTGGAAAAGGCAGAAAGTTCCTGATTCCTCTTCCCTCTAAAATCAGTAAGAGCTGAGCTACTGATTTGTGCCTTGGACTCAAAACTGAGCAGATTTATTGGACATCATTTAAAGATGAGGGCAGGAATTAGAAAAGTTAACTAATCCCTTGTTGGGGTGTTATATAATCATGAATGCACAAGTGAGCATGACTACATGAATCATATCAGCTTCAAAGGGTTCTCTGAAGACTCATATTGGATTTGATAGAAAGAACTGCAGCCCATGCATGACAGTGTGTGATTCTCAAAGCTGCCATGTATGCCTTTCACTTTATTTACAACATATGCAGAATACTGAAGAGGACCTATCCTTATGAAGCTTTGTGAGGAGTAAGAGTTTGTTAATGGCAAAAAGTACTCCCTGAGAACAGAAAATGGACAGCAGGTTATCTTCCTAAATTCTGAAAGGAATGGCTCTTTCAAACAGTTCAGACAGGGACTCCTTTTCTATAAGCCTTCATTCATTTGCATAGATTCCATTAAAAAAAAAAAAAGTTTGTTTGTGTTATGTGTGTAAAGACCAGTTGCATGTATAGGGATTTGTATCAGATACTTTTCATTCTTTAAAGCCACCTATAGAACTTCACAAGTATGCATATAGCACCTACTGTACAAAACCCTAACAGTCAGCACTAGTAATTCTAAAGATTTGAAAGCATTGTGCTGCTGTTTTATCAATATTATTTTAGGAGTATGATATTGTTGGGGGTGCAAACTACTCAAATAAAAATCTAATAAGAACTCAAATAAAAATCTAATATAAAGAGCTGTTACGGAAACCAGAGGCTAAACCTATTTCAGGACTTGCCTTGTGGGAATGAGTAGATACAAATGGCACCGAGGGTTTCAAATTTTAAGAGAGTCTGAAATTTATGGGATGTAGAAATGTGACATCCCTGTGTTCCTGTGTTACAAGTAATATGTTACATTTCATGAAGGTGCATACAGCTCATGAAAACTATAGTCATTAATACTGTATCTGCTCAGTTGCATGTAGGTATGAGGAAGACAACTATTGTCCCATGATATTCACAACCTACTGTTAAGTCTGAGTCCTAGTTTTACTAAAGAACCACAAGGGCACTCCATGAATGGAGGTCCTAAAATGCGTTATTTTATTTTATAGTTTAAAAGCAGTATACTGCATGGAGAAACAGGAAAAAATGGCTGCTGTTTATGGAAGTGACTATATTTTAAGTCATTTTCTTAGACATTATAAGAAGGTGTAGTATGACTGAGTTGTAAAACAGTAAAATTAACATCTATTTTTATCATTGATATTGCATGATTTCTGTTTCAATTTGGTTGTTGTGTCCCCCCCTAATAATTGCTTTGTCCTGTCATTCAAACTAGACAATTCTTTGCTCATGTAAAATTATTGCTCAAGGAAATTCCTGTTAGGCTCCAAAAGGAGGTTTGCTGGAGTGAAGGATGCAGCACTTGACTCAGAGTGTGCATGGGTATCTTTTTTTATTACTCTGTTCTGCTTTATTCTTTCCACAGCAAATAAGTAGGATTAAGGGAGCATATCTTGAATGATTGACGATAATTCTGAGCACTGCAACTAAATCTTTTGACTGCCTGGCTTAGAAGTACTTATTAGCCCCATCAGCTTCCCTCATATCAATACTCCCACGCTGTTATTTCTGTCTAACACACTGAGATAGTCTAGAATAGTTAAAGGCCAGCTTAAAAAGAAAAAGAAAAAAGAAAGGCACAATTAGCTCAAACTTAATTCTGGGACTAGTTCTGGAAATTGTTAGGAAACATGGAGGAAAGACACCCACCCCCACACACACACACACACTACTCATCTTGTCAGTATTAGGGATCGTTTACCCATCCTCTACTCTGCTATAACAGCTTGTGTTTTGTGCATACTGGCATTATCCTATCTATTCTTATCCCACCCCAATTCATTCCTCCATAGTATGTTCACATTAGGAACTAGAATACATACTATTTTATTTATCTTTATCATGGGATAGTTACATCACAGATAGATACAAATACAGAAGTATCACAGTCTTGTTTAGGTAAAATCAGACATCTGCAAAACAGCCCCTGAACTCAGTGTGGTTAGATGTAAAACTTAAAAAGATAATGAAAAAGTCTGCAATTTTACCCACAGAGGCATAATGTAATTATTCTTCTTGTCTATTTGGAAGACTTGGTTTCTTCTCTGAGTATGGGAAGAAAGTGGTCAATTAGATAAATCTATGGTTTTGGATCCATTATAGGAATGCCTCTCTGTTAGAAAAAAACAATGGACATCAGAATTCTTTTGGCACAGACCAGTCTACTGTTCTGGTCACTACTGAACTGCATCATTCAAATCTCTAACCAAACAAGGATTTAGATTTTTTTTTTTAGACTGAAAAGGGATCTCCAACATCTCATTTTAATTCCTTTTCCAGTCATTTCTATATTTTTTAGAGGTTTTGTGAACAATGAAAAGATGTTGTTTTGGAAAATTCAGAAAGGAAAAAATGCATGATCTCATTTCTATTTTTTCCATGGGTGTTGATAAGATTGTGAAATTTCAGAACACTGCTTTAAAGTTTAATATGTGCGTTACTATAGATACTAACCTTCTTATGCTTCCAAATGTCTGTGCGTGACCTAAAAATCTTCCAAAATCTATGTGGAACATGTGTCCAGCATTTGTCAGCATTATGTTGTCACTGTGTCGATCACAGACTCCCAGAATAAAGGTAACAACACACCAGCCAGCGCAGGAATAAAAGAAATTCCTTATTGCCTAGTTAGTAAAACAAAAGCACTTACTGGGAATATACAGAGACGTATTTGTTTGTGACGCTAACAAGAAAACCAAAAATTGTAGTTCTACAAATGCTATGCATGTTGCTAAAATTTTAACAGACAGGTGTTTGTAGGAACGGTACTCAAACAAGTAATACACAAATTTCAAAATTAAAATGCAAGAACAATTTTATGCATGACGTTTTCACCTTGTGTTTTACAGATACTTGGAATTCTATGGAAAACTTCTAAGGTGAAACGTACCTAAGAAAAGCAAGCTTCTTGGCAGGAAGCTGACATTTTCTGTTCAATAGCCTGCATGTATATTGTAAAAACAATTGTTTGGAAATTAGTTGGAAATCCACAAATTTAACCACTTGTTTTGTAAAGAAAGTTTGTTTTACACCCACTGTGCTGTTCTGTACCTACATGGGTCTTTTTTCTCCAGAACTCAATTGCCTTTCTCAAATCCTAATTAATCAAGTCTCACAATATTCCAGCCCAAACAATGAAACCCCATTTTACAGAAATGAATTGAAACAAAGAAAGGCTAAATTGTTTTCTGCTCATAGCATCTGCGAATCTGAACAGACTATGGGATCAAACCTTGTGTCATGCAGAGAGACCCAAGAGAGTGATTAAACCAAAAACCAGTCTAGCAGTCGTGTTTAATATAACCTACTCCTCTGATGCTCTTTTACGTGGTGGAGACGTGTACTTTCACGGTTAGTCTGCTTCGTGTAAGTAGACTGGCTCATTCAGATCTATCTCATGAATCTCTTTACAATATTACATTGTGGCATTGCTCTTTGCCAAAAATGTGCCCATGGCAGACGTAGGAATATGTACAAGTTAATGACCTGCTCACCAGACACTCATAGGCGGATTCCAAGTTTTCTGCTAACTTCAGTGTGAAGTATATAAAAACTGTGACTTCTCCTAGAAGAAGAATCTACCCAACCTCTTTCACAACACACAAATTCAGTGTCCTCTCTCAGGGGAGAGTTATTCCTGATTCACATGATGATCACTCTTCTACCCCAAAGCATATGGAATAGCTTTTGTCTTTTTTTAATCTTACCTACTACAGTTTAAGAACTGAAAATGCAGTTCTTATTCAGAAGTCTTAACCTCCCATGAATCTCAGTCACAATGTGATTCATTTATATAGACACTCAAACAATCCTAATCTGTGATCTTTATGTTTTTGGACAAAACCTACATTAGCCAAGGTAAATCATTATTTAGGCATTGAGGATTTCCCTGTAGATGCAGGGTGCCACCTGCAATGGCTGATACGGGTGATAGCACTGTGGAAGACTTAGGCCACAGCACAAGAGTTTGTGAATTTTATGTCTAACTGTACTACTTACTCACTTTGATAACCTTGGATAAACCACCTAAGCTTTCTGTGATTTTGTTCACCCAACTGTAAAATGAGGATATTAAAGCTTATTCTGCATGAGTTTTTTGAGCACCATAGAAACGGTATTGTATGAGTAAAAAATTATTAAGGAGTAAAAGAGAAAGGTTCATTCGCCAGCGAGTGCAAGGTGAATGTAGAGTAGTAATTTTATGCATGCCCTATGCAATCAGATCTGACTGTATTTTATATGTTTAAAAAATTGAAAGAAAAAGGGTAGAAATCGGTTTTAGAATACTCCGCATTAATGGTACTTTTTACAAACAGCAGCAGTAGCAAGAAGTCAGGTTTTCAATCAATAACTAATAGTATCTCACTTTTCAATTGAAACATTGGCTGCACTTCTACCGTAACAGTGTAAACGTAGAAACTTGTAAAAAAAAAATTCTATATGGATTGTTCCTTGTTAATTGAATCAAGATGATATACTAGGAATTCATGTGCTCTTACTGAAAATGTAGATGAACAAACGTCTGTGGAATAATTACAAAATTACTAAAGTTTATCAAACATATTTATGCTCTACATCCACTAATAAACTGTTATAAAAGCACTTCATTCTCAGAGTGGTAAACACTCAAAGGTTCCCTTTAAATTTAAAATTTTGGCTACTAATCTACTGTGGGCATGGAGTAAGGTTCTAAAAATTGTCCCAGCAACACAAACATTAAAAGGTTTTTCATGGGACTCAGAACATGCTCAGACAAGAAAGGATGAATAGAAAGAGTTCCTTGGGAAACCTCTGCTTCTATAAATAAAATTTCCAATTTTTTGGCTCATGCATAATGTCTAGTTTCATAAAATCAGATGCATTACATGGGATACCACAATGTGATATGGAAAGCATGATCTTATGTATCATATGAATAGGTAGTTTTGATGAAACAGCTTTCTAAAACTGTGGATATTGACATGGTCATTTCCAAATACAGAAAATCCAACAAGACTTTGCATGGCTTATATAAAATAAAGTATTTAGAGAGCTGACCTAAAAAATAAATGAGTTCAATACTTAATTTCTACTTCAGCTTCTCTTCACTTTAGTACTAAACTTCAAAACACCTCTATGACAAATTTTTATAGAAAATGTATTACAATGCACCTGATCCAGAGCAATATCTCCTTAGAAAGAGAGTGGCATTTAAGTCAATTCCTTGGCTTCTATGCATGTGACTTATTTGTCTTGTGTCTGAGTCATTTGTTTTTGCTGCTTACTGCCATTTGGTTTCTTTTTTCCCATGGTAAAACATGAAATGTATAATAAGCTTCATTATGAAGTTACCTCTTGGTAACTTGATTCCAGAGGATGGTGATGACGGAACCATTTTTTAATTGTGTTTTCTTTCAATGGTCCTATCAGACCAGACTCCCTGTGGATCTTCGCTAGTGTGGTAGCATCTGGCACCATCTGTACCAATCCTAATCAGATAGAAAAGAGTTCACATGAAAAACCTTCAACTTTAAAATATAGGAAGACTATCAATGCATATTGCCTATTGTTGGATCATTCCATGCAGAAAAAATACATGCTTAAAAGCTTATAAAATAATGAATGCAATAGAAAATATAAATCAGGATTGTTTTTCTCTTTCTCTTTGGACACAAAAAACAAAGGACACTTAGTAAAAAGTGGCAGTTCCACAAATGAGAAATAAAAACACCAATAACAATATTGTGGAAATAACTGCCTCAAGGTACCAACAAGGCCAACAATTTAACAAGATTCAAAGTGGGTAGAATATGTACACAAACAACAAAAATCTATAAAAAATAAGATTAGATCTTTATTATGAAATATAAAGTTATTTCATATGTGTTTATTGTCAAGAATGCTACACAAATTTTTCTGCAGTATGTGATGCTGATCACAGCTGGGAGAAAGGATACTAGATAGTGCAGAAATTAGTCTGATCCAACATGACATAAACTGGGGCTTTGAAGTGCAGAGAGAAGCCAAGCATTTTGCAATGCTTCACTTGAATCCTCTGCCTCTACTGCATGCACTTAATTCCTTTTTTGGAACTGAGACCTGGCTTGCCAGCCTTCTGTCCCTGTCCCTGTCCCTGTCCCTGTGTGTGGTCCCCCAGCACATCATCCCGCAACGCTGCATTACAGGAAGCGGTTCCTCTAACAATTTCAGCTAGTGACAGGCTCCTCTACTATACCATGCCTGGAAAGTGGGATCCTACCAGTGCTTTATCTGCTTTTCACATTTCTATGAAAAGTGATTTCCGTGTTCCCACGACTATGAAATTATCATCTCCTATCTCCCTTGTGCAGAAAAGGTGGCCCACGGAGCAAGTTGTTAGCCTAGGACTTGGAAGGCCTGGGTGCACAAGGCTACTTTAGCACGTCCTGTATGGGCCACAGGCATGTCACTTGGTCCTTTTACCCTTAATCATTAACTGTAATTACATTAACACTTCAGTAGCTCATAAGGAAATATATTGTGAGGAGAATCTGTCAGACACCAAAAGGTTTTCTGCTGCTATGGTGCTGAAAGGAAGAGACTGTCAGGCAGAGAATATTATTTGCAGATGATCCCTGTATCTTTCTTGGCAAAAATCAAATTAAGTGTTAGTATATAAGAGAGGCTATAATATTATGTTCAGAAATGGTATTCTTCTATTATTTGCCTTTGAAGCAGAAGCCTTCAAGCTTTGACTCCCACCCCTACAAAGAAGGGACGAGTCTTTTTCAGGTCACCTTAACCAACGGCCATGCGTTGCGTGAACTCATCTATACTTTCTCCTAGCTCCTTCAGATCTTTCATCCTCTCTCATTTTCTCTTTGTGGCTCAGAAAGCAATCAGGGGTTCTTTTTTGGTAGTTTTTGTTCAGCAGATAATCTGGATACATCAGTCTTCTATTTGTTCAAGGATTATTTTCAGTAAAAGATTCGGAGAGTCAGTAAAAAATAGTAAGCTTATTGCTGTCAGTAAATTTCTTTAGCAAGCAATTGGTATCCCTGCTACAGCTCTGCTATAACAACCATAAAAGAGAGAAATAAAGCTTTCAGATGAGTCAGGCCTGCCCTAAGCAGCATAAATTGCAAGAGTAATATTTCAAAATCAACACTGTGAAACTGTCATCACTTGTCTACAGGTACTTTCCGTAGCCACACGCATCTAGGTTCATTTAAGCATCTATGCAGGATCACACTGGATTAAAACTTTAGTAGCTATGGCCAATTTTCTCCAAAGCTCTCTTTTTGATGTGTGAAGTTACTTTTAAGAATCTTGTGCAAGCTGATGGTGTGCGGCTTTTGGAAAATTCTAGCCTAAGTTGCTACAAAATTCAATGAGATTGGTTGTACTTATTTTGCAGAGGCAGAACGAATAAATAAAACGAACATTCAGGAGTAGGCAAGTATACAATTTAGTGCCTGAGTAAGAGAAATTCTGAGCATTTTTTTTTCTTTAAGGGAGAAGATAAATAAGACACCCATGAAAATGAAAGTTAAAGGAAGAGTTTTGTATACTGCCATTTACATGAGATACGAATAATGTAATACAGGTAACTTTCAGAATGTAAAACTGACCTTGGCCTTTCCCTGTAGATAAACACCTATAAATGATCATTTGCATATCCAGTCCCTCTTGGAGCCAAATGCTGTCCATCACTCGAATAATTTGCAGAACCAGCATATCTTGACGTAGATCATCACCTATCTGTGAAAATTGCACAAGAACTCCAGGTTTCTCCTTCAATACCAGGCAGAAATAACTTCTTATTTTATTTGTTTTTTTTCCCTCGCCAAAATAGCTACGTTCATTTTACAGTAAATCCCTCTTGTTTTTCTTCAAAGTTGCTACTTATCTTTCTGTGTCAGAAGAGGACAGAGTAAATGGCACACATAGGCAGAAACAGTTTTGGCAGCCGCTGAGATGGTAACAAATGCTCCCTGATTAACTGCAGCCTTTCTGCTTATAATTCCTATGTAATTATTAGAGATTGAAAATTTAATCCGGAGGTAGGATCCTAATTTAGTTACATTTTAAAGTCTACTTAATGCTAGATCCCTTTTCACAAATGACAGCATTTGTCTAATGTTAAGCTTCACAACTTAGTATTTGCAGCAGGCTGAAGGGGAATTTTATAATGAATTTATATTTTATCCATGACATGATTCATATTCAGTTTCAAACAGTGATGCAGTGTTGACTGCTCTCCCCATGGAGTCGGTCAAACAACAATCTTAGTGAAATGGGGCTTTAATTGTAGCCACAAGAGGTAATGAAGAGATTATCTTCAACCATGTCTGAGTAAATGGCCTGTGAAAACAAAAGCCCTGCTTTTTTAATTTCCTCCTCCCCACCTCATCTAAAATACATGTAACTTTTACTGCTATTTTTAAGTGCTTTATTCTTTTATTACATTCTTTTTATATAAGCATCTACAGACATTTAATGCTACGAAATGAGTACTTGAGGAGACATAAACTACTCTTTAAAAAAAAAATCAAAACATATTTTTCTTTCATTTAAAGGTAATCTTAACTCCAATTAATTCTTCTTAGTACCTAAACGTGAGAAAAATCTTATTCTCTCCACTTATGTTCCCTCCTTCCCTCATGTATAGAGTCAGTAGACAATTTAATATGATATCAGTGCTAATAATTTTATGTATGCATTATCCATCATGAACAAACAATGGAACTATAGTACAAGTAAAAGATACTTTAACACAATGGTTTGCTGACAGGTGAAGGTGATGTCAGCTATAATACTTCTACAGCAACTGGACAGTTGGTTGGTTGTTGAACGTTACTGAGCAGGGAAAATACTGTCTAGGTAAAACCAGCGCAAATGTTTAAATGCCGCATGGGCAGGCATTTGCTGAAGTTGCTCAAGTAAGTAGGAACCTATCTATTTAACATTGATTCTCAGATGAAACAGCATAAGAACCAGCTTTCTAAATGTTCAGAAAAAACTTAACATTGCTAGCCTCCCCCTAACATGCCTGGAAAGCATACTTCTATTCCTGAGAATCACAGCTGCTCTCAAGGTCAATTTAATTCAAGATGGCCTAGAAATTTTTTTTTTTTTTAATTTATTTTTTATCAATTTTTAGGCTTCTGGCTTGGAACATGATACTGCAAAAGATTATTGCAAAACATTAGCAATAATGTTTTTGGCAACACTGACCATTTTGTATCCATCAGCCATTTTATGAACTTCAGTGTTCTCTGAGAACAGTATCCACTGTTATGGAAGACTTTTGCTCTTCTGAAAGTAACTTTGGATTGCATGTATTGTCTTTTGCGGATGGACACAGCACTGTCCTGAACTCTGAAGCTTTGAAGGTGACCACTGGAAAATAAACCGGAGTTTACTTTCAGAGTCACTTCCTCCTAGTAACTCCAATGAGACAGAGCTCCTCTGCTGTTCCCTCCACATCCCTCTTCATCAGCCCATTCCCCCATGCTGGCTGATAGGGGCAGAATTAGTTCTGTGTAGCAAATGCAGTCTCTAACACTCCAGTATTTTGATTTGTTAGAGACATACGGACAAGGCTACTGGATTCAGTCATTCTGAACTATCCCTTCTCTGAGACTTGCCCTCTGACTCCAGCATGATAAATAAACTAGGTTTAAAATATAAACTTTGTATTTTAGCCTGGGCGTCTCCACTAAGAAAAAAAAAATTGCAAGAAGTCGTTTGATTCTCTACCAATCAAAAAGTTGATACTTCAGTGCATTGCCTCAGCATATTCTGTTAAAAGTACTAGTGTCAAATCAAACATTCTCAGGCTCAAGGTTTAAAACATAAATTAGGTGAATTTCAAATCAACATTTTCCATACAAAACGAACCGAAGATTAGAGGAAGAACATACCTTAAAAATAACATTGATGTTTCCACCTGGAGCATTTGCATTGATGAAGGAGATTTTTAATGGAAAAGCATTGGATGTAAAATATGAACATGCCTTCAGGGAAAAAAAGATGAGAGAGAAGAACAACAGTGTCACATACACAAAACATCAGGCTAATACAATACCTCTGAAAATGTTACCACCTTTAAATATTGCCCAGTAGCACTGATAACAAAAATAAATAATTCTTGATATTATTGACTGTTTAATTGGGTCAGGAAAATGAGAAATTCTTTTGTTTCACTCAATAAACAGATTATATGAATGGATAATATTTTCCGTACTGTTTTTCATTTTCACTCAGGTCTATTAACGATAAACTTTGGCTGGGACTGAGTAGACGAAGTACATAAGACTGATCTAATGAGAATCTGTAAAGCATTGAAAAGCCTTTGGTCCTATTATTTTCTGCAAAAAAAATTGCCAAATCATACAATCTTTATGGATGCAAAGAACCTGCTAATTTCTTTGGTGACCTCACTCCGGCTGAGAATACAGGAAATTCTGAAAATCACAATCTATTTTATGTGGAATTTATCTTAATTAAACATAAACTCTGACTTCTCATGCCCTACAGCTCCTTCCACCTGAAGACCTCAAAGGGCTTCAAAAAGCATTAATGAGCCAAGCACTGCAAATCCTGTGTGAGTTAGGGTGGTACTATTATCATCATTTAAAAAAAAAGGGGGGGGGGGGGGGCCCCCCCATGGGAAACCCACCGAAAAACCCAACCAAAGACAATGGTAAATTAATGGCCTGGTTTTCTAGAAATAATGAGTGCCCCACAGGAGCTACTGCTGTCCTTACTGGATGGAGTACAATGGAGGCTAATTTGAACAAAAATGCTACTAGACACAGCTGTGTCTTGCTTTTCATCTAAACCTCTCAAAGTATGGTGCAAGCATTCAAATATTGTCTTAGCCACATCATACCTCTGCGATGTGCAATAGCTATTATTGATGATGAAATCCTGACCCCCCTATGGAATTTTGCCAATTGAAGTGTCTCAATAAGTGCTTGAAAGGTTACTGTGAGATAATGCATTACTGATGGAGCTGGGAGCTGTGCTTGCTACTAGTAAAATCAATAGATGATACCAAAATGAATTAAATTTAGGTAATTATAAGCACTTAAAAATTCTAATTTGCATGATTATACTGACATACAGTTCAATCAAGAAGCTGCATATATTTATAGCAAGATAATGGCCTATAATGATATAAGAAAAATGAAAAAAAAAATCTCTTCAGATACTTATATTTAAACATTTTGTATCTCTCCAGCCAAGCTGGTGCAGTGTGGTGAGATACCTTCCCATTAGTCATTATTTCCAAAAAGTCTGAAAGCAGCGAGAAGCAGCAGGCTTCAAATTCTTCTGACATATCATACACAATTGGCCCAAGCCTGCGGGGTGCTGGAAGACCTCTGTTCTCAGTGAGATCAAGGCTGAATAGCAATTACTTGGAGAATCACAGGTCAAAGGCAATTGAAGGGATCAGCACCTCTTAGAATCAGGTCCACTGTGGATAATGAGCCATAGAACAAAAATAGAGCACAAATTGCTATAATTAGGCAGCTATAACTGGTAATATATATGGGTGTTCAGGTTTGTTTTCTCTTGCTGCTGGATACCTTTTCCTTCTCTAGAGATGGAACAGCTTATTCCTGGCATAATAGTGTTTATGAAAACGTTTCTAAACAATGAATAACTGAGTCTTAGTGCTGTGGTCGAAGTAAAGTCAAGTAACACTAAAGAGCACTGTTGTTTCCTTTATTCTTAAGTCATTTTTAATAGGGGTCACAGACACAGGTAAGTTACTGTGAATATTTCATATTTTAGCAGTTCTCAGTCACGTGCCTAGTCTCACCTCAGCAAAAAGAGAGCTAGCTCTAGACCTTTAGCTGTTCCCATACGTGACAGGGGAGAGTCTTAGGTGAGAAAAAACCTGCCACAAAGAGCTACCTGGGCAGGATGGTAACCAGGTCTCACCTTCAGGGAAGCCAGCTGCCCTTGCCAATCCCAACACCACGGCAGGGCAGCTGAGCTGGGAGCAGGCTGCTCAGAGTTTGAAATCTCTGCTGCCACTGCTGCGCAAGGTGAGCCATGCATGCAGCACCCACCCCACCAGCCCCCTTCACCTCTGCCTCCAGCAAAGGCCCCAAGTTTAAAGGGGATTAGGCTAGATGTCAGTTTACCAGATGATTCATGCTTAATACCACTAAGATTATTTCCTGGTCAATGCAGCCATTCATTCCCTCTCCCCCTTTATACTAAAAAAATAAAATAAAATAAAATAAAATAAAATAAAATAAAATAAAATAAAATAAAATAAAATAAAATATTAGGAACATAATCCATTGCATGAGCTAGACTTACGTCTGCCTCTATGCCTTGGACAACAAGTGCGGGATTCAGGGGAAGCCGACAAACCTTTACCTCCTGGAAGAACTGCTGAAGCCTGTTGAGTTCCACCTTTAACACGTCCTGCAACACATGAATTGTTATGGCAACATGAAAGAACATAACAGCAGCTTTTAAGCCGCTGACGGTCCTTCTGTATTTTAAACAAGCAGTATAATTTCTGGAGCTAGTAGCATCCATGTAACCTTATAACAGCTAATGAGGTCAAACTGAGGGGCAGTTATTAAAAATAAGAACTGTGATTTTACTCCACGTTCATGCTTTTTCTGCCTAGATGCCAGTTCATGCTGTCATGTATGTTCAGATCCAATACCCTTCATTAGGGGCTGATTAGCCCTGCACCTGCTCTGCTGCATCTCATGTCTTTTTCGCCTTGCTGGACAACTTCACAATTTGTTGCTTGTTGCCTCAACACTGTGATCTCCCTCACCTAACTGTAGGTGTGTTAACTGCAAGGTTTGGGAGTTTCTCAGTATCACAGTAACTGCAGCCTTGAGATTAACCTCTAAAATCTGAATTATGCATCAGTAATGTATAATGTATTGCTACTATTTCTCTTTCTTTACATGGATTTTTCTCTTTGCAAATATTTTTGTCTTTTTACTTCCATGTTTGCTTTGCTGATCTCAGTAGCAACACTGAGAATTTTCTGAAAAATCCTTTGAAAATCTTTGAATCCTTAACAGAGCAAAAAGTATTCATGATAACTTTCATGACAACCAGCAGTGGCAGGTATATTTTTATTTGGCTTTCTGGTCTGTCTTGCTGAGATCTCAGCAAGAAGCAGTTTTACACATCTGGTAAGTAACAACAACTGCCTTGGAAAATTAACAGTTTTGAATTGGAAATGTACCTACGCAATATTAAAGCTGCACCTGCTGGAGAAGACGACTGCAATCCTTCTATTGCCAGGAATGCATCTCTGCAGATATGCGTACAGTATTAATTGCTGAATGCTATATTTGAGATATTAAGTACAGTCCACTCTGGTTGGCTTTGCTAAAAAATGAGGATGTTCAGCCTGTCAAGGACAACTCTTAGCAAAGTTGTCAAGAAACACTGCAGCTCTACAGGGGTCAAATATTTTGAGACGAGGTGTTGGGTGTGAGAGTTCCTTTCAGTAAAATGTTAATCAGCTTTGTTGCCATTATTTCTGACTACCTTCAAGTCTGGTTGGAAACCATTGATGAAGGAATTTAAATGGCTTAAAAGATCTGCTGACCTCAAGAGTAATAGTGATGAAAGTTGTCCCATTAAATACATGTGTTTTACTTGTTTTCAGAGCAGCACAAAATTTTAGTCAAATCTTGGGTATATTTATGTGAAGGGAATTATAGGAAAGAGGTGTCACCTTAGAAAAAATGAAATTACCTGAAGAAACTTAGACGGAAGAGGAGGTATTTTTTAACAAACCTTTCTTTTTGGGTCACTGGCAGCTTTCACTTTTTTGGCAATGTCTTCCAGAATTCTGACAAGTTTCCTCTCCTTAGAAAACTCATTGTTCAGGGTTTTTCCAGCACAGAACTGGAGAGCAGCCAGTAGTTTCTGATACCAGATTTTGAAATGAACTTCATTCTGTGCATTCTTCAACAGCCTGAAGGAAGGAGGGGAAAAAACATCTGTGTATCTAAAACTGATTTTTATTTTATATCACCTCTAGCAGGAACAATAAACGCACTCCAGACTAATCTGTATTTAGTGATTTTGGGCAGCAGAGAATGAAAAAAATTGTTGTTTATTTGTTGGCAGTACTCAAGTCCTATTTGATAACTAATGAGATTCTGAGTGTGTTGAATCAATAGGAACCTGCCATTTGTTATTGTCATACACAGTGCAGTGCCTGTATTGCTTCTTATTTCTGCAAGAAAAGTTTACAAAGTGACAAGAAGTTGCATTTTTTGAAGTCCAGTCTTAAATATATATCCCTAAATCTATTCTTTTTTTTTTTTCCTGCCAGCACACTTACACAATCAAGCACATCTTTCAGCTAGGAGGTGCATTTAAAGACCATTTTAGTCTCAGACATATCATCAGTTCTAGAAACTTTCACTATTTTAAGTTGAGGAGACATTTCTGAAATTGGCTATACTGCTAAAAAGAGTGAAATGAGCCCACTTTATTCCTTTCTTTATTGGTAAGTGTTGGTCTAGAGCAAAAACTCAGCTCTTAGTTCTACTGAAGTTTGTAAAAGCTTTGGAACGGGAGTTATTACCAACATAAAAGTCAGACATAAAACCAAAAACATACTTTTTTTTTTTTCATGTTTACCATGCAGTCTTCTCTAATTACACATTCATTTGGGCAAGGAAAGCTGTGGGGTTTAGGGTTTTTTTTAGTTAATTGAATTGATCACTGGGAAATTTTTTCCTTATGTGAGCCAGACGTTTTGTATACATTTGATTTATTTTTATAAGTGTAGATGGAATCACCAGCTTTATATTGCTACTAACATCCTGCCCATCGCCTGGGATTTCCCTTTGCCTGAAGGACTGATGAACTGCTCTTTGCTTTTGTCCGAACTTTCCTCCCCACAACTTCATCCTTAAGAACATCTCAAACCTTAAATTCCTTATAAATGTCTGAATCTTAATGCAGTTTCCTTTATCTGATGAGGTTACTCAAACCTAACAAATAATGCTAGTTTTCACAGGACAGAAATCAGAGAAGCTGTTGACTTTCAAGGCACATCGCATATGAATAAGTCACATAAAAAAAGCAAGAACAAGATATATATCATTGCTACTGCAGCCCATGCATCTTTTGGTGATGAGGGATTCTTGTCAGCTTTTATAAGGCAATGATCCTTCTAGGTCCTCAATGCAGAATAATATCACCTACTGGTTTCTGAAAAGCCTTTCCAGTTACACAAAACCTCTGAACATCTAAGGGTTTATAAGTACTGAAAATCTTAAAAGAACGTGTGGTGTTTCTACCAGAAATGCCTAGACATGAAAGGGAAGAGATATGAGGAGTTTATAATCAGCACTCTCTGGAGGAGATTGAAATGACATTTCTTTCTGTAGACTTGTAAAAACAAATCATTACTTTTTGGATCGGAAAGAAATACAAATTATCATTGCTGTGCCTGGTGGAAGGCAAAGCCCAGCACATAGAGACAGCTGTATTCTTATCCTGAACCCTCCACAAACTGAAGAAGGCTGAGCGCACTTGCATATATGGCGGTGGATAAACTAATTCTTAGAGATTTCAAGCAGAGTAAGTCCAAGATTCCACAGGATAGGATTCATTTGCTTAAATGCAGATACCTCGTGCCATTTTGGATATCCTAGGAAATCCTATTTGGCTTCCAGCCGTTGCCTTGGAAGGGCATGGGTCCACCAGAGGCAATATCTCATGTGTGCCACTCCCATGCAGACGTCTCAGATGCCCTATGCTGTGTAAAAAAGCCTATGTTTAGGGTACTGAATCACACTCCGCAGTGGCCTTTTAGCTCAGTTGTAGGCCAAGGTGATTTAAAACAAAAACATACTCTGTCCACTTCAACGGCAAGTCAGGAACAGGCCTGATGATTATTTTTTAAACAAAAGCATTGCTGGCACAATCCAAACTGTCACATGGGCAGGAATTTTAGTCTACCGAAGCAGAGCCCAGCTCAGTCTCAGTCCTGCTAAACAGCTTGCATTTCTCTTGGAGCACAGGCAGAATGAACTTGTTCACTTCTGCCCTGCAAAGACAAGTGCAAGTGCACCTAAGAAAAGACAACATCACTGTGATATCTATTTTGAACTGACCAGGTTATGCTGGTGCAGAATCTTCTGTCTGCACTTAGGCTTGCATTAGAATCAGCTCCTGAGCATCTAGATCATATTAATTCACCTACTCCATTTTTAATGGTACATATTTAGGGAATCCAGAAAGGCTACCTTTCCATGTCTGAGAAGCCCCCTTAGTCCTTTCAGATATACAGAACATTAAAACAACTTTTATTTCCCTAAAATGAAAGGCTTAGGATTTCACATACAGGAAGCAAAATAGCAAACCCAAAATGTTTTCCTATTTTAAACAGAGCTACTCCCTGCATAAGGCAGATCAACTTAGAAGATCCATTTTTTGATTATTGTTATGGCTGAGTGTTCACAGAATATAAGCTTATATACACATATGATATAAAGATTTCTTTTCAACCTGAGAAAGGATTATGGCCAGATTCAGATAGCTTATGCATAAGGTGTACATGAAGACAGAGGATGTATAGAGTCTGAATCCTCTCACATGTGCTTCTTGAGCCCAGTCCATGGGGAAAGTTGAGGCAGTCATCATGATCTCACTGGTAAAATCCATTTCCATGCCAGCTGCAGCCCAGCACACACTCCACAGTCCGAACCCTCATGGCAGCTTTTGACAGTGCATGTGCTTCCTCAGCAGCCCCATGAGAGACTCAGGGCTCTGCACTCAAAATGTGTCTGGCGACTGTGGTACAGGCAGCACAACTTCCTTCTGCCTGCTCACTGGGGTAGGTATGCTTTTAAAAGCCTATAGACCTTAATTTGCAAAATTATTTGGATTAACTGGGTCTTTTATATTCATTTTATAAAAGCAGTCCCAAGGAGGATACAAAGGACAGCTTTTAATGTGATGACTCATTGTAGGCTTTGCTGAAATGTTTATTCAACAACTGAACAAATAAGCAGTTGTAATTCTGTCTTCTCAGTTTCCTGGCCCACACATCTTCACCCTGCCGTTGCGAGAACTCAGCGGAGATAGGGAAGTCTCTAACTTCTGAGGTTGCAAGATGGAGAAATGCTCAAGACAGTAATGAAATTTTCAAGTTAGGACAAGATGCCTAGCTGTGACAGAGGAAGACAAAATTGGAATGATTTAAAACTCAAGGCTGCCAGTAAGGAAATATGTGAATTTTATTTTTTTTCTGACAATTTTCACAGGGTTCTGCAAGACAGAACTCAATATAAAAGCCTGGCTTTATGCCAGGCTTATACAGAGGATCTTGCTCCTAACAACTGGGAGACTTCCTCACTCTTCAGGGTTCTCTGATTTGGGGCAAATGCACTCGTTCTCCGCAAGGCCAGGGTAATTCAGATACGTTGTCCCAAGGTCACTTTCTGGGAAGTAGCGCAACGGGGCTAGAAACAGAAGGATGCTAACCTGAAATTTAGTAAAGAAGCAAACTAGACTGCCCCTGCTTACCAGCAGTCAGAGGGTTCAAGTCAGATTCTGGGGTGCCCTGAAAGATGCCCCCAACTTCCTTCTGCAAGCAGCTGCTTCTCTTTCTTTCTTCATGCACCCACGCCATGCCTGCAAGGTGGCTCCTACCTTGTTTTTTGGCACTCCCAGCTGCACAAGCATGTGTATGTTTTTTCTGAGTACAGAAAGCCAAGTGTGCTGGAGAGATTTTTGCCACAGGGCAGAAGGGAAGGTGGCGTTGAATCAGGCTGAGTTGGCTGCTGTGTCAGAGAAGGAGAAACAGGGCTAAAGCCAGCAGCTATGGAGAAAAGGGAAATTAAAAAAAAGGGAGGGGAAAAAAAAGGAAGGAAAGGAATGAGATTGGATGGATCTTGGTACCAAAACAGGTGAGCTGGCCTTATTCTCCTTCTGTGGTGTGGGGAGAGAGGGAAGCTGGTGCTCTAAAGGCCTTGCAGCAGACACAGTCTGCTCTCTGAGTTGGATTTGGCAGACAAGTGAAAGAGTGAGGCTGCTCACACCACTCTGCTGCTTGAACAGATGTTCCTTGTCTCCTTCAGAAAAGGGAGCAGGGTGAACCAGAGAGTAATGCTTGACAGGATGGATTGGCTTGCAGGTAGCCTGTTAAACCACATCTTAGAAAAAGAAACCCAAGAAAAGGTCAGGATCTCCAGTATCTTATTGCAGGTTTTAGCCCCTACCTGCTATGAACGAGTGAGGTACATTTTGACTGGGTTATTTACACGTGGTGTCAGAGTAGTGACCCTAGTTAATTTGTTTCCCAGTGATGTCTGCTATTTATTACACAAAAGCTGTGCCTACCAGCTCATACACTGTGTACTCTTTGCTCAAGGTGTTTTGAATTCAGAGATACCATGAAAATGAGGTGCCTTAGGGTTTTAAGGTGAGTGCTGAGGTACTTACTGTCGTTGGTCAATCTTTGGTAAACTTGACCAAGGAAGTCAATATGCTTTGTTGTGAAGGTATATTTTATGCTTGTTTTCTGTTTCACTAAGCTGAAGGCAGGACGAGTCACAGGAGAGGACATTAGTACAAGACTGCTGCTCATTATAGCAATAATTGTTTTAAAAAGATTCTCCACAGCCCTTCCTATCAAAGATTAGCACACACACTTTTTTACCACTGCACAGCTTCCATGTCTGAGGTTGCCATCCGTCTTGGTTGTCATTAGACATCCTGCAACACTCCTAAGTTGTCCTTTGTGCTTTATTGTGCCACGGAGCTATGGCACACACCTGAAGCATATGACGGATTTCATTTTTGACTCCTCGAAGAAAACATTTTACTGTTTGCGTTCTTAAACAGGAGAGTAAGTAACAGGGGTGGTTTGCCAGTGGGGTTGCATTTAAGATTACATTGGACAAGGTTTTTACTTCCCTGACAGTGATAACGGGAATAATCCCTTTGATAGAGATATCAACATAGCAAGTACCGCACAAACACTGTGAACTCCAATGAATTTCAGATTCTAACAAGTACCCGTCATCCTCCATCCCCTACGCCTGCAACTCCCCTTACTCCTCTGCAGAGCACAGCCAAGCCTGCAGAACTCATCTTTTTCACTTGCGAGCTAGTCTGTTCAGGCATGGCCTCTTTAGACACAGCCAAACTTTAAGGCAGCAGAGTGCCAAGCTGGCAAATATAACTGTGGCTTTTCTGATCTCTTTGCCAGTGCCTAGGATGGATGACTGAACTTGCTGAAGCTCCCAGGAACGTGTCTATAGGATGGCAGTTATTGCTTCAGAGAACAGAAAGGAACACTTGTACTTGTTGCAATGCAATCTCTGTTCCCAGCCTCCTTCACAGCCTCAGTGAGATAAGCCTTCACTGGACAGCAAAATTTAATTTCACTAACCTTGCTGGAAAGCCTTAAAGTAGCTCTGTTCTCATGGTGCTTTGTTATTCAAGAGCTCTCTCTATCAACTTCCTTTAAAAAGTAGATACAGGATAATACCTCCCTTTTTTAATTAACCCCAAATTCTAGGAAGGTGTGATTTATGTACTACAAGTCAGAAAGGAAAGTACAGAAAACAACAGCACCATGCTGTGTAGACCTATTGGGGCATGGCAATCAACAAAGCAACAGACATAAAAACAACCGAACAACTGAGAAGCACAAAATGCCTAACATGTTGAGAACAATGCAATTTCTGCAGGGGGGAATTGGGAGCAAAGTCAATTAGGCAGAAGAGTTAATGTACAACAAAGACGGAAGGGACATAGCAGTTCTCCCAAAGACTGTAGTACTGGGCATTTTCCATAGCTTTACAGAAACACAGTGTGAGGTCATCCACTTGACTGGAAGGACCAAGACCAAACTCCCTTTCACTCTCCCTTTCTTTGAGTAAAAAGCCAGCAGAAAGGGAGAGGCACGAGAGGGCTGGCAGAACTCTGCCTCATCTGCTGATTTTTCTTCTTTCTTTCTATTCTAGAACAAGAAGAGAATGAAAGTTTACATTTCTTGAGTAGACTGAGTGAAGCATGGTACAATATTTTCTCTGAATGTTTCTAACCAAGTAAGTCTTCAGGATGGAAGAGCAGCAGCTGTTCAGTAGCTTGCAGCATCTGTCCACTTTTGGCTGTTCACACCTCTCACAGAAGAAACCTGCAGTCAGTTTCACCTGCTGCTTCTCATATAACAGAGCTGCTTTTATAGACTCATTTTTCAAAGCGTTACCCTTGAACGGAAAATACCTCTGCTTAAAGTGAAATTTTGTTTCAAAAGGCCATGTGATATATTTGCTTTTGTTTTTCTGTTTCTTTTTTTATAACATAACTTAGAACAGATGTCTGACGTGTTAGACAACAAAAAATTGTTGCAGACTTATTGTAAAGTATGCTGGTTAAGATTGAGAAACACAACATTTCTATGGGATCCAAGGGACTAGTTGCCGTTATTTGCTAATCTCCTCTCAAAGATCTTTATGAACAAGGCAACACAATTTACATCCAGACAAATCACTTGATCCAGTAGATTCAATCAACCCAGTTCCCCCCACTCCCACTGAATGCCTTAACTGTGGAATGCATGTCCTGCTGACTCACAAAAATTAGCAGATCAGTGAAAACAAAGGCTACGCTATGCTATGCAAGTAAGTTGCCAAACCCTGCTAAGGTTGCCTAGCAGAACAACGTTTTATTTGATACATAATATAGTTAGTTGCACACACTTATGTACTAAGAAAATAAACCCCAGATAAAACTGGTTTTGTCTGGAGAAGAAAGAGCATTTACCTTGAAAAGGAACTGTATCAAGAATTAATAGGAAAGTATAATGGTGCACAGGTACCACTATCACTACCAGATAGTAGATGCTACCTGGTCCGAGGTCTAAGCAAGAAATTATCACCCTCAGTACATATCTCCTCCAAGTTGTTGAATGGACACGTTAACATCAATGTAAGTGCTACAAGAATTGTCTAGTAAAAAGAAGTGCTAACACTGTCTGTCTCTTTCTGCTCCAGTTTGTAAAAAAAGAAAAAATAAAACAAATTGTTAGCAAAGTCGGTCTCTTTCTAGTCTGCTTCTCTTCATTGGGTGGGGTCTGCAAGCAGCAGAGGACCAAATTTATTAACACACTACCATAAACACAAAATATCTGCAGCAGAACACCAACATAACAGAATTAGTGGTTGTTTCCAACAACATCTGTATACAACAGTGCTGACCTTGGATAACTTCAGAATCTGTGAGTAAGGGTTCACAGTCTGCCGAAGATCCCACCCTGATAAAGCATCAATCCAAAGCTACAGAAATGAAATGCCTTCACCCTGAAGTGTCATTAAGGCCGAGAGTGACTTAAGCTCATCCTTGCAACTATAGGTCTACCTGTTCTCAACTATTAACAGAAAAAGTGCCACTGTCTCCGTAAAGAGAATCAAAGAGAATGATTAACTCTGCCCTCCAAAAACTGTATTCCGAATTAAAATTTAGAGACAACAAAAAATGTTTTTACAAATATATTAATGACAAAAAGAGAGCCAAGGAGAATCTCCATCCTTTATTGGATGCAGGGGGGAACATTGTCACCAAGGATGAGGAAAAGGCTGAGGTACTTAATGCCTTCTTTGCCTCAGCCTTTAATAGTCAGACCAGTTATCCTCAGGGTACTCGGCCCCCTGAGCTGGAAGACAGGGACGGCGAGCAGGATAACCCCCCCATAATCCAAGAGGAAGCAGTTAACGACCTG
>NW_008825614.1:6413530-6452712 GCF_000699105.1 Pygoscelis adeliae
TCTTTACTGAAAGAGTGTTTAAACATTGGACCAGGCTGCCCAGGGAAGTGGTTGAGTCCCCATCCCTGGAAGTATTTAAAAGACGTGTAGATGAGGCGCTTAGGGACATGGTTTAGTGGGCATGGTAGTGTTGCGTTGACGGTTGGACTCAATGATCTTAGAGGTCTTTTCCAACCTTAATGATTCTATGATTCTATGAAAAAAAAAAAAAGCTGCTTAAGAAATGTATTGCATTTAATATCTGCATGAATACTATCAATGGGGCAGTATTATTTTGTATTCAATGAGAAACATGGTATTCAAGACTGGCATTAATTTTGAAAAGTCTGGTTCCATCTTTGCCAGGGCTTTCTTCATGTGACTAGATACGTCCCTGTCTGTGCTCGTTTCAAAATTGCGGATTTTCTCCTCAGAACAAATGCCGTATTGTTGTCAGAATTTCATGCAGTATCTTACTTAACACCAGAATCAGCAAGCCTGAAAGCTACAAACCATCTATCTTTGCAATAGCTTAGAGTAAGTTTGTGGCATAGGAACTGAAATGCGCCATTCATTCCAGGCATAACAGAAATTGTTGTATTCTTCCCAGTGGGTAGCTGCATTGGAAGCTTGCAATGAATGGGATTAGATGGGATAATTACCACTAAAATAAGCAGACCCAATGGCTTTAACGGGATGATGTCCAAATATGCCAGCAATTAACTGGATACAGGAGGTGACTAAGCTATCCTACATTCAAACCATATAAATAAAATGCAAAATTAATCCAGGTTCAAACAGTCCACTAGAGCAAATGGAGTTACTAAGCTTTGTATTGTATCTGAATTTAGTTATCCTAGTTATCACAGCAATACACTGAGGAGAATCTGAAATGTTTTTCTTCATCTGTCTATTGTTTGGGTAGTTCACGTCTACCAAAATGGCTTTGGATAGCTTCTGTAGCTTCGCATTAGCTTCACAGCTGGAACAAAAAATCCCTCATGACACTATGAAAAAAAAAAGTATGACACAGAAATAATTCTGTATGGTTCTGCATGCACTGGGCAATCCGGATTTACACGAAACTGCAGAATTAAACCTGAGTTACACTGCAACACTTTGGTTAACTTCACTTTAAAATACTATATGCACTTTTTTGCTTTTTTGGGGTTGTTTTTGTTGGGTTTTTTTACTTTCTTTACATACTAATACAGAAGTACCTTCAGGGGGAAGCTTTCTACAAGGTCCTTATGGCCTTTGGCTGCTCATATTAGGAGCAGTTCCAGATTTTATTTTTACATTCTGAGCCAGATCTGTACTTTATAATCCTAGAGTTTTCAGATTACAGTTCTTATGACTCACCCTGGGCATGGGGAGGGAGGGGTTTGGTTTTTGGGGTGGGAGGTGGGGGCAATAGGAAGACAGAGTGACATTGTTTTGCAAATATGTCATTCAAAAGAATTTATTCTGCAGAGCAGTAGATCTTGAGATGGGCTGTTAATTTTCCTATTTGCTCTGCATTCAGTTACAAGAATTTGTTCTGTTTGACAATGTCTACAATCAAAGCTGTTATCTTTCAAGTAAAGTCTCAGATTTTTACAGACAAGGTGCTCAGATGCAAACAGCAGAGGAAGAATAGATGAGATCTGATGCATTCCAAATACATGCGGAGTTAACGTTTCTTTTAAGGCAGCATCGCTTCTACCTCTCTGGAAGAACCCGTCTGTAGACCCATTGTGTTTTAAGCGCAAGTAATATAGGTGCAAGAACTAGGATCCTGATCCCACATTACTTCCTGATATGTCGTTCTCTTCTGGATCTTTACTGTCATCTGGACATCTCTGCTGTAGCTAGTGGCCCTGTTTATCTTCTTTTCCCAATATCTAACAAAAGGAACTTTTTTCAGATCACTGCCTACACAGGAATAGGGAGGTATAATGAGCTTTCAGCAGGTACTGCTTTAGGTGTTTCAGCAATGATGGTACCTCAGTGTAACTACAAGATTGCAAAACTTTCTGTTTTAAGTATTCCTCTCATATCTGATGTAGTATGCTTTCTGTAAGACGTCGAGTCTTCTTTTTCTGGCAATTTGCCATGCGGCATCTCATTAGAGAAGAGTACAGCTTCAGTAGTAGGACCAATGCTGCACAACAACAAAGGATGCATGGATCAGATCGTGAGATCACAGCAACTTGTTACCTCTGTGCATGTGTGTGTGTGACTCTGTCAAAAAAGTAACTTTGAGAGAACCTCCATAGCTCAAATAAAGTGGCATCGTGAAGACACGGTCCTTTACACTTCAAAAATAACTAGCAGAACTCATTTGTTTTCAGGGAACAAAAGACAGAGAATCAGACTTTTCAATAGTGGAGTCTCTAGAGTCCCAATAACACTTTTTCATCTTTTCACGATTCTGACTCTTCTAAGGGAGAAATCTCTTCAGACTGCAGCTCTCCTTATGCATAAGGCTACCCTGCAGTCTTCCTCAAACAAGATGACCATGTTTCCATTTCATTAAAGAAGAGAAGACCATGAGACATGGCTCTTGTCAGGTCATTCCTGTCAGTGGCAGGACAGAAGAACAAGCATTTGTGACAGGACAAGGGGGAATGGCTTTAAACTAAAGGGGGGTAGATTTAGACTAGATATAAGGAAGAAATTTTTTACGCTGAGGGTGGTGAAACACTGGAACAGGTTGCCCAGAGAGGTGGTGGATGCCCCATCCCTGGAAACCTTCAAGGTCAGGTTGGACGGGGCTCTGAGCAACCTGATTTAGTTGAAGATGTCCCTGCCCACGGCAGGGGGGGTGGACTAGATGACCTTTAGAGGTCCCTTCCAACCCAAATTATTCTATGATTTACGTTGTAAAGACAACTGTTTCTGTTATCTTCATACCCCTTCTTTCTAGGCCTATTTTCTTTCTTCCTCTCTGGTTTTATTTTTCTTCCTCTTTTTTTGGTCTCTCTTCATTTTTCACTCCCCCTTATATATAGCAATAGTACCTGTTGCAAGGGTAGGAGAGGAGAGCAGAGCTGAGAAGGAAATATCTTTAGATTTCTCTTTTTTAAATACTAGTCTGGTTCTGATCTTCCTTCCATTTCACCGCTTTATTGCCACCAAATATTGGCTTTGTAAAAAGAGAAGTGGGAATTTGAAGTTAAGGTCATGTACCAGGGAAAGCTTGCTGTAAGATATTAGTAAGAGGAAACTTTTCTTTTTTACTTGGCCCATGGGTATTTTCCTAGTCGACAGCTGGCCTAGTTACCATGGAAAACAGAAGACCCGGAGGGTAGGCACAGTAGGAAAGTGAGGCACAGACCTATATGAAATTAGGCTGGCTTAGTTTGCAGAGGCTTGCTGAAATTAATCTCTCATTTCAGACAGCTTGTTGCTCTTTCATTGCTGGGTAGTAAACATTAAGTTTCATCTAGATTTACAAGTCCATCTTAGCTCTGCTGAGACATGTTCAACTGTGGGACCAGATCTGAATAAACTTTTGAATAATCCAAACTCCCTTTTAATGAACCCCTAACACAGAAGGCATTACTTCTTAGGCTTTTATCAAGAAAATCTTACATGACTCTCTTCAGATCAAACCGTATAGTCTTGGGGTTAAAATTTATAGATTTTAATGATTTAAATTTATAATTTGATAGATTTAAATAGATTAAAGCTATAATAGATAAATAAATTTAAATAGATTTTAAATAAAATTTAAAATTTAAATAAAATTTAGATTTTAAATAAATTTAAATAGATTAAATTTATAATTTGATAGATTTAAATTTATAGATTTTAATGTCAGAAGAATTTAAGGCAGATATAGGAATGAAAATCTGTCTTGAATTCCTGATTTTACTTGCTGGGTGACCTTGGCAAAATGCTTTAATTTTTTGATGCTTTTGTTTCCCTTTTCAAAAAGGAAAGGATTATTTACCTTCTTATAGGATGTTCTGTTTGTTTGTAAGCTGCTTTTATGCCACAGAGGTAAATTCCATGGCAAATAGTGTGTTTAATAACATTGTCACCTCCTTTCCATGTGGTACTTGTATAGCCAGCATCTTTCAATCATATGGCAGAAAATATCAGCCCCGGGCATTTTTTCGCTCACGAGAAAAGCAGAATTAAGATTTAGTTGTTGAGATGAAAAGTTCAGCTCCAGTTCCAAGACTCACAATCACATTTGTGCAAGTATTATTGCAGTAAGCAGATGTCATATTTCCATATGTCCTGAGTCAGGTAAAGAGTGGAGCTTGCTCTCCAGGGGCAGTTACTGCATTGGCAGAATAAATATAGATCAGCCATCTGACACAAAATGCTGCTGGGTCTTTGAAATTCACTGGCTCTGCTATAGGTATCTTGCACTTAAAGTGCTGCCCTTATGCTCAGTCCGTGTGAGGGTGCAGCTGGATAGCTGACTGAAAGGTAGAAATCAACTTTCCTCCCTTCTCCCACCATACACATGCTCACTCACTTTTTATTGCGTGAATACCCCTGAATCAACCACATTTCTCCTTAGATGTGTACTCTGCTGAGTGAGCAAAAATCTGTGTGTGCCAAAAATTAATATGGATAAGTGCCACGTTATTTCTACCAGCAAAGCGGTGGCAGTACTCACAGGGTGGCAGCCATGGGCGAGCCTTGCAAAGCCAGGCAAATTACTGTTTAAACCTCCTTCAAATCGCTGTTTAAAAAACTCCTGGTGATAAAGCAGGGCAACAACTGAAGACTGCATGTGTCAGCTTTAAACTGATGCAAAAAATGATATTAAGATGGGCTGTTATTTAAGTGACTTTCCATTGTCATACCATGACCAAGCAATGTACTTCTAACAACACACAGCACAAAGCACTGACAATTGCAAGAAAATTTGCCACGATGGCTCCTTAAATTCATTTCAACAAACTGCTCTGTCAACAAAAACTCATACATGAGACCTGGAGGTTATGCAAGTCACTCAGAAGCTGGCTAAGCAGTGCCTATTAGAAAAGTTTAATTAATAAAAATGCTTCTCCTGATAGAAATCATCACACACAATGGAATGACACTGTGAAGGAGGTTAAGTAGAAGAATAAATACTGATTTCTAATACCAGACTCAACAAAGGAAATGCTACAGGTCAAAGTAGAAATTAGCTGAGCTAGGTAAGCAGAGTTTTATCAGCCGTTGTTATGCCAAGCCCTAAGAAGTGTTCAAATCTTGTTTACTGTCTGACCTCCTCTGTGCCCAGTGCTCACGGGATAATTATTACAGATAGCAATGCCCTATTTCTCAGACAGAACCCCACTTCCCTTGCTGATGTACAAACAAGGTCTTCCCTCAGTTAAAAATGTATAATGTGTTACAGCACTCACGAGGAGGGACTGTTCTTAATCCACACCCATGGACTTGGCTCTGGAATTCCGTGTTCAATCCCTTCTGCATTAGCCAAGATGGCAGCTGCCACACTAAAGCTAATGAGCCTGATTAATATCAATTCAGTAAATTAAATTTTTTTCCAGACATCAGATAATTTTTTACTAATCCAGATATTTATACCCATTTAATATCAGCTGACATAACATAATTTCTCATTTAACATTAATTGAAAACTACTGTTTTTTTATTCCAAAGAGCATTTTCTGTCACTTATAACTTACGGCTTTTTACACAGCTATTTTTCAAATAATATCATAATCAAATTTTATGTTTTCTGCCTACTTGCAGAACTTTTATACACAAGCGTGTGACTGGTGATGTGGGCAGAACGGAACAATCGGGTAATAGCTCTTAAAGGTTTTCATTTTAGCAATTTTTCTTCATATTTTCCGTTATGTATTTGTAAAACTTCTGACTGAAACAAATGAATAAAAGTATAAGAAACAACTCTTCATATAAGCAGTGTTGAACTTAGCCCCTCTAGTTTGTTTTGAGGTTTTTTTTTACTAAATAATTTTGGGTTTGTTCAGCTTGCCTTCAGGCTTGGTTTCTTCAGATGCTACAGGAGAAAGCGCACATCCCTACTGCTATGCCTTTTGCTCTTATTCTAACGTAAAAGATAAAATCCCTCACTGGCTACAATCAAAAGTCAATATTTATATATCAAGGAACCAACAAGAGGTAGGAGGAAGCATACTTCATTACACTTCTGAGTGAAAGGTAGTATTAACATTTGTGCGACGGAGTGTTTGCAGTGGCCCAACACTGTCATTGCTGATGGCAAATGGAATTCCTTGGGGCTGAACATATCATTTGACCATTCTTGTCTGTCTGGGATCCTATCCTGTGGTTTCCACCATGATACTATCTTTCAGCTGTAACATGACCTGTGTGAAACACTACAGAAATTTACTGATGAAAGTCTCCATCCAACAGATGATACCTATTACCAAATTACTTATTTGGGAAACACTCATATCATTCTCAATCCTTCCTATGATGAGAGCACCCTTTCTGCAAGACGTTACCTAAGGACCACCCTGATGGCTCAAGGATTGAAGGACCGTGGAAACTGAATCAGAAAACAAGCCAAGACAGTTACAGAATTCATTTGTAACTTACAGGAACACATACAGCTGATGTCAGGAGGTACCTCAGGAGGTCCTCTGGACTGTTCCCTGTGCAAAGCAGAGCTAGCTCTGATATTGGATCAGGTTGTTCAAAGCGCTTGGCCTCAGCAGCAGGTTGGGAGAGTTCCTGAGACGGGAAGTAACAGAGGTGCAATTTGACCATATGATGATAAGTCCCCAGGACACGAGGCGGTTTCAAAAGATATGACCTAATGACAGGCAGGCCTTCAAGGATATGGTGGTTCACCTTAGGAAGACTTAAAATTCTATTGACCATCATAACTTTTTGGAAATAGTAACATGAATAAGCCGGCAAAGAACTGCATTTCTAAGTTGTGAACGTCACTCTGGTCTGCCTTCAGTCCCATCAACTGCACTGCAGCTGAAAGGCAATTTCTGGCAAGCACTTCTAGCTGGGGCCCAACTGTCACAGGAACAGTAAATCAACATTTCTGTGAAATAGATTAATTTTAGGGTATGAACAAAGATTACACATTATTCTTACACTGTCTAAACCACGTCAGCCAGAACTACCCTTGGGTACAGAATAGCAGAAATTAGGGTTTTGCCTATGCCACTGCCTGGACAACATTCTCTGCATGTTTGCAATGCAAAAAATGTAAAAGCTTCTTTCTCTGAACGAACAGCTGACCATTTAGTTACCACTATTTGGTCTACAGTCTTCCAGGTTCTTAGAAAAGCTATGTCAGGCAAAGAAGGACAGTTCAGTCAAAGTCAGGATTTGTGTGAAATGATCAAGTATGAGTCTCTAGTGGCTCCTCTGAAAGGGAAGTTGATGGCTGTTTGTTTTCTAGAATCAATAACTTAGACTGAGGTAGAAGCACAGAGTGGTTACATGTCTGGGCACAAGGGTCTCCAGAGGAACATGTAGCAATATAGGCAATCAAATCAAAATTACACTATATAGAGAGGGGAGAGTAACCGCACAGGCTATACCTGAGAATAATGCTTTTTTGTGGAAATGGTTCTAAATCTCCCAGTTCTCTCAGGAGGTCTTCACCTGAATCTAAACTTCACAGCTGGGAGAAATTAACTCTTATTTCTCAGAAAACATAGCAGAACTATATTACTTACTGTACTACTTATCTCTGCTCTCCTCTTTTGCTTTTCTGCATCCTTCCTCCTATAAAGATATTTTGCTTTGCTATCCTTCTCAGTTCCGTCAGTGACTACTCTGTCCCTTAGCCTGCCTAAAGCTTCTTTTGCATCACTTCAAGCATAGTTCCACTCTTCTGTGCAGACACTGGGAATATTGTGGCAATTCCCTCCCTTCCCAAACCAGTGAAGACTGCCTTGACTTCTGAGCCTGCGAGGAGAATTGGGATCTTGAAGCAGGAGAGACAGAAATGTTTGAAGAGCCAGGTGGAGGGAATACGCAGTTTCAACCCTTGCAACTGCCAGAAGCATGCTGTTTTGCACATTACATCCTCTACCCATTTCCAAGTGAACCTTGAAGAAAGCTTTCAGTTTCCAAATACGGAACACCATACATTAGATTATAGACTGCATGCAGGAAAGCATGTGCACCAGTGTATGTACATCTGTAAATATAAAAACACCACTGCACACATGTGAGAAAGCGCTCATCTGGGAATGAGCGTAAGGAGGCCTTGGGGGAACAGTTATTTTAATTTCACTGGATGACAAGACTGTGAACAACTGCTGGGAGAAGCTGAACATGAAAACCGAGCGCTTATGTAAGGCAAAAGAGGTTGTTTTTTAATCTATTTGGATATAAGCCCTGCTACACAAGCTAGAAAAATGAAGAGTAAGAAGCATAAAACAGGATTTTATTAAGAGAGATGTCGAGGGCTGCTTTGTTGTTTACACTGAAACACTTAGAGTCACCTTTTATGTCTAAGGATTTGAACTCTCCAAGCCATTTATTAGATGAGATGAGAAAGGAAATCTCAGTTTGTGAGAGAGATGGTGCTGATTCGAAAAGAGCATCCACTTGTGTATGTGCCATTGCTTCTTTATTCAAGTGACCATTAATTTTTTGTTACTATGTTATATTATTACAATACCTGTCTCAGCGCCCTCTCTCCTTTTAATGAGGAAGACTTCAGTATCTTAGTTTTCCTAACAAGACAGTTCATTTACTTGCTCATTCACTACAGTTTATCTAGATCCTTCTAAGGGAAGCAAGAACAGTCAGCAGCAGAGAAATCCTTTTTCTAGTTTGGGCCAGGCAATCTCTAAAAGCCATCTCCTAAAACATCTTAGAATTGGTCACCTCTGCAGTTCTTCTAATCATTAATAATGTTGATAATACTAACAAAAGGTGTTGGCGTTACTTCCGTGTCTGTTTATCCACACAACAGAACCTGCACCACTCTAGAGATGCAAATGCTCCACTGCACTCTGCTTGCAGGGCTCAACCACACCTTCGAAATTCGGTCCTCTAATTTTTTTCTGACGAGACCAACATCCAGCATTTTATTTTGCTTCTGTCTACTAAAATCCTGGACTGAGTAGAAACAAAGTATGAATAGAAACAAATTCATATTCACCTTTTAAAATTTTCAGTGGAGGTAATTTGCATCAGCTCTTTGAAAGACAGACAAATGAAAAACAACAGCTACTCCAGTACTGAAGCTTTGATCAAATTTACAACCAAATAATTTCCCGTATACATGCCGCCAGCAATTTATCCTGTTTTAAACCCCACCCTCCACTTAATAACACCTTTTTTTTTCTTTTTTTTCTCTTTTTTTTTTTAAACATAAGCAAATGGGGTTTTCCCTCAAGTAACAGCAGTCAGCGAACAGCAGCCAGGTGACATACAGCACAGGTGAGATGCCAATGGAATTTCATAAATCATTATGTTTAACAGACAGTCTGTTTTCAAGCTAAGAAGTAAGACAATCTGTTAATAGTTTAGGATTGAGCAATTCAGATGAATGCCAAGAGGAGATGTACCTGATATAAGAACTTTTGTATTAGGGATTGCCTTAAAATGTGCGTTGCATCTCCTCTAGGTTGAATTTAAAAAAATGCTGCTGACTTGCTTTAGAATGAATGGGGTACTTTCAACAATATGGGGGAGGGGGAAGATAAATCAATCAAAATAGCTCAATGTGGCACTCATTGGGTTACCTCAGCCACAAGTCTCTACTTTTACATCTCCAGTGACTAGCATAAGTATTAAGACTTTTTTTTTTTCAGCTTCATCTGGCACTTCAGATGCCATCTGAATGTTTGTATCTAAGCTCAATGTTTCTGTGAAAAGCTTTGATTTTGACTAACATTTTTCAAAAAAATTCAGCGGAAAATTCCTTACTTACTACCTTACACCAACAGCCACCCACTATTGGTATAATATTGTGATAACATATCTCTGAATATCTTTATATAGGAATAATGGCCTTTCAGAGAAAAAAGTCAATTCTTGTAGCCTTATTTTCTTTCTGAAACAAAGAAATAATGTCATTAACTTTATCAAACAATGTTCTGTGTATTTGATGGACACCACAGTGGAAGCTAAAGAACTATCCAGCTGTCTTTTGACTGAGATGTCTACTGGTTGTATGAACTATTGGGTAGAGTTTGACAGGCTTTAGATTTGGAAGGAATCTTAATTCCTTTAGATTCACCAGTCACTTTCTGTTATTTAATTCAAAGGTCCAACATACATCAGTTTTAACCAAGTGGGCTCTTTGCCAAGAAAACACTGAATGAGATGATGTGAGACATGGTCTGTTGTGTAATTCTCTTGCTTAAAAGGAGGTTATTACAACATGTTAGTGGTGGTGTTCAAGCAAAAGAGCCACGCAAAGACAACTCATCTGACAGTTCTTTCTTTCTTGGCTTATTTTTAATTTGGTCCCTGTCCAAATGACAACATTATGATTACAGATTAATATAATATTTAGTACGGGTGAGCATTCAGAAAGCAATTAATGCTTAAGGAAATATTTTCAAACAGCAAGGGTTTTATGAATTTAATCCTGAAATACTCATCATCTGCAAATACCTAAGAATACTGACTTATAATAATTCTGCACTGTTGACCTGGAAGGACCTTTTATCAATCCTTCCGCCTCTCCTCCCTAGAAATATTGCCTTTTATTATAGTTTTTGATATTTTTTTTTTATTTCAAAACCTGTTAATAATTTTATTTGGTTTTACATTAGGGACTTCTTTTCTTAGAAAAATTCCCATTAGCCACAGTGTATTTTTCTGTTAAATCATGTATTGATGGAACACATTCAACAAAGTCTAATTCGTGATTCTCCTTTTTCTAATGTTTCAGTCATTTAGACAAAGGTCCAAGGCCTAGCTTTCATTATGGTGGAGAATGATGATTAAACCTAGAAATATTAACCACAGAAACATACAACTGACAGCAACGTTAAGATGACCAATAATTCGTTACACTGAATGCCCTGTATCCACTTGAAGCCTCTCCCTGTTTATTCATACTTTTCCCTAAAGATGCCACTGAAAGTGTTCAGAAATAGGAATGATTTACTAAACTCAAACCTGTCAGACAAGGCTGCGATCAACTGCATGATAACTATAAATGAGGACTTCCAACATATCAATCCAAGAAACTCAGAGTCTGCACTGCATTTATTCAAGTCATGTGGCAAGAACTTTGCAACACACATTCAAAGAAAAATGGATTGAAAACAACTCTCTAGGGTAGCTCACGACAAATTTTGCCAAAACCTGGTTCAAACAGCTGTAGTTAAAACACAAAAACTTGCTAAGCTGGAAAGAGCAAAAGACCTATAACAGAGCAAGACTTATAAAATGTTTTACATAATCTGATGCCATTTTGAAACATCTGCTGATTCATTTTGCATACAATAATTGCCATTTATAGGAAAAAAGCTTTATACAAAGGACATCATAATGAAATAGTTTCCACACATTCACAAAAGGTAAAAAGTGAAAGTGCAAGCATGAAATGTGAAGAAAATAAACTTTTTAGATATTATATCTGACAAATTTAAAGTGAGGCATCCTCTCCTAACATTTCAACTCAGCAATCAGGATCAGGTAGCACCACGACTCTGTAGCAGAGAAGCAGCCTGCTGGAGGACCCCTCTCAACTGCAGGATTTCACCAGTGAAACACAACACCAGCTGCTCAGCTGAGAATCACAGGAGATTCTTCTCCATGCTGTTCACCTTCCGACTGAGGATTTCACTCTCCAAAATCATTACAGCCTGATCTGGGAAATTTACATCATCTTTAAATTGCAGCTACTGATATTATTTATGATTTGGTTATTTCAGATTATTAAAGCTGGTCACTCTTCATATATTGCCCTAGCTCAATCAATACTTAAGGCAAATTTCAGTGTAAAGACACAGCTTCATGGATTACTTTCAGTCATCTTTTTCCAGCAGTCTTTCACAGTATAAAAACCAAAACAACTCCTCCACATCCATCAAGTTCATGACTGAAAATTATCCATTTGAAGCGACAGAACTAGATGAATGTTTTGTCAAAAGCTTTCCTGATTTATTACCACTCTGGTTTACATCCCCAAATGTTCCTCTGGGACAAGCAAAGATTATGTGAGGTATCCGTCAGGAAAGATTTTGGCGCTCTGTTTTGTTTTTGAAGGAAACGACAATAAAATATTTTTAATGGGAAAAAGATGAAAGGCACAGATGTAAGCCTAGTGTGACATCTGCACAGAGTCCTGCTCTGAATCCCTTCCTCACCCGCTCTGCTTCCTCAGTCCTGTTCGACTCCACAAGCAGGTCATTGTACCCCATCACATCCCAGCATCAGAGACACAGTAACAGACCACCAAAACGGCACATTCAGTCCTTTCCACAGAGGATATCCAAAAGACAACACCCATCTTTCATATTCAGTTACATTATTGGAGGGGTTACGATAGATATGACTTGAAGCTAGTAGGGAGTTTTCCAGCATAACTGAAAAACTAGGTTCGTCAGCTTCAACATTTTTAAATGTAAAAGGAGCCAAAACAAAAATAAATCAGACAAGCAGTGTTTGGAAAAACAATGTACTGAAAAACATTTTCCTTAGTGCCACCTTATAAATCATGAAGCAGCTAAAAGAATTAAGGCCAGTTGCTCTTTTTTTTTTTTTTTTTTTCTTTCAGAAATCTTTTACCTTTCTTAGTTTATCTTTTCTACTCTAAGTAGGTTCACTTGTACACATACAGAGTGGCACATTTGTTCATTACAGTAACACACACTGATAACTTTGGCATTTGCAGACTTTTTTATGTTGCACTTGACAATGTTAGTCCTCCTCAAATATGATTTTTGGCATGGAATTTCCTCTGTTCCAAAGAGGGGACACACACAGAGTTATCTCTATGTTCTTCTTATTTAGCTGCAGCTGAGTACTTGCCTGCACAAATAGAATATAATGACATGAACAATCACGCTTCACTCCATTCTCATCTTGATATATGATCAAAAGGGTGCCTTACCTCTTCCGTTTCATGCTTGCACACAATTTGGAAAAACACATAGCATTCCTAGATTTCTAAACATTCAAGAACACTTTTGTTCTACTAAGTATCATTACAATAATTAAAAACAGACACATGCACAACTATGTTATTTATGTCCTTTGTCAAGGATTCACCAGATTATATCGTATTCACTAAATTACAAAAAGGCATAGCTGTGATTGCTTTCTTAATTTTTAAATGGATTTCTTTTTTTAAAAGTGGTAATTTTTAACAGAGTGGAAAAACTAGCTCCCTCTTCATATTTAAAGTGTTAAAATGCCATGTTTATGTTCTTTGTTAACCTTTCCCAGCAGTGTTTGCAACTTGATTTTTAACTCTTTGGAATTTATTTTCATTTTCCTTTTAGTTAGAAGTTTAAAAGTTTAAAATATTTATTATTTTAGTCAGAATATTTCAATTTATAAAGAGAAATCATAGCATCTGCAACATCTTTGCTCTTTGGCAAATAAATGTTATGTTCAAAGCCATTTAAATTAGTGAACTTAGTTCTAGCAAAACATGTCACACAGTCCCAGAGAATAACTGCCTGATTAAAAGGCCACTAAAGTCAATGGAAACAGTCTCATAAAGTGCAAAGAGGTATGGATTCGGACTTCCCTCCTTTGTACATGGAACAGTATAGACAGCAACTTTACAAATATTCCTACTAAAGGGTGGAACACCTGCCAATATGCCTATAGATTTGCCTGAAAGTATCATTTCTAGCGTGCAAACCAGGCCTTTGGATTATCTCAGTCAGTGGCAGTCTGTGCTTTAGGGTACATTTATAAGCTTAAGTAAGACACGTGGAGCACTAAACTCCACGTTTGACCTGGAGCCAAACGGCACAGACATAGTAGGGTGAGTTCCCTCGGCAGCACACAGGCTGCATCTTCACTATGCAGCACTGGGCTTTGGGACTCCCTGGTGCTCTATCTGCTACACCCTGTGGTCATACGATACAATTCTCTGTGTGTGCGTTTGAGCCCATAGCTTCAGAAATACCGTGATGGTTATGTTTTAGTCCACAAACGGTAGATTAAAAGACACTGAAGGTCAGTGTTATCTGCCTCACGTGGTTCACACAAGCACGTGAGTACGGGTAGAGCAGTGTTGTAGGACAGTGTGTCAAAGCTGGGGCACTTTTGCCCATCTTGTCTTTTAGGAGTGGTTCCTGGAGTGAACTATTCCCAAACTGTTCTCCAGTGCTGTCTTGAAGAAAGCAGTCCAAAACAGGGCCAGAGAGGAAGGCAGCAGTTACAAATTATGGCAGACCAAAGGTCTAGAACTTGGTCTTGCTCCCTGGTCCTCTTTTATTGGGCAATATTGACAGGCACAGGGTAGCTAGACGTTGACAGCAGCTAGTACCTCCTGTTACCCATTCCAGCTGTCGTCACAACCAGTTCACTCCTCTCTTTCTTTAGAGCTGGAAAAAAGTGAGTCTCATATAGTAGTTTTTTTCTTAAAGTCTAAAATGTGTTGAATTAAATGTAAGACGTGGTTTAGCTGATTTGAACGTACCATTTGCCCACTCAGGCTGTAAACACTGAAGGTCAGAACCAACAAAGAGTTATGTTACTTCTTTGTGCTTCTTCACAACAAAATCTCTTTGTTTCATTTGACACCATCTTTTTCTAAAACTGGAGTATGAGAAAACTGAAAGTCTGTAAATTAGGAAACAATAATTATCTGTCTGTTTTCCAAGGCAATAATCCAAGTCCCACATGGCTAATAATGAAGCACTTAGCACAGTAGACAGTTGAATCATTAACTCACAAAACCAATGTTCTAATGGTGTTATTTACTATACACATAAGTAACCAGAGAAAAAAAGGTCTCCAAATTATTGGCATTTCATAAGTAAGAATTATGAGTTCAGAACTAAAATCCCTAGATGTGAATCCACTCTATGGCTGTGGTTGCCTGCAGTCCAAAACACAATGATGATCACATCAAGTACTCTGAATTCAGATGAAATATATAACCAGCACTTGAACTCAAATACTAATGCAGTGTGGCAAAACAACTGATCAAACATATACTGGGACTGGCTATTCACAGGTTTAAAGTTACATATGTGATTTAGTGATCTTTTGATTCTGATTGGTAAGAAAGACCAAATTAACACAAAACAAAATAGATGTATTTTGTATTTACATTAATGTCATTTTAATGGGTTGGGCTTTTCAGCCTGCTCTACACAGCTATTTAGGAAGTTCATTAATAATTAGCAGACTTGATAACTTCTGACTGTGGGAGAAAGATGCCATAATGTAGGAAGAGAAAGAGCTGGAGGATGGCCACCTGTTTAATGTTCAGATAATTAAGAGTGCTGGACAGATGAGTATTCCTTCTTTTGAAGCCTTGAAGTAAATTAACGTAGACCAGTTTTGACAGCAAAAAATGTATTTCCTTTTGGAAAATATGAAGCAATAATCTATTGTTCCAATGATGGAGTGCTGAATGAAACTAAGTGGTAACGATTTGGGAAAACATAGTATTGAGGGAAAAACCTCCCAATAGTAGAGAATTTAACTTGGGTCTTTTAAAACTTTTATATATTGCTTATGTTCTTTTTGCTTCTTACAGTTCTTTTTCACATAGAAAAAGAAACAAAAATACTATGTTCTAGCCTTGAAATCAATAGTCTAATTCACATTGTTTTCAGTGTGCTGGATTTCACAGAGTTCCTTTTTAATCTTACATTCTTACTTATCTACAAGATGTGGACTGGAAAAGATAGAAGACTACTCCCTTTTCTCTTGGTTGTCAGTCAAAATGTAGAGAAGTATTATAAACTAGAAAAGTTCTGTAAAGTTTTAGTGACTTAAAAACTCTAAGAGAACTTAGAAGAAAAGCTACAAAAGGACATTTTGCCTTCAGCAAGGATTTCACCTAACTTTTTCTTTTCTTGAGCTAAGCATACCAGATTCTCATGCTCTGCCAAAATTTACAAACACTCGTACTCTTTCACAGGCAATGAAACCTGTTTCTTAGCACCACCTTCAAGCAGCTGCCACAGCTCTTAGAGGACACTTCACTTCTCCCCATTATTCAATCCTCCTGTGGAAGGCAACCATCTGTGAGACATACTCCTGGCCACCTGCTGTCCCAGCCAGCTGTTTCGATTGTACGCTGCAGCTGCCACCTATGAAAGTAGCTAAAAGCCAGAAAAACTCAAGCAACTGGGAAACCGATTGGCAGGTTGCCAGAAACAGAGGGGTGGATTAACATTCTAGCACAAAAGCTGACAAAAAAACCCCTGTGCGTTAAACACAGTAGCAAGGAGATAAACAGAGACTTTCAGCAAGCAGAAGGGCCCAAAAGGGGCTCATCAGGTTTCTTTCCCCTCAAGAAACTTTTCTGCTTTGCTAGAACCAGTTTAATAACTTCTCACCATAGCTCCAGGGGATGGGAAAACTTGCTCCAGCCTTCTCCTCTCCCAGGAACTCTGATGGGAAAAGGCTAGAATCAGAGTGAATTTCTAGAAGATAGTGGGGTGGGGTAAACGTTCCCCATGCATCATGGGGGGAGGAGCATTAGGAACTCTTGAAATAAGATTAAAATGGGATTTAAGTGGTACACGGGTCCTGTGCTGGCACTGTATGCATGGGCAACTTTTAGTCTCCTTGAGAAGGGGAGTTCATTCAAAAGTACCAATGAGGAGTTGAAAGAGTGATGGATGCAGATGGCCCAAATTCCTCAAGAATTTAGAGAGGGGAAAAGTCACACGTGATAAAAAACAAACAAACAAACACAGGGTGTAAGATCAATTACATTTTCACTCTAAATAGCAGAATTAATGGGACAAATCTGCAGCAGATACAAGCAAAGAACAGACTAAAGCTACCCTGATTTACAACAGCTAAAGATGTGTCCCAAGAATGAATATTCTATCTGTTCTGTCCACCTTTGCCAATTACTGTCCTATAATTTTTAAATAAATTCTTCAGACAAACTTACCACTGCTTGATGGAAAGGAGGCACCAATTTACTATCCAACATTAACATTAAAAAGGTGATGAGCTGGTACAACATTGTTGGGTAACTGCTTATCTCTGGTGTGCAGGGCAATTGAGTCAATTTTAAATAACTGAGATAGTATTATAAATTATATATGCTATTAAAATAAGTTAGTGTTGACAGTCAATACCAGTTGTGGTAACTAGTTCCTAGATTTACAATAGTGTTGTAAAACATGGAAGTTAAAATCAGCTGACTTTTCCCCCATGGTTCTGAAATCACATCACCAGTTTTCCGAATTACATTAGAGTCTTCTTTTCCAAGTTCTATTTTGAGCAGGTACACTGTGCACAATGCTGTATTTTTTTAATAGTGGAATGGTAATGTCATTCATTACAATTAAAAACAAATATAATCTTGTTACTAAAGTTTGTTTTTACCAGTCCTTGCTTCTTGATTGCTAATTTAGTAATGAAACAGAATGCAACACTTGAGAATAAAATGTTACCTAATCACATTTCTTGAAAGAATTTACGTGAGTGTACATGCACACATGTGCTCCCCACACTATGAAATCATTGAGCTTCTTTTTAAAATCTCTTTAGAGATAAGTGGAAGAAAACTCTGTTTTCCATTACTTTTATAAGGACTGAAATTCCATTTGTGAAGTAAAGGAAAACCTTTATTAATTAATTAAGGCTTTATTAATAAAAACTATGAAATTACTGTTAAATATGGTAAATAGAATTTATGATTTAGGAAACTGCCTTTTAAAATACTGGAACAGGAATATGAATAATTACATAAATTGAAATGTTAGGTAGAAAACAGTTTACTACTGAAGAACATGGTGGAGCAGAGTAACCAAAGAAAAAAAAGTGTATAGTGTGATGAATACAAGAAGCAAAATTTTAAGAGATGTGTGCCATATTTAAGTTCTCAGTTTAGACTGAAACATTTGGAAAAAAAAAGCCTAAATAAAAGAGGTACCCCAGCTCCTTCCACTAAATTCAATGGGACTACTAGATGCTTGCACAATTATTTTGTGCAGCTGAACATATATATTATATACCCAAGTTTAGTCAGACTGTTTAAAACTTACCAATTATTGAAATTGAGAGCAGCCAGCCAGTAAGTATATCATGTGAAACAACCTCCCCACCCAAAACTAATGACCACTCAGTTTGTATTAGGTGTACATAGTTCTACCACTATACTTCCAAGAATGACTACCACAGAGGTGGCTGCTGTTATTTCTGTCTGCTGTATTTACTCATGTTTCCCCACTCTCCCGGGTTTTGCCATATTCTAAGACATCGCCATTGGGTGAATTTATTCTCAGAAACAAGTCATCTGTTGCAGTTTATTGACAGGTTGTTCCATGAAAAAGAACTCAAATATACACCTCTGATCCACTATCACAGTGTTTCTCCTGATATTATCTGCTTTTTTGGCTAAGGAGGCCCTGGCAGCAAACTCTTAAGATTACCAAGTTTACAAGGAAAGTTAGTGGATGCTAAGTGTTAGCTGGCAATGTACTCTTCAGTTATGCTGCCAAGATCCTAACGCTAACAAAATTACATCAATTTCTGTCTTGTGACTTGGTAAGAAAATACTGAAAGACAATAATGAAAAATAATGATTAGAGAAAATAAATTTTTGTATTATAAAGAAGAAAAAAACAAAGGTAAATCTCTTTGAATATTTCTAGAAATGTATGTGTGTGTATATATATATGTTTCATATACATCCCCACATTTACACATACATACATACATACATACAAACACATGTTCATTTTAAGATTTAACCAAAAGCTGTCCCTGTAGGAAACTACAGTTCACATTTCAGGTAGAAGACACTGTTTATTTAGGGATAAATATAGCAAAACACTATTTATACAATTAGAAATATTATTTATGGGAAGTGTCCGCAAACATGTGCAACTCCAGGATATGTGTAATTAGAAACAAGTTTAGTAAACTAGTAAACTGTTCCATGTGCAACCAAAGCAGAAGACGATAATCAAAATATTTAACAAACACTCAGTAGCTGATGATATTTCCAATTGCTAATGCACACAGGGGGAAAACGTGCTTGAAAAACAATCCATGGTTGGATGACATGAACAGGCCTACTACCAGCTGAAAGGCAGAGATACAGTGAACATTGAGAAATATTCTATCTGATATGGGTATGTATAGTTATGCTATATATTAAGCTATATATAAAACAAATGTATTTTACCACATTAAATTGTACTATGCCAGATAAGGATATCTATTATTCAGGATGGAATATCTGCTATATATTAACCAAGATTATAATATTAGGCAGCTTGAGCAAAATTTGGGAAAAAAATGGGGATCGACACGGGTCTACACTGCAAAGAGGAAGAAGACCACAGACTTCTTTCTTCTGAGAAGAAGAGAGGAGTTAAAGAAAACACAGGCAAACCGATGATGTTCCCACTGTCCACTGAACTCTAGAAATCATTTCTAATTGCACAGGAAAACTACCAACTCTCAGCACATTTAAGAACTCTAGACTGGACATTTTATATCAAGTATGACTAAGTTTAATATAAGATAGTAGAAATCATCTCAGACATATTTCAGGCACTGTTAGAAAAATGGCTCGCTAAATGTGGTTCCTCTTTAGTTGACAGATACGGTCATTAGGCATGTTATTGTTATCCTACTCATTTCAGTGAAACAAACACATTCATAACTCTGTTTTATCCCCACTAACACTTCCAGAGATCATGCAGGTATGAAAGTATGATCTATGCTCTTTCTGACCTCACACTTCATCAACCAAATGATTACATTTCAAGTTGTTGTCTTTCCTTTGCAGGGAGGAAAGCTTTTGTTTTAAGGGGTCTGAAACAGTTGAACTGTAAATGGAAGCTCAGTTCATCCATCATTACTAAACATGGGAAAAAAAAAAACCCACAACAGTTTGATTTTCAGATCACAGGGCAGTTGTTCAGATGGCAGAAAGGCACATTCCTATTCAGAGAGCCTTGTAGTAACAGCACAGCAAACAGAATAACCACCACGTGCAATAATACAATTACAGAGGTCCTTATATTATAGAGGTAGATGGTGAATGGCAGTTACTGTCAGGACTGGTACATCTCCACAATCATGAAAAGGAACTATTGGAAACTCTACCATCACAAGTCAGACTGACATGCAAAGGGGTAAAAGATAAACTTTGACACACATGAGAAGTCTGATGGCTTCAGGAGAGGTCAGAGAAATCACAAAAGCAGGACCCTTTATAAGTAAGCCAATGCTGCTTGGAGCTTGCAAACTTTGAGGAAGATTATTTTTTGGCTCAAATCAGAAAGTGAAGAAAAATACAAATGGTATCTTACTTAAGTGAGCAGAACTTCCCCCCTACCAGGGGGAGGATGAAGGCAGAGATAAGTAGGTCTTTTATACAATTTAGCCATACCCAGTACTGAAAGGAGAATAAGGAAGAAGCAAAAAACTAGGTTTTCTGTTGATTTTAAACAAAAAGAGAGTTTGTCACCAACAGAATCATGGATAAAGTTCACTATAACAGAAAATTACTATGGTAGTAACGGCAAATGATCTTACCAGTAAAGTTGATGGGCTACTTGGATGCTCTGAAGAGAACGATGCAGCAGGAGTTTCACTAGAGGGCTTTCAAGACTCCACTCAAACTTGAGCACCTTAAGAGATAAATTAATAATAAGAATCACTTGTACACTGGCTTTGTTGTCTTTCCTTTATAACAAAATTAATTAGAAAGGACCCAGTGCTTAGTCTGAATGAAGCAATCCAACACACGGAGAATGCACTAGCAACGCAATGAGCAAAGATACTTCAGGACACAAGTGTCTGCCACCATCTATAAGACAGGCAGATATCATCCTGATTCTGGCTGTGTTAACATATACATAAATATGTAGCTTTTCTTCCCCTGCTTAAAACTGTCAATGCTATATTTAAATTTTTGTCTGATTACCTGGTTTGGAAAATAAACTTCTTTGTGAAATGGAAGTTGTGGAAGGTGTAAGGTCACATAAGTGTCCTACTGTGTGAATGCTGTAAAGCTGTGCAGGTTCCACTGCTTCACAGCAGTGGATTACGTAAATATATTCATACATGTATACATATATATCTATCTAGATATGCATATATATGTGCATGCATTTACACAAATATATATTTAAAAACACACAAAACCCCCTGAGGAACTCTGAAACGTGGAATTGTAAGCAATCCATGTGCACAGTGTTACAAAGTAAGGGGATAAAGCTTTCAAAATGGCTGGTTCCTCCTTAACTGCAACACAGGACCTACTCAACTACAAAGTAATTGCTTTGGAAGCAGTGGGCCCATAACTTGTAAAACATTAATTTCCAGTGAAATGCAATACACATCTATAAAGAGACAATTCTATACCCGAATTGCCCTGGTTACTCTGTGCTGACAATGATTTTCCCCATATATGTGGTATTAAGAAAACTGTGATTCATTGCAACACCATTTGCTTCCCTGACTGTAACAAAGCCTTGCCACCACCAGCCCCTGGTTTGGTGGTCATAGCAGAATTTCTCTTGTTCAGATGCATTTTTTATTTTTCTTTTCTACTTGAAAATACCTTCTTGTAGTATACAGAAAAGTTCAATCAGCATGCCAAACAACTACATTCTCTTGAGTGGAAAACAGTCTATAGCTCAGCCCTGTTGTTAATTCAATCATTGCATCAGCTGACCAGCCTTTCTTATTTATTCCTCTTACAATGTATCAATCAAACTGAAAGAACCAAAAGTATTTAATGAAGTTATTGATCTGGACAGAAGACTTCCTTGGCCATCAATTTCTTCCTTACCTGAACCAGCTGTGGGAGGTATTCTAACAATTCATCGTTTGACAGATTTTCTATTTGTTGGACTGCTGTTCTGCGAATATCTTGATCTGGAAAACTAGAGCAAAACAAATAGATATCATTAAGAGCTACCGAACCACTGCAACTCTCCTGAGCTCTCACTGATATAAAATGTTAGAAAAACAGGTTTTCTCTCAAAATGGAATAGGAAAAAAAATCAATTCATTTGCTTTACTGTAACAAGAGTCAAGAAACACATAGCAGATAACTTAATTGGATTGACTGTTACGGTGTCATACAGGGAAAAAAAAAACCTGCTCTTCAAATACCTTCTTTAATTTGAGCTATCATAGGTTGTAATTTCCTTGATATGTACTGAAATATGAAGTAAATTGTGAAACTTCTCTTGTTGCTCCTACTTACCTGAAATAGGAAATTTCCGTGCCATGGGAACTTTTAACAGTCACTTGAAGACTTCTTTTGTTCTGAGCAACAACATAAAAGCTTGAAATTTCCCATACATAAAGGGTTCATTTCAGACAATTTATTCCAATGTCAGCTCTTCTGGTTCGTATCATAACACAATAAAAAATATTTTTTAAACAGAAGTAATTTTGAAATGGAAAGCATGTTTTCTTTCTATGTTTTCTAAAGGAAAATCTAGTAAAAAATCAACACCTTCCCCCAGAAAGGCTCCAGGTCAGCGAAACAGCCATTTCTGACGGGAAAATGTTTGAGTATTCAGCATAAGCTGTATTCTCAACAAATTCTGGTTGAAACCAGAGTGGCTGTAGCCTAATATAGATTTTGTGATGGAGCTCTAAATGTAAAAATGATAAAAGAGGAAAACATGGTGTAGCAGCAATGATAAAACAGGGAAAGAAGGCTGGATAATATAGCTAGTCAAAACATTTTTCTTTAAAAAAGAAAAAGAATGAAATTTTGGTGTAACCTGACTGATCAAAACTGACTTTTAACAGAACATTTTCTCTCTTTTCAGAGAAAAAAACAAAAAGTATACAGTGTTTCTTTTAATATTTGAAAGCTGAAAAATAATCTTTTAAGGACTTCTTTTGAAAAAATAAAATACAAAAATATTTTCCACCTCTTCATTTCTTGCATTTGTGACGTTAATTGTGATACACGGAGAATTTTATGTACAAAGAAGTTGCCTAGATTGGTTCACAGTTAGCTGTTCTGCTGCTGTCCCGCTTTCACAAGGAAAGGAGCAGATGTGCTCTTCTGTGTATGTCTGCTAGGTGGTGTCACCCTTAACTATCTGTCAGTACTTGAAGCTTGTCCGTTGCCATCCCAAGATTCTTTTCTGTCTTCTCCTGAAGCAAATTGGAAATGTTCATTACAGACCTTTCGGTCACCAGAGCCACAAGAGTGGTCACCTCTGCCAAAGGGGCAAAAATGTCTTCAAACAGCACCACAGTCAATTAGATATTGTTCAAAAGAGCTGCTGAGCTTTGATCCAGTTCTCTGAGGGCAAGTATCTGCCCACAAAAAGCAGTGAATCCCTCCCCTCTGAACTGATACGGCTATTAGGCTCTTTTGAAAATCTCTGATTTGGCAGTCTAGGCATACATAAAAATGATGAGTAAAGGATGCAGATTACCCTGTCAATTAGCCCTGGAGAAAGTCCTTTGAAATCAGAACCATCATGTATGGCAGAAAGTGTCAGGGGGCCACCAGTATTACTGCTTTACGAGCTCAACACAAAAACAGACTGCTTTTTTCCCAGCTTCCCATCCAGCACCTTTTGCCAACAATATACCCACTAGAAAAATAAATCAGAAGTGAAACACGGGAGACAGTACCACATTTGCAGCAATGACTGCTCATTGCTATCAAGAGAGAAAGAGAAGAAATTGTAAAGGTAAGTGCTCAGAAGTATAATGGCACTTGCAGCTCTAAACTTGAGCTTTTAAGTTCAATAAAACAAGCTGAAGCAAAACAATATGTACACTTTCATCATGGAATTAACTACAGACCATCAAATAAAAATGTGGATATTTTGAAAAAAGGAAAAGTCTAACAGTTGGACCTACTTGAAAGGCCTGGCTTCTGTGCTGCAGTCAGCAGCCACCTGTAGCACTTTCAAACCCTCTTTTAACAATGTGGCGCGGGTCTCATTTTATTATGTTGTTTGTCTGTTATGGTACGTATTTGGTGATGTTTTTAATACAGTTTATAATTGTTTGTATAATGCCGAGAGGGCCTTGATGAGGAGAGAGGGAATACATTATAAATAAATTATCATGATATCCCCAAATTAGCCAATTTTGCAAGGATTATTTTTTTATTTATTTATTCTAGGCAACCAATTAGGAATATGAAGTTGTTACTTTAATATTCACATGGCTATTTAGAACAAAACATATTTGAAGGAGGACTGCATATTAAAAAAATTAATCCCTTTCATATCATCTTATCTTCTAATTATGCAATTGCTCCAAAGGCTGGTGTGCCAAGCATGTGCAGATAATATGGAAATTAGTCTTTCCCTTCCCCTTCTCGCCTAGTTCAACACATTACTGAACAGTGAAATATGCTCTATATAGGCACCAAGTCAAGCAGAAAAATGTTATTACTTAGTTACTGCTTGTCCTTACTAGCAGCCAGCATTTGAATATATGCAATGCTATGATGAGAGAAACTCTTATATTTTTTCCAGCTAAACAAAGAATGATAAAATTATTTTAATCGCAACCTTTCCAGAAAATTCAACAGCTAACAGTTAATTTGTTTAGAATTAATTTACTGTAAGTCAAAATTGGGGCTATATCTAAGTTAAAGTATCTATAGAAATGTGATTAGAACAATGATGAGCACAAGTGCATAGACACTGTAGTGAAAAATCTACAGGTTAGTTTGCTTCAGGAAACATGGCTCTTGTCACTCTTCTTGAATGAGATTTTGGTAATTTGTTGGTCCTGGTTACTAAACTGTTTCCTTCAGCTTGTAAATCTTGAGGTCAGCTTGAGGCTGAGTTGAATCTTTTTGAAAGAATGGGCAGTTAACACATTCTCTTAACTACCTGACAATTTAAGCCCCAGATGTAATATCCATTGCTCTCTTGAATTTCAATGCTGTTCAGGGCCACAGGTACAATAGAAAAATATTTAATTGTATTTGGTTTACCCCTTACATTTGTATTTGAGCAAACATTTAACATCCTCAGAAACACTAGAATTACAGCAAATACTTACGAACTCAACTAGTATTACATGGTGCTTATGCTATTCATGCTTACATACATCAGTTTATTAGCTAAAAGCCTATAACGGGGTAGGGTCTAGAAGCAGATCTGAGTAAAAAAATCCTACCCTTCACATGCCTGGAAACTATGCCATCTTGTAGTCTGGTAATTAATTTTGGCTAGAAGGGTTTTTCCAGTGAATAATCTTGCAAACTTCTAAGTGTTGCATCAAATCTGATTTCAGTAATCCATAAATTAGTTTTGATTAGAGGACACAATTAATTGATTTTTTGGCTCTGCGTCTCAATGCAAGAGAAATCACTTCAGGCCTAAGAAAAACAGCTTCATAGCTTGGGTATTAGGGGACAGCTGATTTCCAGGGCTTGCTACAATGAATATGTAATTATTTACACATACTGAAAACTCTGGAAGCAGAGAAGTGAGACAACTGTATCACAACGAATTCAATATCCCAGTCGTTAAGGGTACTCTCCTAAGAAAGAGCAGCTCATCTGTACCACAGCTCACCTATATCAGATCAATTTTGCAAAGGATTTGAACCATAGATTATCAGGATCCTGACATGTGGCCTCTGATAATGGCTTCAGAGAGGCAGGAGATTCAGGCACTCCTCTTCCCTAGTTGTTTTATGGTTGTCACCAAAATCTCTGAGAATTTAGCTAGTAAAAAAGCAACTTAAAACAAAAAACTTAAACAATGCTTGCATGACTCTTTCTTTGAATAGTTTCAAAATGGTAATTTTCATCCAGGTTTCCAATTACTTCTAGTTGTATTTTTTTTCTCAACAAACAACCTATTGATCAATAAATAATTAAGTGATTAGAACTATGGTGTTCCTCATTCATTTGCCTGACTGCATTGTAACATATTGTACCTTTCTTCTTTTGGCTGATTTTGTTTGTCCTCTCTTCAGGTAATGAGTACTCCACAACAGAGATTGTGACTTCTTATAACTTTGTTCCAGGTTTACATACTCAGAGACACTACTGAAAAATAAACAATATGTAAATGATAGCTGTTGAGTCTAGTCCTTAGCAATAGGTTACACTATGCAGGATTTGAAATTTCCCCTTCACAGCTCATTTCGCAACCTGGATTCTCCTTAAGTTGTGAAACTGATTTCCTTTGATATTTAACCTTAACACCCTCTTTGCTGTTTTGTTCTTCTCTCCCTGCATGATGCCAATGATTGACAGCCACCCATTTTATAACTTCTGTCTAAGCAGCTGTAGATTGTTACGTCTCCCTTGAGACTTTAAGATAGTTTTTGTAAAAGTTGAATTTTGAGCTGGATGAGCATAGATTACAATTTGCTTTAGAAGTAAGAACAACTCACAGTCTTTGATTCTTTTCATATGGATAGCCAGTAGGGAGCTATTTGTCTAGCTGTACCTTGCAGCTAAATCAGATTCAAACAGGAAACTAAGTGCTGCTGAGGCATCCTGTGGATTTGTGAAATTCTCTTGAGATTTTAGCATTTGCTAGTGCTGACTTCACTGTAAATGAGAAATAGATGTGCATTTCATTTTTAACAGTTTTATTATCCTAATTTTATTGCACTGTCTCAAATAACCCTATGCTGGAAGGTATTTATCAAGTAAGTGGAACTATACAGTTCACTACATTTTCTAGCATGTGAGGATCTCTGTAGAGAACAGAATGGCCTTTCACGAGCCATCTTTTAAGTTAGAGGCTTATAACATGCCATATATTTCTGCAATTCCCTTCACATTTTAAGTTCTGTTGCATTTTCAAAAAAGAAAGACTCCCATGAAAGGTACCATGAAATGCATGTTATTAAGTCTGGCAGAAACAAGGAAGGTTGAGCTAGCAAACCTATTGGAATGAAGATACCAATTCAAAATAAAAAACCCCTCTAAGTAGTAAAGGATATCATGTCACTGACAGGTGCAACTGGGCCAGGAGAGAAAGTATGGAAGAACTGTTTAAAAGAATAGACAGCTAAGTTTTGGGTGGCAGTTTAAGTATTTTAAAAGTAATTAGACAGGAAAAGAGAAGAAACTTAAAGAATAATAATAATTAAGGAATTCCTTTAGTTTTAGCACACAGATAAAATTAGCAGGGCTATTTGCTTTCTGTTGGTGATTTTTTTCATCCCTCTGAGGGCTTCTAAAGAAAACACTGTGTGAGTGTATGAAGATTAGAAAATGGCAAGGACTAAAAGAAAGTACAGAAAGATAACAAATACCATCAGTAAAAAGGACACTGGATTCTCAAAATTTTTCAGTTGAAAAAGAGGAATATATTCACCCCTCATTGTGATAAGACATGGGAACGCTCCCCATCCCTCCCACACTGCAAAGCTCATGGTCAGATACGCTAGCTGTTGCTTTGGCTGATCAATTGCCAGATGGATCTGTAGAATTTACTCACAGAAAATATACTTTAAGTAATGCTTACATAGATTTTCTACAAGAAATTTTGACTAAAGCAACTAGTAATAAGTTTAAGATGTCATGGAGACCATATGGTGAACCATATCCTAGGAGAGAACAAGATAGGAAGAAATTAACAAAAAACAGTTTTCCATTTGAAACCTGTGTGATCTAGAAGGTTCTTCCCACCCCAGAGACAAACTTTGTTCTCTGTTACATTAAAACAAAAGAACAAAACATGGAAAACTTGGTTATTTACAGGTTTAGCCTCCTGATTAGATTGCACACTTATGTACAGAAAGCATGCCATATCCTGCATAGTTGTCCATTGTTAGCTGTCTTACTATAGCTGTCTGTTGTAGTATCTTCATATTTATTGCCAAGAAAGCTAAAAGTGGTTAAAGGCAGTGAAAAAAAAAAGGAATTAATCACATTATGATGCTTAAAATGAAGAGTTGTCTATTCCTAACAATGCATACATCTCTATGTAAGTTATCACTAAATTTCATGTACGTTACAACAAAGCAGTTTTAAAGCTTTATCAGTAGTGTGTTCTATACATTAAAGTATCAAATTAATTGTAGAGTGTTGCTTTGTTCTTATCTTATTTCTTTGCATAAGCCTGTGTTTGCTCTCCACATTGATATACAACTGCAGCCTTTTAAACCAAGTAAGATGCAAACAGGCAAGATATGCTCTAGCTGTATCTGATAAATACTCTGTTTGGCATTCTGCTGTGGACTCTCAGGGAGCATTTCACATTCTGCTTTTATTAAAACAATGACAATCTGATTCAACACTTCCAAAATCAATTTGGCTTTCAAAGGTGTAAGAACAAACTCTGGCTTCTAGCTATCACATTTTATTACAATTATTGGTTAGAAAGTGAGTTTCACATATATTGGTATATATCCTAACCTCTGCAACTCAACAGCTATTCTGCTATATAACGTGAAAATCAACAATAATACGGTGAGAGTCAAAGCCTGATGGATGCTATAACCAAAAGGGCATCTTCTCTGGTCAAGGAGAGGTGGGAGGAATCACATCTTCCTCTACTCTGCCTGCTCCATACAGGGAATAAGTAAGGTAGCATAAAACCCCATAAAACCTTAATGTCTGCTCTCAAAATCCTCTGAATCAGCACATGGTTTTAAAGGAATGTCCTTTTCTGTTCATTTGCCCTGACAGAACTAGAATTTAGCAGAAAGTTTCTAGGAAAAATTGTTAAGCCTACCAGTGAGGTTATGTCTTCACCTCCACTGTCTACTGATAAAAGTGCTCTCTTCAGAATGGTTGCAGCCATGCACAATACTGGAATATGACATACCCTCTTTGGTGGCTGTTTCCTGATTCTAGCTCGATTTTCTGATTCCTAGCCACGATACCTCGCAGGTCTGCAAGTGTACACTAGATGTGCCAGAAAAACAAGGCTGGAGCAAGCAGTCCACTATTTGGGTTAATGAATATATTTTGGCTTTCATTTTCAATAATTTGAATAGCAAAATAACCTGACCAAAATGTGTTAAGTGCGGGTGTTCTATACGTACACAAAAAATTGGCATGTTAGCAATATATCATAAATGATGGCATTTCTAACACTGCCTTTGGTTTCTTTCTGTCATCAAGAAAATTCTCTGAATAAACCGGTGTACTGGTGTCATTTCCCTGGCTAGTGTGCCATGCAAAGTAGATACAGTTACAGAAAGCTCTGACTCCACTAAAGCTTGGCTTTTTACCAAACTCAGTAAGTGAAGTCACTGGTAAAATGCACAGGGCACCAATAAGCAGTGCTGAGTAGGAGGGACCAGCTCTATACCTTCTGCCTTAGGGAAAATTAGCAATGGCTTATAATCACCCTTCCCTGAAATTAGAGGTAAAACTAAGAGTGTGAAATATTATTCTGCACTTCCCCCCGCCATCCTCTCCATCCCATCTTTATTGATTAAAGAAACATTTATTGTTTTTTAAATTGTTTTTTTAAGCGTTGGCTTCTGGGGCTTTAAGAATCAATGCACTTGCTGCAAGGACTGGATGCAAGGTTGCTACTGAATTTATCTGTGAAATGTACCACGATTGTGTTTCCAATTTATGAAAGTTCTTCCTTTCCACTGCATAAATGAGAAAGATATCATCTGGCTGCCTTGAGATGTGCCTGCAAACTGGAAGAGCATAAACTGGAGAGACATGCTCAAAGAACAAGAAACCTCTATTAAATTGTACATTTAACTGTGTAGTGAACAAAACAATTTAGAAGTTTCAGAAAGTTGCAAAGAGCGTTCTACCTCGGATGTGTGATAACAGGGCTTGATCTGATGGGCCGTGATACCTCTCCCTAAGCTCTGTGATACTGTCTGCTAACCCAGGCAATGAGGCAGTGCCTCCAATGATTTTTATTTCTTTATACTTGCAAATGTGAGCTTGAGCTTAATCATCAGGACAGATGCTGCTTTTGTGCTCTGAGAAGAAGGATAATTTAGAGTCCCCAGCCCAAGACTTGCAAAAGCGACTAGCGATTTTGAGTTCCCTCTCTAAACTGTATAAAGAGTAAGCACATGCCTGCAGGAGGAATTCAGGTTCTCTTTAAGACACTGCAAACTGACGTTCCAGCAAAGGAAGCATACAAAATTTGGAGTGATTGGAAACTCTTGGTCTCTTTTACCGTATTGCTAATAATGTGGTAAATTGTGGTACACAGAAATGATACAATATAGAGCTGAACTGTGGATCTCCTTGCTACAGGATGTTCTGAAAGCTGAATGTTTATGTGGAATCAATTTTTATTTGGAAAAAATCATAGAAGAAAAACGCAAGAGGGCTCTTAAACTAAAAAATTCTGTCTCAGGAAGTCTCTGAGCTGCAGATTACTGGAAGTTGGGAGAATAGCACAGTGTCGTTATGTTTGGCTCATTCTCATTGTCCTCCCTAGGTATCTGTTGGAGACAGGATGCACTAGACTGATTTTTGGTCTGATTTAGTGCAGCCGCTCCTGCATTCTTGCATTATGTAACAATACATGTAGACAAAGATCAGCCCTAATTTATTTTACTTACCTATGATTTAATAGTGATGGTAACACAAGTCCTTAAAATAGACAGGAATATATAAAGAACATTTATTTTATATTCTGTTCATGTTTTATATGAACATGGATCTTTCAGCTGTGTCTCAGTAATCACAAGAAATCAGAGAGCTGTTTTGTGGATGATAGAAGTAAGGAACTGAGTTGATGAACTGTCAGCACCAAACATAATACAGGATAGAGTTGAATGAACCTTCAAAAACAGCTCAGCTACGGAGCCTACAATCCAAAGTTAGTGAAAGTAATGGTGAAGGAAAGTTGGACCCTATCCAGTGCTACTTTACTTTTGAAAATGCTTGAAATTTGAGAAAAAGAGAACCAAGAGAAGAAACCTCAGAAATCCATTTATATGGAAAGTACTCCTCTCCTTCAACCCACTCTCTCAATTCACATATACATGTCTCTCAGCAGTTAAATCACGTGACCTAGACACCTCTGAAACTAGACATCTTTAAGGAAATGTAATCCCTCTGTTTCTGAAGGTTAGCTTCCCAGCTGTTCATGCACCTACAAAATATTGTGGATATGTAAAGGACAGAATTTTTTTTTTTTTAAAGAGCATTTGTACTGTGATCCAGAACTCCTTTCTGTAGTGTTAGCATGAAACAAAAAAGACTGATATTATCTTCTGTGAGAAAGAAACTAAAGGGACAAACCAGCTAAGATCCTGATCAGAAGTACTCGTTCTTTGGCACCACTGCAGGTGCCAGCCACTCCCAACAGTGGCACCAGGAGAGACAAAGTGATGACATCTTCCCATCTTTTCATGCCAGCAATCTTTGTGGTAGCCAGAATGAAGAGTGTGTAGACTGCATCCACTACACGCTGAGAAGCTCTGTGACAGGCTGAGTCATATTAAATATCCTGTGAAGCACCTGACAGGACTGATATTCTGCACCACAGCCTGATGCAGAGCTGCATCTTCAAAGAACAATCAAGCTCTTCATTTGCAGAAATGCCACCCATACACAGAAACAAAATTTGACAAAAGGTCTGATCTGAAAGCCTGGCATGCTCTGACAAACCATCTCAAAATCTCTTGCTACTCTGGGGTGTGGAAGACAACACACTGCCCATATACTCCTTTACATGGTTCTTTTATAAATTAGAAATGGATTCTAATAGATTAATAATGGCAAATAAGATAATGATAATATGCTCCAAAACCTGATCTTTCAGGATCTTTGCTTCCATCATTCCCACTAAACGTAAAAAAGACATGTATGCAAACACGTGAAACTGCTAATAGTTCAGATATAAACGTGAGACACAGGTATTCTTAGGAAATTACATCCAGAGGGAAATAACAGTCAATAGTTTTATATTATTAAATAACTATTTTTTAATAATGTGGAGGTGAGTGTATACAGTCTTTTCTCAAGTAAAGCTTTGGGTGAGTTTTTTTTTTCTAAAGGTATAACATGGAACTGAGATTGCAAAGCTGGTGCAGCTTGTGCTTACCCAGACAAGCAAGGGCTTGCTAAACCAAATTTGCTCAACTATTTCATCCACACGTTTAATGTTTTTACAGGTAGATCGCTTCACGCAAAATACCTCCCAAGCTTTGGAGGAAATGTAACTGCTGACACAGATTCTGTCCCCTGACATCTGCTGTTACATCATAGGTAAGACTATCTCCAACATCAAGAAAGCTTTCCAACAACCAACCAGCTCCCAGTGTAAGAAGTGGGAGTGGAACATAAGGCATCACAACAGAATTTATTCAAAGTGTGGGGAACTGACTTCAAAGTTTCATCCTATCTACTTCAGAAAGATGGGCTACAGATGGGACTGTATGTATTTACATGGCATCACAATCTAGAAGCATATTTCAGTCCTTCTTATCTCCCATTAGTCACTTCATGTCTAAGTAGTTTGAAGATACGGAGTGCTATGTAAGTGCTAAGTATTTGACTGATCACCTGTTATCAGAAACTGACTGAATCCGCCACAGAGAATGAAATACTCTTTTCATTATCCTGAGAAATAGAAAACCTTCTCAGCCATGAAGGCAGGGCTGGCATGTTCAACACAAGGTCATCACAAGAGTTGCAACTATATCTTCACTTTGACACAGGGACAGAACTGAAAGCACAGTCAGTGAACCAAAGCATGATACTGTGCTGAGCAAATTGAAGTGCTGAATTAATCAGCATGATTGTAACATGATCATTCTGTTTATTGTTATTTTCCTACTTGGTTAATTTTCCCTTACCTGAAAGTCAGAAGCCCAAGTGCCTCCAGAGGATCAGAAAATCTCCATCTCTGCAACACAGTATACATTTCTGATACAGTCATTCGATCCCAACTGGGTGCACTGCCCAGTACCAGAGGAAGGGAGCAATTTTGATTATTGCAGTAGTAACGATAAAACCATAAGATTCTTCTCTGTTCCTCTGAGAGTCTGGAAGAAAAGATTAGAAATTCAGTTTGAAATTAAAACCACCTGGAGCTTTGTGTAGCAAAAAACTTTATTGTGCAGGGGGGCCAAGTCACACAGTACACTGCTTTTCGGCTAAGTACGTGTTTTCCTTGGGGCAGGATATCATTTTCTGCAGACCAGCTTTTATAAGAAAAGTGATACTTATACTCTGGATCTGTCAGCCTTGGGTCATCTAAAAATGAAGTGTCAAAAGACACACACATACGGTTATTTCACTTCACAAGCACTCTCATTTTTCTTCTCCATTGTCTCTGTTGTTGTTGTTGGTTGTTTGTTTGTTTTTACTGGGGTTTATCTGACAGAGACAAAGAAGGTGCAGTTATCACTGGATAAATTATTGTTACATCCATCTGCTACACATCATCTCTAACTAACTACTGTAACAACTGGATGCACGACACTACTAGCCATAGCTTTCATTCCTGCCCTTGCTTTGACTGTTTAATACAGGTGTGTCTATTTTTAGTGTATTTGCATTTAAAATAGGGTTTAGGCACATCCATAAGAACATGAGTGCATGTGCACGCACATGCACACACAGAGTGTGATTATCCCTAGCACTGGTGTGAGTTTAGAAAAAGGAAGGAAAGCTCCCAGCAACTTCTATGTCTGTTTGCAAGGCTTAGCATGCTGTGCTTCGCTGTACTCACTTACAAAAATGGATGCAATACCAAATTCCTCAGAGAGATATTAGATATCTAAATGACATATTGATAAAACGGTCAGTCATCACACCATATTTCACTACAGTAAGAAATGCCTCAGAATAATTTTTGCTATGTATACTCTGATTTGTCAACAATTCAGATATCTTTGCTTCATGCATATTAAATCCTAGGCTTTGATACCATCAGAAAACAGAAAAAGAAATTCCCCATGAGAGAAAAGCTCAGACTATCTGCTTAATTTGATATCAGAGCCTTCAGAAGCAAGCTTTGAGAGTGCAAACTCTCCAGTTCACACAAATCATTACTGAAACCAAAAGGAACATCGGTTTTCTTGGGCATGCTTGACCAGATTGGTGATCCATCTATTTAATAAGATAACATAACTGTGACTTTAAATGGACCTAGATATTTCAGAGCAAGGTGTGAGAAACTTTGTAGAAGGCTGTAAGTAAATAGCTCATTTCCAGTCAAGCGTTTCATTATCCAGATGTGTAAGCAGGGCTCAAAATCCCACTGTTTACATTCCTTCCAAGGTCTTCTTCCTTCTATTTGCAATGTTTTGGGACATTCTTAGCCAAAAAACTACCTTAGCCCTGCTCTAACTGTCAAGATCGTGGCTTTCACAGCTCATAGCAGTGAGTTCCTTTGGCTCTGTATGCACTGGAGAACTTTTCTTCTTTGCAGTTTTGAATTGCCAAGCATTTAGGAACAGAGTGGTGGTACAAAGATGGGTATGTTTTTTACTGTCACAAGAGTGAATGTTTATTTCTTTCCCTTAGGAGAATAAGCTTTTAAATGTATATAGAAGATGAACCTAACTATGATACAAACTCTGTCATGACTTTTTGTAATTATTTCAGGAAAAGTATTATTTTGGTAACCATTTCAAGAAACGGCTTCAGAATTCACAGCATGACTATTGTGATAATAGATAGATGTCTTTGTGTTTGTGTGAAGAAGTCGCACACAGAAAAAGGGATAAAAGTAGGCCTAACGCTTTATTGCCTGTCTGGTTTTCTTATGCATTCCAATGGTATTCTGCAGGACAGTTCAGCTAAAGGGCCCCTTTTATATGTTGACTTTAAACAGGGATTTAAGCTTTCACACAACATCCTCCAAACTAGACAATCTGTTGTGCAGATTAAAGAAGCTAAAGCCTCTACTGAGCTTACAAAGGGAGATAAGAAATCAATCCTTGTATCAGGTTTTCTAAATAACAGATTTCTCCCTCTGACTTCACTCCAGAGGCAATGCCATTTGCTCTTTCCATGTTTTAAAGATCAGAGATGAAATTAGAGGTTGGCTGGGATGGTTTTTTTTTAGGTTTTCATTTTAAGTTTCTTAGTTGTAACAAAAGTTTACATACACATGTAATAGGACATTTAAGATGGATGGTAAAAGTATTTTGCATACATACAGCTTCTGAAGATTGTTATGTTAATAAGGACATTTCTTTGGCTCATAAGGGATAAGATGCTAATAAACCCTCTTTATTGATAAAAATGCATTTTATGTTTTTTTAGGTAGAATTGTATGTAAATTTCCCTCCATATAACAGCTATATTAAAATATGTAGCCTTCTACTCAACACAAATAAAACTAAACTATCTTAACACCTAAATAATTCAGTAGTTTTCAGTTTGAAAGTTTTCATTAATCCCTTTAGCTAAACGAAGGAAACAGCTTCTGTGAAAGCTTTGTTAGCTGGTCTTAATTATTACTGTTTTTTGTTGGGGAAATGGCAAAAATGAGTTTAAATGCTTCTGAGCTGTTTTTGTTGTTCATGTTCAGTACTAAAGCAGAACAAAACAAAAAGCAAAAAAAGGAAAGAGCAGCAAATCTAACAAATGCAAATTTCTGTCCCCCGGCACCGATTCCCACTTGCAAGTTTCTCTCCCATGGACAGACTAGCAAAGTGTACCACGCTTTTTTAGACCTTTTCCACTATTCACTCAACTGGAAGTAGCCTTTCTAATTGCAATTCACAGCAATGGCACTCTCATGATGACTGGTAGGCAAACTAGATTGTTACCAGGTAAGTGGCGAAAAGGAAAAGGAAAAGAAAAAGGGAAGCTGAAAGAGAGGAAAAAGTAAGGTAGAAGGAAAATGATGAATGAAGGAAAGAAAGATAGCAGAAACAAGACTGTCATCCTGGCTTCAAACCAGTCTCTGATCCTGACACTGGGAGCCACTGCGCACAAGCAGGCTGTATCATGTTCAAAGAGCAGCTATTATCTCAGATGGCTAGTTTTCGCGGGTTTGTATTTCAAACACAGCAATCCTAACGCGAATCAAAAGCTCACATCTGAACTGTTTTCAGAAGTCAGCCAAAGCAGCTGGCAGTAACTAATGAATTCTCTTGTTCCACCCTCTCTTGCCTGGTTTGGTGATGACACCAAAGATCACACAGCAGCACACAGCGTAGGGCTGTGAGGAGCACAAGAGCCATATAGGTGAAGTTCATTTCCTTCAGTCCCATCGATCCCGTCACTAACCAACATCCAAGAGATGCTGGCCACGGAGACCAGTGATCTGAGCCAGCTACCAGAGAGACAGGGGTCCAAGTGTCAGCTACTGGGAAGACCATATGTCTAGACCAGCTACTGGGGAAACCCACGTCCGTGTAACAGGAAGAGGTCCAAGCACCAGCAACCGGAGTGTGGTTGTGAACCTTGAGGGCTCACATGTCTGGGTGTCAGCAGCTGGGGAGAGCAGGGAGATCTGGGGCCAGCTACAGGATTGACTATCTGAGCCCAACTACTGGAGCAAATAATATTTTGATACTATAAATATAAATATATGTATGTATGTATATGTATTCCACCAGTGGACTTTGATCCTGATCAGGCAGAGAGGAGGAACAGAATCACGCTGTCTGTGCTGTCCATTTTGTGGCAGTGCTACATGTTTGTGTGTGCTGGTAGGGTACTGCTTTCTGCCTGTGTTGATTTGTTGATATTGCGATCAGGAATATGTGGTCCACCTTTCTAATGGCTGAACCTGGGGATATGGAGCTGCAGCAGCCTTGCATTCATAACACTGCTGGATTCAACAGCCTAAAACCAGGACAAGCATGCAGTTGTCTGTTTTTAACCATTGTTTCTTCTTTTTCTACCATAGGATTAAGAACATTTTCTGTCCATTCACATATTCCCTCTGCTTTCAGTAGAATGAACAGAAGGACCCCAACAGCCTGAGAAAGGTTTCTTGTGTCTTCTAACCACAGACACCCATCTACTTCAAAATCATATTTGAGGCTTGTAAGCCTGGAACATCATCATACAGACATACTGTCACTGAAAAGCTACCTAGATTCCTTTCTTTTTCTTGACATACAAAAAAGAAGGAAGGAAGAGATCTTCAGATATCATGGTAACGTGTTTGGATATCAATATGTTGTTACAGATTTTTTTAATGAAACTCTATCATGACCAAGGAAGGTAAAAAGAATGCCTCTGATACAGATACAACAAAAATTACAGGCTGACAGATTCCTCTTGATCAAAAAGTACTTACAAATAGAATTCCTTCATTCAAACCCCAAATATGCTACCCTTCACCTTGATGATTCATTTGGTAGACCAGCTTTGCCCATAACACAGGATAACCGAAAACAACAAACTGTAGAAAAAAAACCAGGACTACCATTCTCTTTCCTCCAAGAACCTGTTACTGAAGTTATCAAAGCCTTAACTCCAGCCTGGTGCCTTTCAGTGGTCTCTTCCCTTCATATTCTCACAGAACCCAAAATTATTGTATTAGGGATGCTATAGGATCTACCCTTGTCTGGTCTTTGTAATACCTATTTATGAACTTGTTATCCATGGATTTGTGTATAGCCTTCATGAATCTGATGATGTTGTCTACCTCCACAGCTTTGTGACAGCAGATTTAAAAGTTCACCGCTAACTGTCTTAGGAAGTACTTTCTTCCATTTGTTGACAGTTGATCTCCTACTTGTTTCATTGAATGTCCCTAGTTCAAATGTCATGGGATTTGATGATGCATTCACCTTCTCCACCACCATTGTGATTTTATAAAAAAAAAATCATACATACACACACATCCTCTATTGTTCTCCTCTCCAAACTAAGGAGTCCCAGCCTTTTTAGCTTCTCTTGGTCAAGCAGCTGCTTAATCCCTTTAATCATTTTAGTTGCTCTTTGTACATTTTCCAGATCTACTGTGTCCTTCCCGAGTTGTGGAGACAAGAACTATGCAGCATACTCAAAATACAGCACATCAAGGTTTTAGACAGCAGTGAAATGGCACACACTGGCTTCTTCTCTACACCCTTCCTGATGATATCCAACATATTGTTGGCACTTTTGGCTGCTGCTGCACATAGTACTCATGAGTTCAGGGAAGTATCAGCAATAATGTCAAGATGTATTTCCTGTGTTGTAACTGTCAGTTCTGAGTTCAGTGTCATGTACAGATGCTTAGATAATTTTTCCTTAAATATATCCCTTTAAATTTATCCACACTGAAGCTCATCTGCCATGTTTATGCCCAGCTTTGTTAAGTCCTTCTGGATCTCCCCTCCATGGCACGGTGTTGGACAATCTGGCAGAGCTTAGTACTATCTGCAAATCTGGAGACTTCCCCGCCCACTTCCTTCTCCACATCATTGATGAAGATACTGAATAAAACTGGTCCCAACGTTGAGCACTGAAAGACCCTACTGCTGATTCTTCCATTCTGAAAAGCCACCATTAAACATCCAATCTTTGCCTTTAACCAGTTTTCCTCTAAACCCATGGCAACTGCATTTCTTTACCAATCTGATGTGGAACCTCAGCACAGAAGGGAGGGGGTCCAATAGTACAGAAGAATGGATGGTTGCACTGGCAAGGACCAGCAGGAGGAAGAGACTTCCCCTGAAGCCTGAGGTGCCCGTGCAGAACCACTTCACCACTCTGCAGACTGAAGAGGGAAGACCCATCACACCAGGAGAGATGCTGGAGCTAAGGCAGCCCGATCTGCTCCTGTATAACAACCAGCGCCACTAATAAAAGGCAACAAGTGATAATAGTAGGTGACTCTCTTCTGAGAGGTACGGAGGCACCCATTTCCCAACCTGATGCACTCTCTAGAGACGTGTGCTACTTACCAGGGGCTCGCATCAGGGATGTCACAGAGGGGCTACCAAGCCTTGTACAATCCACTGACTATTATCCACTGCTGCTGTTTCACATAGGCACCAGTGACACTGCCAGGAGCAGTCTGAGGACTATCAAGAAAGACTACAGAGCCCTGAGAGTGGCGGTAAGGGACTCTGGAGCACAGGTAGTTTTCTCAATCAATCCTCCTGGTCAAAGGGAAGGGGTTTGAAAGGGCCAGTCGAATCTGGCAAGTCAACAAACGGTTACAGGACTGGTGCCACAGCCAGGGGTTTGGCTATTTAGACCATGGGACTCGCTTTGAGAAACCTGGTCTACTGGGGGCTGACGGGGTCCATCTGTCAGAGGAGGGGAAGAGCATCTTTGGTCATAGGCTTGCCAAGCTGGTGAAGAGGGCTTTAAACTAAAGTTGCCA